>NW_023270812.1:11013750-11170310 GCF_011800145.1 Mirounga leonina
GCCGGGGGTCTGAGCCCGGTGTGCCCCCCACCCGCTCCTGCTGGGGCTGTCTGCTTGTTACTGCGAAGGGAATGAGGGGGTGCCCCCACATCTCAGGGTTCTTGCGAGGTTTGCGATAGCGCGTCTGTCCCCTGGCTCAGCAGGTGCTCAGGGTGTGGAGTGACGGCGCGTCACGTGTGGGCGGTGATGACGCTGGCAGGCGGGTGGCCGCGGGGACCGGGAGATTCTCAGCGGGGCTCTCAGAGCGCTGCCCCTCACCTCGTTCTGGAAGGGAGGGCGGCCGGTTTCCCGAGGCCCCGGGGAAGGTCTCCCGCGCAGCCTGTCAGCGGCGCCCTCGTGGGCTGAGCCTCCCGGAGTTCCAGGCCCCGGTCGGCCTCGCCTCTGCTTTCCCCCACCTCTTTAAGAAGTGCGGGTGGCTTTCAGGTGGTTTCCGAGCATTATTTGAACGTGACTCTATTGTGGTTTTACAGAATGGACCTGTCGTGTTTGAGCTCAAAGGCTGTGGGGCGGCCACGGCTCTGTTGCTTGTTTCGGAGACAGGAAAGGCCCTGCTGCTGCTGTGCCCCAGGAAGCCGGGAGAAGCGCCGAGTCTGGCGGCCTCACCTGCAGTCACCCACACACAGCCCGGCTCCCGTTGTCACGGAGGTGGCTGGGGTCATCTGTCACCAGACATTACGTTAGGAGTTGAGTGACAGGGAACTCCATCTGCGGTCCAGTCAAGGTCATTGGTGCTATAAAATGTAAATTACAAGCACGTCATAGGTTGGAAGCTTATTTTTTATGACGGTGAAGGAAGAGTTTGCCCAGGTTTCGATTTTAAAATAAACGGGCGGTGTATCCTGTTGTCAAGCCTGCGTTCCTTCTTAAGTTCCTCACAATGGATATGGAAGCGGTAACACCGTAGAGCGAACTATTGGAAGTAAAATTAAAGGAGCTAGTAGTTTGAAAGGAAGTTTTCTCTGTATGAATGGAAAGCACTCCTTAAATTGCATCTGTTAAAAAAAGGAAAGCGAGCCTGTTCCTGAACCCCTGGATAGAGTCCAACTGTTCTGGACTGTCCACGAGGTGCACGTTTGTCCTGTCGCTGAGCCTGGAGCGCGCTGCTTACTCCTTCCCTCCAGCCCCGGACCAGGAGGATGCCAGGCTTTCAGAGGGGACGGCTGCCTCTCAGAATGGCAGCCAGCTGGGGGGTGCGTGCCCTGCTTGGGGAGCAAACAAAGCGGACCCATCCCACACTCCGGGTCACCCTCCTCCTGGCCCGGCCTCTGCCCGGTTGAGTAGCCCCAGAAGGGCACGTCACTCTTCACCCAGAGGGCATCGTGTTTGAGCGCGTTGGACGGGTCGCAGGCACATGCTCTGAGGGTGCTGTCCACCGTGCGGAAGCTCAGACCCGCGGCTGCTGTTACCTCCGGGTCTGTAGTAGTAATAGTGGACCTCAGGGCTTTTCTAATTCACAGCTACGTTTATGGCGACAAGCATGGCTTAGCTCCTAGAGGAAGGCAGTGTTATCTCCAGAAATAGTTCAGAAGTAGTCTTAGAAATGCAAGCCAGGGTATGCGATCCATTCATGGAGGGTGTGACAGTGAATGAGATCCGATTCAAACGCAGGATGCTTCTGCACACGGTAGAGTACCAAAATCGTTTCCCGTGGACACGCATTATGCTTATTCACAAGGGACCACGGTTTCCAAAGGACATATGAGCCTTGGGGGTGTGGTTGGAGTTCGTTCTGGTTGGACGTTGACTCCGTGTTGATTCTGAGCGTCTCTTTCTCAGTTGCCTTATCTTTGAACAAAGGCGTGCTCTCTCCTGTTGAGGCTTTGTCATTTTAAGGAACTGGGGTTAAGGGGGGCCATTATGTGATGTCGGGTCACGTGCCCACGAGGGTGAGGATGGCTTCCTGAAGTCCGTAGGGATTCAAAGGCTTTGAGAGTAAACATTGGACAGTTATTTATTTTTAGTGGTCTTAAAAATGTTGTTGTCAGTTTGGGAACATCAACAAATTTTTGCTCAGGAAAAAACTCAGCCGAAAGCAGTTGTTTTGTTCTCCTGAGTGACACGGGGAGAGAGAATAGCATGCCTTCAACCAGGAAAGCCTCTAAAGGACAATAAAGATAATCCTAAGACTTGGTGAAAATATTTATCAGACATTGAAACATAGAAACAGACGTGTCCAGTTACACGGCAGGTGGTGGGGCCATCCCCTGAAGGTAGGACTATGGAGATGGTGTGCCCCTTATTACTCAGGCCACCGAGAACCCCCGTGTGTGCTCGCCCACACTTCGTTTTATGAGCTTCTTGAGGGTAAAGTCGGCACTTGGCCCCAAACGTATGGTTAGCAGACAGTGATTGAGTGAACGGGGTGACATAGCGCTGTCCTCAAGAAACGTAGGAATATTTGGGAACTGTAAACATTTGTCTTTAAGATAAATATTCATAATTAACTTACCAACTACTTCAAATTCCTAGTGCACATTATAGACTCAGATGACCTAACCAAGAGAGAATTAAAATCAGAGGCCAAGAATTTCTGGAAGGTCACAGGCCGAGGGACCCCCAGGGCCTCCGCAGCCCAGCCCTTTAATGGCGAGGATGGGATGGGGAGGGCCCCTAGTGGGTGGTGGCTCTCTGCGCATCTTCACGGGAGTGATTCCAGAGTCCCGCGGGCCCTGGCTTCCAATCCAACGCTGATTTCCGACATGTGTTACTGTTAACTGATCAGAGCCCAGTCGCGAGCCTTTGAGCCTCTCTGTTTAGAATAATGAAAAAATGTTGAAAGTAAGGAAATATGGAAGTAAGTATAGAAAATATGTAAATACAGGAAAGATAGAAAAACTAGAGTCAGTACACTACAGTCGAGATTTTGTTTTTATCTTAAAATTGCAAAGTTTCCTGCTTCTTCCTGAAGGCTTTTATTGGAGCGTGGACCCTCACTGAGTTCTAGAAACTCAGAGTTTGGGTTCTAGAAACTGAGTAGGCGTGAGCCTCACAAGAGGCTTAAGGAGGACGTGCTTCTTGGGGGCGGGAGCCCCAGGCCTCTGATACCGTCATCTCGAAGGGGCACTCAGACCCCGAGCCAGCTTGGACCGTGGCTTCCTCCTGCGTCTGCAGGGCAGAGGGCAGAGGCCCTCCACCACGGTGGGCTTCGAGCAGTGAACGGAAGCCCACGTCTTGCAGAGGACGCTCTCTGCGTACTTGCTGTGTTGGGGCCTGATTTAACCCAGGCTGGAAACCCCCAGAGTGCTGCGTCCTCCCCGATTCCCCCTGATCCGTCCCCGGAGGCCTCCGCGGCCCCACACCGTCTCTGTCTCAGGAAGCCCGTCCCTGGGCCGCAGGGGGAGCCCGGCTCCCTTGGGCCTCCGCAGTGCTCACAGGACACTCAGAGACGGGAAGTCAGATTGTGTCATCCTACAGATCCCCCCAAGCTTCTTCCTGTGGCTCCAGGCACCCCACGAGTCTCGGCGGATCCGCACCCGTCCTACCCTGCTCTGGGTCGCTGCTTTGTTGCAGATGCTCGGGCTCCCGCCGCGACCTGGGCTGTGTGCAAGAAGGGTGCGGTGTTTGTAATCGGCGCAGTGCCGTGGATTCAGAGCGTCTCTGCTCTCACATCTTCTCCGTGTCTCAGATGGTTTTACTTCAGCAGCCGTGTTGTTTGGCTGCTCTAGACGTTTCCTTCTTCTCTCTGCCAGATTTTGTGTTTTCAACAACGAGTATCAAAGCATCCGTTCCCTGTGCACGTGAAATAACAAACCTGCAATCAGGCAGCCAAAACTTTATAGATGCTTGAAAGCTGATTAGTTAGTGTCAGTGCCCCTGACACCCCACCCCACAAGGCCACTTACACTGAAATGCAGGACCCAAGCGCGAGGCCCGGCCCCCTTCCCATTTCCGTGGCCGGGGAGCCCACGTGATCACCCGTGGGTCAGTGTTGGCAGACATGGGTCCTCAAATATGGGTTATGTCCACATAATGCTTCCTTTTGATGGAAGTCTGAGGAAACGGCCCTCATTCACCACTCGGTGGCCATCCCGAGCATGCCAGGTGACGGGAAGGAAGGGGACGCTGGCTTTGATTCAGAGAGCGGTTCTCTGATGTGATTGTGGGAGAAGTCCTGAAGATGCATCAATGTCTGTTTGAAGGAAAAAGGGAAAAGAAGAAACTATAATTTCTAGATAAAAAGCTTCTGTTTTTAAAAATAAGGACGGGGGCGCCTGGGTGGCTCAGTTGGTTAGGCGACTGCCTTCGGCTCAGGTCATGATCCTGGAGTCCCGGGATCGAGTCCGGCATCGGGCTCCCTGCTCGGCAGGGAGTCTGCTTCTCCCTCTGACCCTCCTCCCTCTCATGCTCTCTGTCTCTCATTAAAAAATAAATAATAAATAAATAAAATAAAAATAAAAATAAGGACGTTTCATAGAAAGTGAGAAACACGTTCATCTTGAAAGACAGCTAGTAAAATGATTTTTTAAACATCACAATCTACAGCAGGCTCCTGAGAGCCCGTGGTGCACGGGGAGGGCAGGGGCAGCCGGCTGAGCCCGTCCGCAGCCTGGGTGCGTGGCCGCCCGGGAGACCAGTGACGGCGGCCGCTGGACAGTCTGGCGTCCACACTGCGGCCCCAAACCAGGATTAGCGCTCAAGCGTTTTCGTGGAAATCTAATTGGGTGCCAAGGGTTTTACTTGATTCTGCAGATTAATGAGATCAACAGAGCATCTTCAGGCTAAGTGGCATGCTTGATTTTGCCACAGACTTGTAAATAAATTGGCGTAGTAATTCTGCTTGTAGCTTTGGGAAGGGCAGTCTGGTTTCCTCTCTCCCTACATGTGCGTCTCCCAGTGGCTGTGAGGTTCGCCGTGCCTGAGTTCCTGGGGGGCTGCCCCTGTGCCGTGCCCCCCGGGCCGAGGCTTGGCTGGAGAGCGCACTCTGCGGACAGCTGTCCCCACATAACAGTGACTTGGTGTTACGTCGGAGCCTGTGGGCTGTGCTTTTAACAACACAAGCTTTAGGGGGGCCGTGGAGCCACCCTGGGGGCAGCTGTGCAGGGAGAGAAGGAGGAGAGCCATGCAGTGAGGGCCCTGCGTTGTTGTCGGGCGGCCTTCCTGTCGGCACGCGGCCCCCCCGAGGCCCCAGAGGCCGGGGTGAGCAAGCAGGTCTGCAGGCCCCGAGAACGTCTCTCTGCCCCCCGAGCAGCGGCCAGTGGGACGGAGGCAGGGATGTGGGAGAAGCCCCCGAGGCTTAGGGGCGAGCTCCCTCCTGCCCAGGCCTGGGCTGCTTTTGTACGTTTTCGAGACCTTGTCCATGTCACAGTACTTCTGTCACTTCCCATGGGGTGAAAAGTCCCTCAAAGAGTTCTGAACTTTTTTCTTCTGATTTCTTTTCGTTTTACATTTTCATTTGCCTTTTTGTCTCGGAAATAGCTTTGAGCTACAGTCCCCATCGTGCAGGGATGAAGAGCACTCCAGGGTGAATAGAACGAGGAATCTTCTCCATCCAGGAGGAGAGTGCTCTCAAACGTCGTCACTGAACATGGTGGCGGAGGCTGGACAGGGACACTCAACAGAGGCCGGGCCCCTCTCCCCGGCTGCCTCCCCACTCCTGCCCTTCAGGCCAACTGACCTGTAGCCCCACCCGACCCTTGACCTGCAGGGCCTGTGGGACTCTGTTCCCCGAACCCTGGTGGTGACAAGCCCCACCTTCCCCACTGATTTGGACATGGCACCCCCATCCTTGCATCCTTAGCATAATCCTTAGAGTGGTAGCCATGGTGCTCCCAAAGTCTGGGGTAAATCAGGATCCCGTGGTCCCGCCAGGTCAGGCCAGGACTCGGGACGCTGGCCCCGTCTGGTTTGATTGGGCCCAGCACCTTTGCCGGGGTCTCAACAACCCTCTGTGAGGCGAGCGCCGTGGTGTGGCCAGAACGCCCCCCCACGAGGGGACCTGTGGGTGCAGTCCCTGCTAATGCCAACCCACGGGGGAGACGCAGCTGGGGGACGGAATTCGCCTTGGGAAGGCCTCGCAGGGGAGGTGGCTTTGTCTGTCTGAGACGAACTCAGTTTTGATTTATTTTCTTTATTTAAAAGGAAGTTCAATGTCTTTCCACATAAAAGCGGAAAATGTTCTTTTTTGGACCAAAGAGCGTCTCAATGGCAAAATACAGTCCTTACCTATGCAGGAAGATCAGTGCAACTCAGTCTGTTTTATGGAACAGTAAGAAAGCTCTTTAGCAGGATTGATTTAATATTTCTTGTTTTAGAAAAGTAAATTAAGCTTTTATGTTAACCCCTTTGTGCATTAAAGAATTCTAAAGCTTCTGCGTGCCCTCAGTCCTGTTTCCTGTCATTTCCAATTAGAAACCATGCACTGCTTTACTTCATTTACAGGATATGGTTAAGTCAGCAGCAAAACAACGACCTGGCTCTGTCCCCACCGAGGTCATGCTCTCCACGCAGAATATATGCACCATGCTCCGTGCTGAGCACGATTCAACATGCCAGGCTTTTCCCAGAAACCCAGGATCTTCTTCATCCCCAGCTCATCCCTCCCTGGGTGTCTTGAGGCTGACGGGCCCTAGGGATCCCGGGGATCCACCTCTGTGGGCGCCGGGGACATTGGGGCCGGTCGGTCGTGCACACCCCCCGGACGCTCCTGCCCGTGGATGCCTGTCTGGGCTGGAGGGGTTCTCCTGTGCAGCAGGCCCCCCCTCACGCTCCTGGGCAGGGAGCCCGGTCTGCCGGTCCTCTGTGTTCTGACAGCCGCCGGTCCTGCTGCTCGCAGAGTCGCTGCCCCTGACGGCCTCTGCTGAGGCCGCCGTCCTCTCCCAGCCAGAGCGCAGGTGGCTGCAGGAGGTTCCCCAGGTTTCCGGATCACGAGCGACACTCCCACAGCCTCCCCGAGGGAAGAGCTAAGTAGACCATTGTTTTTTCTTAAAAAGTAACATTCTCCCAATACTGTGCATTTTCCCCATAGAGCAGAATCCACCTTTTCAGCTGGATCAGAGGGGAAAACACAGCTTTGTTTCACCATTCTTCCTCTCCCCAGTGAGGACTCGCATCTGTTTTCTGACATGTGTACTTAATGAAGTGGGAACCGACGTAAATAGATTCCTGCTATCGGCAGCTAACAAGTACTTGCATAATAATAACAAAAACTCAAGTGTCAGAAGGAAATTGATGAAACCAGAGCGTATGTGACCTACTGTTGCATGTTGGTATCTGAATGACCGGCCTGCCGTAACAGGGCACCACCGTCCCACCCAGGCCCCCTCCTCCCGAGTCCAGAGAAGACAGGCCCGCTCCTGCCCTTCTTGTCCTCCTCCTGAAACAGGATGGGGAATAGCGTTCGCGGTGTGGAGTTTGGGGCGTCCCGGCGGCGTGTGTGTGGGAAAGAGGGGTTGCCAGCCAGGTGGTGTCTTGCAGGTAAAGTATGTTGGAGGAAGCTCAGCTTCCCATGAACTCAGATACTCTTGAGCCTGTGCGGTCCCTGGACTCTGGCTCACCTGGAGAGGACTCAGCCTCATCCTGCTCCAGCAGTGTGACCTCGGGGCGCCTCCTGATGCTTCCAAGTGCCAGGACCTCAGATGTAACGTTGGCTAGTCGTAGCACCCCCCAGAAACCACTGCTCTGGTGATTAGCGCCTGCGAATCTCTTCGTCCCGTGTTGTGATGTATTGAGTGTTAGGTCCTGTCATTTACAGTAATTATGATCCAAAAGGGGCGCCTGGTGGCTCAACTGGTTAAGCGTCCGACTCTTGGTTTTGGCTCAGGTCATGATCTCATGGGTCATGAGATCGAGGCTGGGCTCTGCGTTCAGCGGGAAGTCTGCTTGGGGACTCTCTCCCTCTCCCTCTGCCCTTCCCCGCACTCGCATGCCTATGCACGCGCTCTCTCTCTCAAATAAATACATAAATCTTTAAAAAAATTATGATCCAGATCTATATGTGTATTACAATGTGCTCAAATGACCATTCACCTGAGCTCACTCAGGTGCCCCAGCACACTGACTTCCAAATATTAAACATTTCTTTTCGTTACAGAGAAAGATCTCTCTTACTCTGTGGGTTTTGTGAAATACGAAAAAAAATACATGTACTTTATTTTTTTAGGTTGTCCTGGTGCCAAAAAGAATGAGTTTCTGACGAGCATTTTGGATGCACTGTCCACTGACATGGTCCACGCGGTCTCCGACCCCGCTTCCTCTGGCAGGTGCGTTACATTCGGTGATGGAGCGAGGAGCCGGGAAGAAGCCCCAAGGGTCTGAAAGCTGGGAGTGGGTGTAGCCGTTAGGGCATCCCAGGCAGCTCAGCTTCTCAGGGCGCTGCAGGGCTCTGGGAAAAGGGTCCCCTCCCAGAACCTCACAGTGCTCCATGCGTTTGGAGGTGGTTTGTCCGGCAGGTTTTCCCTATGATGCAGTTAATCCGCCGAGGGCCATGTCACCGTGGGAGGAGCCGGATCCTGGGATTCCCAGTGGTCCCGTCAGGCGGTGGCGGGCCAGCAGGAGGCGGGCGAGGAACAGAATGTGGGGCCCTCGTTCCAATTGCTTCGAGCCTTAGAATTGCATTTTAGAGCTATCGAGTAGATTTTAATACTTGGATTTAAAGTGTTTGAATTCAGGTTTTAAACATAGTATGTATTTATTGTAGAAAAACCCATATAACATAAGATTTACATCTTAAGGTTCAAATGCACAATCAGTGGCATTATTTACACGGACACTGCTCAGAGGGTGACTCCTGAAACTCTGGAAGCGGGGCAGATGTGCTACATGGCGTAGGTCTGGGGTTTTGAGCTGAGCTCCTGTAAGATCCCCAAAACTCTTCTGTTCTGTAGCTACCTGCAGGTGGGAGGGTGCTCCCAGCTTTGCTGGGCGTGGCATGGCGAGCCCTGGACCCCCTGAGAATTAGCAGTAGTTTATGCTTTTCTTCCAAGAGGCTTTTTTCAGAGGGAGAATCTTCCTATTTCCTTAGAGCGCTGGCCTTCCTCCCCACTCTGCCTGCAAAGCCTTGATGGTCTCGTCTCTTCTGCATGATCTAAAGCTTCCTAAAGGCTGTCTCTCTACCTCTCTCCTTAAGAGTAAGATTCAAGGAGAGAAAAAAAAAGCAATGCTAACAGAAAATGTCACAATCAAGCAGTAAATCAAGCTTAATAAAGCAAAAAAAAAAAAAAAATGACCTACATTTCAAGTTGACATATTCTTGGAAAGATTGCTCTAATCTGAAGGCAATGAATGAATGGCTGTCTCAGAAGCTCCTCTGAAAGTCTGGAAATACTCAGTCGCATCAGGATGCCTCATACCTGTTAGGTTTTCACACTCAGGGGAGCACATTCTACTCCGCGCCTGTAGAATCTAGCTGTGGACGTCAGTGGAGGAAGGGCCAGCAGATGCTGCCACGCGTTCATCTTCCACTTAGTGCGAAGGCACGTTTTAACACGTGGGACATTTTCAAAGATTTGACTCAAAGCAGACCTTCTAGGAGAGTTTTTATTTGTTTATATCTTAAAATATCAAGCTTTTTATTTTTAATCCAAGGGAAAATGTCTAGTTACCACTTTAAGATGTATTTTTATTTGCATCTTTCAGTACCCCTACTGTATAAAATGGTATGCCAGTGAATCCTATTTAAAGGAGTTGAGAACCTTGGGGTCCCAGAGTTTAGTAGGGGGCGTTGATATGCAAGTTGACCTGCCAACTCCATGGAGCACAGAACCTGGGACAAGGGGGCTTCTGTCCTTAAAGACTTGGCCAACACCAAGTGTGTAATAAGCACGTGAAATTCATTGTGCCATTTGCAATTTTGAAACCAACTGAAATATTCTTACTAAATTCCTTTCTCTAAGTTATCTTTCAAAATCGCTGTATGGATGGTGGACCAGCAAAGGCTTAGGCATCAGCACCGCAGGAGAGACACGCGGGGCGCCCCGTCTGGGAGCGCTGGAGGGCACCTGTGCCTTCCGTAGATGGCCAGGGGCTGGGGGAGGCGGCGGCTGGCCCGTGTGACTGACGACCTTGTGTGCTCTTCCAGGCTCTCCGAACCCAACCCCAGCCACACACTAGAGGAGAGAGTGGTCCATTGGTACTTCAAACTACTGGATAAAAACTCCAGTGGGGACATTGGCAAGAAGGAGATTAAGCCCTTCAAGAGATTCCTTCGGAAAAAATCAAAACCCAAAAAATGTGTGAAGAAGTTTGTCGAATACTGTGACGTGAATAACGACAAATCCATCTCCGTGCAAGAGCTGATGGGCTGCCTCGGGGTGACGAAAGAAGAAGGTAAAGCAAATGCAAAGAAGCGCCCCAGTAAGAGCCTTTCTCGTTGTTTTGCGCTTTGCAATGCGTCAGGTCTTGACACCTGCTCGACTGGCTGAGTAGATCGTCCTTTTGGTCGGAGGGTGCCGCTTACTTGTAGGTCATTTGTCCATAGAAGTAATAACAGACCGTCGGTAACCTGTCAGAAGGAAGCCGGGTCATAGGGGAGGAGCTGAGTGTTGTCTGAGGCAAGTCCTCTTTGCTCTGACCACGGTGGCCGACTTTGCAAACACGTTCTGCCGTCCCTGTGTCTGAAGTGCAAATCTGGGAACCACCGGGAGTCACTCGAGAACCCTGTGTGTGGACTCCAACCGAACATCCGGGCCTGTTTCTAGGCAGTTAAATAATTCCTGTTATCCCAACCAGCCACGTTGATGGCTGAAAACATTGTTTTAGCTGATTTACCAGTTGAGTGCATCTTTTTAAGGTGGGCATGGCCCAACAAACCAGCTGTTGTCGAGAGAAACCCTACAACAGCAGGACCCCAACATCCTCCACAGGCAGCATGCATGTGTCTGCTGGACTCGGTTTCCTCATTTGTGCAGTGGGTGCTGGGGAGGGTTTGCAGAGGTCCCTGGTATCACCGGTATTTTATGATTCCGTTCTTCTGTTACCGATTTTGGTGACACCACCTCTGAAATAGAAACCCGGGTAGAGTAGACTCTGGGGCATTGGTTCATCATGCTCAGCGTGGCTGTCCGTGTCCGCCGGTCGGCTGTGGAACACGGAGCCCCGAGCTCTGGCCCACATGGCCAGTTCCTTCTGACTTGTCCTGCATCCCCAGTTCTTGTCACGATGGTCACTCAGCACCATCCAGCTCAGTGGGTTCCAGGTTGGATCTGTGTGATTGTGAGATGCTCCTTGTCAATGTCTCCGTGAGAAGTCAATCTTAGAAAACTTAGGCTTTATTTGGAAGACTTGTGTGCAGGATCTCGGAGACCACCTGCACTTCCTGCCATCCTGGAAGTATCTAGAGGCCAGTGGCAAAAATACGGGGCCGCCCGCGTGGCTCCCCCTGCAGGCCTTACAGTTTACAGGAGAGGAGCCCGAGCACGACTTGGGGTGTGATGGTTTGTGCAAGTGTGGCCCTGGGACCGGGGGGAGGGGGGCAGCACTGGGGACACTGTCCTCCCTCAGGCCCCTCCGGCATCTAAGAATCCAGCGGTTTAACCCCGCTCCACTGGAGAAAGTGGCGGCCTGACCAACACCATAGCTGTGTGATGTCCCAGAGAACAGCCTCGTTTGGGCGAACACATATTGTTGTAAGGGGGGCTAGCTGTCCGGTCTCTGCTCGGGGGTGATGAGGGTGGGGGGCTAGCTGTCCGGTCCCTGCTCGGGGGTGATGAGGGCGGGGGGCTAGCTGTCTGGTCCCTGCTCTGGGGTGATGAGGGTGTGGGGCTAGCTGTCTGGTCACTGCTCTGGGATGATGAGGGTGGGGGACTAGCTGTCTGGTCCGTGCTCTGTGGGTGATGAGGGCAAGGGGCTAGTGGCCCAGAGTGGGAGAGCCCCACAGAGGGGGTTGAGTGTGGGGCTGTGGGTGGGCTGCTTTGCTCCTGGCTGAGTGTTCCTGTCTGTAGGAATTGGCTTGCCCTGATAGGGGCAGTCACTCCAGGGTCAGCAAGGCCCCTGCTGGGAAAGCATCAGAAAGTAAAAGCATGATTGATGTACCTCCTCTGGAGAGAACCGGCCTGTGACTGGATTCACCAGGATAGACAGGCCCTTTCCCGACAAGTTGACCTCCTTGGTTACTCGGGAGGCGTTCTGCACAACTGTGGAGAATAGAAGCTCTTGACTGTGATGTTTGGACTCAGCTCCTTCCTGGTGGCCCGGGCTGACATGGAGCAGAAGCTTGAATGTGGAGACTGTGCAGGTTCAGATTCTGCAGGAAACAGCGGGCTGCACGGTGGCTGGGCTGACGTCGGACCCCGCTGCCCATCCTCCAGGGCCATGCATCTCCTGTAGCTCAGGGGTCAGGCAGACTGCGGGCCGGGACCGTCCTGCTCCAGGCTGGAGGCTGGCTGCCCCGCTGGGGTGGGTCTGCGGAGAAGCCCATCCGGGACGTGGGTGTTGGCACAGAGGCTGAGGGACCCGCCCACTCGCAGGGCGGCAGGTGTTCCAGGCAGTGCAGCTGGTCCGCTGCTGGCCGTGTCTTGAGAGGGTCCAGGGCACGTCTGTGCACCGGGCCGGCATAGGGAGTGGGCGGGAGTGCGTCCCCTGTGCCCAGGAAGGGTCTCCCTTGACACCATCATCCTTCACTAGAAACATCCATCACTTAGGTTCCTCAGGTCGCTCTACGCCAACGGATGTAACTGAGTTTTATAGTCATATTAGCAACCAAGGAGAGCTCATGAACCCCCTTCCAAAAAAAAAAAAAAAAAGCCAGCTAAAATTTGGTAGAAGTGGCAGTTTGGTCAAAAATGAGCATTGGGGATTTGGATTCATAATTAGTGGATTTTGCAACTCTTATTTTCCTGGAGGAATTTCTCCAACTGTTTTCCTACTGACATTTTCCTTTTCAATTTTCAATTCGTTCTTTCGTCCTGCCTTGTGTACTTTGAAATTGCTTTTGAAAAGCCAGAAAAACCTCAGTACTCAGGAGAGGGTTAGTTTGGGCGCTCTAAATATGCAAACTGTTACCAGTGCTTTTCATTTCCTTTATCTTTACTCACTACTTAGCAGTACATGTTTTATTCTAAAAAAAGTCAGAAATTAAATAAAAAACAGATCACATGTGACTTTTTTCTTAGACATAATGAGACCCAAGTCTGTATCTTCCCCTGAAATGTTTGTGTGCGTGTACGCGAATATGTGCGTGTGTTATGACGTTTCACTACAAGATGGGGTCATAACCCATGTACTTTCTTTTTTTTATTTTAATTTTATTTTATTATGTTATGTTAGTCGCCATACAATCCATTATTAGTTTTTGATGGAGTCACCATGTATTTTCTAATCACACCTAATTTATGATATTACACAAGATTTTCCGTTGAAAGTATTGCAACTAAGATATATTATTGGAAAATCTGATCTAAATTTTCACTATTACAAAAAAAAGCAGAAAAGAAAAAAAGTAACTGGAACCATGGAGAAATGATACAACTAGGAAAGGAAATATTTCTGAAAAAACATTCATAGACCATTACATCATTCCCTCATGATTCTCCAAAATGACCATTACACAGAAACTGAGCAATTAAGAAATACTCATTTTTGACCAAATTCTCTCTTTCAACAAAATTGCCACGCTTGCTGCGTCCCTTCCAGACTTACTGCCTGATGGACGCACTGTTGTCCGCGGGGTCGCCTGAACACTCAGTATGCGTTGTTACCAACGGCATAAACACTCCTGACGGTCCGGGAACACCACGCCACATGCGTGGCTGAGAAACACGCACTCCTTTCCCCTCTGTGTTTGTCTCCTTCTTCTACTGATGTGGCCTTGCGTCGCGTGGCCCCGTGTTGCTGGGGGTGGCACTCTGGGTGGGCAGGAAGGGACGGAGGAGCCGGCGGGGAGGAGGGAGGGGCTCCAGCGAGGAAGGCAAGTGCCGCGTGGCTGGGCCCTGGCAGTGCCCACGGGAGGCTGCTCTTCTACCCCAGGCCACGTGGCGAGGCCACGGGGCAAGGCCACGGGGCAAACACCATGCATCTCACGCATCTCCCTCCACCTTCCATTTCCCTCAAGGATTTGGAAAAATTACTTTGAGCCACACATGTTAGTTTCTTGTGATTTAAATAAAAAACCCAAAGATGTCGAAGAACCAAGGTAGCACACTGCCCAGGGCCTCCTGTCCCCAGGGGGAGTTCCGCGTGGGTGAGACAGGTCTCTGGTTTGTAGACAGTGCTCTGCAAGTTTTGGTAAAACGAAACATTCTTCTGTAGTTGGACGCGAGCATTTGTACTGTTAGGAAGTGTGGACATCGTGGCAGAAGCCACTGGTGGGAATCCGTGCTGTTTCCCTGTGTGTGTGTTTTCTCATGTCAGTAAGGTTGCCGGTTGATGAGGCTTCCCTAAAGTGATTTTGGTCCCTTCCTGAAAAATTGTATTGAGACTTTCATTAGCCGAAGAGTATTTGGTTTTTAATAGTGTCTTTTTTTGTTTCCCTGTTAGCCCCTAGAGCTAATGCTGAAAGTGCCTCTAATAGACAGGTGAGTATTCTAGTTTGTATCTTAGCATTAATAATTTGCCGGTTTAATTATAGGCAATGAAAACTCAGTGTCTTGTAGAATTGGTAAGTAAAGTACCTTCCCAAAAAAGAAACCATCCAGGAGAAGCAACCTGTCATATATACACCCCTGTGAGACCAAGAAGAGTCTTGCAAAATTCCATCAAAATCATCAACTTGAAGATTTTGTCTTTTTTTTATATATTTTGAAATTTCAATCATTCTGTTATTTTTAGAAAAAATTTCAAGTCCTGTTGTTTTGTGGAAAAATTTTTTTAAAACAATTATCCAGGGATTTACAATTTATTTTTTATAATTTGTTAAGGAGATTGCAGGGACAGGAGATCCTCTGGGCATTCAGGTGAACATTTTCTTTTCATCTGGGGATCTTAATGAGACAAATCTTCTGCTCCAAAAGGGATTTCCAGTTTCCTGCCGTGTGTGTTTACAAACGTATTTCTGTGTTTCTGACTCTCGTATCATTGCATGTGCAATTAAAATTGCTGTCTCTCCCCAGCACCCCATGCCACACCCATCCAAAGTCGAGAATGTTTTCCAGAGGGTAAACGGGAGTGGATGTGTTGCTCCCTCCCTCAAAGCCAAGGCAAAATCCTCCCTTCTTAGGACCACTCGCCAATTTGTACTTTATTTTGTCTGCACCTGTTTGATGTCGGGTCGACATTTCCTAAAGCGAGCCCTGTGTTTGTTGTAGGGTTTAAGTAGAGACCTCCAAAGCACACGTTGGATGTAATTTAAAACCATTTCATTAGGAACAACGTGTGATAGGGTTTTCTTTGTTTAGCACGTGTTTACAGTTTTAACTTTTAAATCCTACCACAAATCACTTACACTTTAGAACAGGGCAGGTCTGAAAGCCATTACCCCAGCTGAGGTGCCCGCAGGTGGTTGTCATTACGCGGTGGTGACGATCACCACCCGGGCTCTCGACCGTAAGTAAACGCTGTTCAAGACACGAACCTCCCTTGTCAGCTGTTTCCCAGAAAAAGGAGCCAGACAGTTTCTCCAGCTCTTTTTATGGTGTCTGGATGGATGGACTGACTTCCCAGCCGTTACTGTAACTGTGACCCCGGGATTCAGTCCCTCGCGAAAGCAGCTGTGGCTTGCCCGGGGTGTAATAATGGAGGCCGTGGATGTTTCTTTCTTTCTTTCTTTCTTTCTTTCTTTCTTTCTTTCTTTCTTTCTTTCTTTCTTTCTTTCTTTCTTTCTTCCTTCCTTCCTTCCTTCCTTCCTTCCTTCCTTCCTTCCTTCCTTCCTTCCTTCCTTTCTTTCTTTCTTTCTTTCTTTCTTTCTTTCTTTTCTCCGTTAGCCAGTGTATAGTCCATCACTAGTGTTCCATGTCGTGCTCAACGATTCATTAGTTGCTGACACCCAGTGCTCATCACAACACGTGCCCTCCTTAATATGTGGATGTGTCTTTGAAGAGTCAAACATAGTACCAAGCACTGAAATCTTTCACTATATGAATAACCAGACAAGAAACGTTGAACAAGGGGAAGCTAGGAGGGCCCAGGAGCTGGTACTGATTCAGAGAGCGAGCTGTCTTTCTTGAGGTCTCTCTTTCCCGGCAGGACTCAGACGGGACCAGAGCAGTGCCCCCACGCCGACGTGGATGTGGGCTAAAATGTCAGCCCCATGTCCTCCAACTGTTCTTTTTTTTTTTTTAAGATTTTATTTATTTATTTGACAGAGAGAGGTGAGAGACAGCATGAACTGGGGGGAGGGACAGAGGCAGAGGGAGAAGCAGACTCACCCCTGAACAGGGAGCCCTACATGGGGCTCGATCGCAGGACCCCAGGTCATGACCTGAGCGGAAGGCAGACATATAACCCACTGAGCCACCCAGGCGCCCCTCCTCCAACAGTTCTGATGTGCTTCCAGAACTTCCAGGAATATGCTGATGGCTTATCTTTATCCATAACAAATCAAAACAGAACTTCCCATTAGCTCCATGCAGGAGATATGCTCCTTTCTCTTCTGAGCACCTACTAGTATCTTTATCAGGGGAGGAGGGCAAGCCCAGAAGCCTCCTAAAGGTTTAAGTGTTATTTTAAATACTGAAGCAAAAGCAGGGATCAATTTATATCATAGGAATCGGTATACTTGGGAAAATAGATCTAGAAGATTGTAGATGGCTTTTCCTTTTCATTCCAAATCACTTTTTTTTTTTTCATTCCAAATTACTTTTAATTGGCAGTCAGGGTGCAGAATTCCAGTATTTAGCAAACTTTTCAAGTTGCATTTCTTCCTAGAGAGAGAGAGACTTGTAAATGGAACAGATGAAAAGAAAAATTAAAAATCAATGATGCCTTTGTCAAACTTGAAGCATAAATTAGATTACTAAGATTATTTTGTATAACAAATCCAAGGTGACGGGAGACTGCACAGAACATTTGATGTACTGAATCTATTTAAAATATTTAAAGCAAATGCTAATTTTCTCAGCCAGTATGTTTTTCCTGATATTCCTGATCACTGAGATGGAGGCAAGTGTTGGAAGTTAATGTTTGCATTGTGTTTTTATTAATCCTCACGCCCCAAATTATCAAACCAGCACTCTTTCTTTTTGTGTCTTTTTTAAAATATTGCTTTTGCCCTGTTGACAACAGGTAGGCTTATGTCATCCCCAGAAGGCAAGCCTTGGTCTTCACAGATGCGGTGTGGAAACGTCCTAATGATGTCTCTGTTTCTTTCTTTTTTTTCAGCCAAGGAAGCAAGGATAGCAGCTCACACATCCAAGGCGGTCCTGGACATGTGGGAGACTCCCTCACCAAAAACCAGTTAAAAAAAACAAAAAACAAAAAACAAAAAACAAAAACACATAGTCTTTGCACTTTGTACTTTAAATGTAAATTCACTTTGTAGAAATGAGATATTTAAACAGACTGCTTTAATCTGTGAAATGGAAGGGCTTCAGAAAACTAATCACATACAATGTATGTGTCCTCTTTTGACCTTGGAAATCGGCACTTGGTGGAGATGTGTTTTGAATGGCTTTAAGCTTAATTTCTGTATCCTACACATGTTGACATAGTAGAACTCTTAGCCACAGGCCCCGTGGTCCCAACCCTGTGCCTTCCTCCCCACCCAGGGCAGTCACTCCTAGTCACGCCACATTCGCTCCCCTTTGAGATCCGCTGTGCCCGCGGCATTTTTGAATCTACGTCGGAAGCTTCCATCGAAGTTTGCCACCTGTTGCGGTCCTCATCATGCCGCTAACAAGTGCATGGGTTTGTTTGTTTCTTGGGATTTTGTGTTAGTGTGTTTTGTTTTGCTGTCCAGAGATCTTGTTCACGCCAGGAGTCACCACTAAGCCATCTGGTAACTGGTAGGAAAGCCATCTTTCCTGGTAGGAAAGACCATTTGTCCACCTATCTCTGATGTGCAGCTTTTCTTTTCCAAGCTTCTGTTTGAGCTCTGGCCTGGGCTCGGATTAATCACGCCGTAAAGTTCTAGAGAATTACCCCGGCTGTCCAGAGGCAGCGTAACCAGGCAGTAGATTTAGTGCTTGTCTGCCCTGCTTCTTCTCTTACACGTGACCATTACCCGTCCTACCCTGGTCCGCTCTGGGGCCCGCTGGAAGGTCAAACGGTCCCCTGAACCGATTTGGGACATCCTCCTTAGAGAAGGCTCAGCCCGCATAAGCTGTGCGCTGGACGCTGCTCTTGGCGGCCGAGGACAAGTGCCTGCAGGCCCCAAGCTCCCTTCTCTCCCGGCCTCAGGAAATTTCGCCCGAGCGGTGCTTGTGAGAACAGGGTCGGAGCCGACTGCCCACGCTGTGAGCCGCAGGACTGGCCCGTGGGCACAACCAGCGGGCACCAGCGAGCGCCCCGGCTCGATGGAGCCGTTCGGAGGGCGGTCCGAGGGCTGTGTGGGCCAAGTAGTGATGCTGTTTCAGCTCCAGCCTTTGGCTGGAAAAATAACCTTCATGGCCCCAAATTCCCTAACGCACGTCATGTAAAGTGATCTCTGTGCATACGCATGAAGATATTTTATGAGGCTTCTTACTTGTTTAAACTGTGCGCACGTGAAGCCCGAAACCCTGCAGCCACAAACCAGCCTAAGTGTGCGTTGTCTTTGTTTAAGCAACAGTTATGATCCTAAATTTATTGGACAATCCTTTATATTTCTGAACTCTGAATTTAATCATTTTTCTTAGATCCAAATAAAATATGCTATCAAAACTCTGCTTACTGTTTTCTTTCCAGCAAAAGACAGCCTCTTAGAATTGCCGACTCTTCAAGCTGTCTACGTCACGAGGCAAAGGGCTGGAGTGAGTGAATCCTGGCTCTGCTCCTCGGCTGTGTGACTTGGGACAAGCCACTTCCACTTCCTGTGCTTTAGTCCTGCTCCGTAAAACAGGGAGGGTGGCGGCGGGCACCTCCGGGTGAGGATTATGCGAGTGGGTTTGTGCCGTGCTGAGGGCTTGGCACACAGGGTGTAGTTTTGGGCCCTGTCATGGGAAGCAGTCCCTCACTCACTCAGTCACCGAGTACTGACTGAGCACTGACTACTGACCGAGTACTGACTCACTCACCTCCTACTGCCAGGTGCTACGGCAGACGGCAGACGACATAAGGAACCAAGAAGGTCCTTATTCAGAGCTATTGCTACTCACGCGGTCCCACAACCAGAAACCTGACGGCTGTCAGCCCTCCCTTTCTCTCCAGTCCCAGTGTCCAGTCCTAGGCCAGGCTCTTACGTTTGAGTTGGACCATTGCAGGAGCGTCTTAAGCAGTCATGCTCCCTTTCGAATTCTCTCCTCCCTTCTGATAAGTTTTTACTCTTGCACATTTTTCTCTACTCAGAAAAGACTCATCTTTTAAAACCCAATCTTAGCAAGTGAGTTGTGCAGTAAAGACGACACTGGGAATGGAGCTAGGGGAAACACAGCCCTAGGGAAATGCCTGTGGATGGGGTGAGGCCTGGACCAGGTTCTGGAGCAGGGAGGTGAGGATAAGGGGTTTACGGGAGCTGAAAGAGCTCAAATAAAGGCAGACAAGCAGGAGAGTCAAGGTGGGCCCAGAAGGTAGTGAGCCGGTGAGTGTGGGCTGGTGCAGATGGTTCTTATTGTAGAGCATAAAGATTTCAAAATCTAAAACAGAAATCTCTTTCCTTTACAGACCTAGTGCAGCTGCTTTTAGCGATAGATGCCTCCTTCCCCAGCTCTGCTCATGTTTAAAAATGGTCTCCTGCATCCTTGTCAAAAACTTCCAAGTTAGAGATTTTTTAGAAGTGTACTGACCGACTTACAAATCAGGCCTATGAATGTTACACCTGGAATTTTTTAAAGTTATCAGGTGAAAGGCATCAGCTTTTTTTTAATCAATGTGCAGAAATGATTGACATAATCATAAACTGCCAAGGGGACAGAGACATCATGCAAGCAACAAAGCTGCCCCAGAATGTACGAATGGGGCCTTATGGTGATGATGATGATGATGGTGATGGGTGATGATGATGATGATGGTGATGGGTGATGATGATGATGGTGATGGTGATGGTAGTGATGGTGGTGATGATGCTGGTGATGATGGTGGTGGTGATGGTGATGGTGATGATGATGGTGATGATGACGGTGATGGTGATGATGATGATGATGATGATTATGTGATGATGATGGTGATTGGTGATGTTGATGATGGTGATGATGGTGGTGATGATGGTGATGATGATGGTGATGATGATGATGGTGATGATGGTGGTGATGATGATGGTGGTGATGACGATGATGGTGATGATGACGGTGATGATGACGGTGATGATGATGGTAATGATGGTGGTGATGATGGTGATGATGTTTTCTCCCTAATCACACAATACTACATAAACCGAAATTGTAAAAAGCATTTTTAACTAATTAGATATTTAGCCATTTTTGGTATTGCTTCCTCTAAAAAGTTATTTTAGCCATCTTTACTGATATGCTGTGAGCAAGCCACTCTAAAACTCAGGGCTTAAAACAGCCCCTGTTTATTCCTGTTCATACTTTTCGTGTTGGCTGGGGTTGGCAGTCCAGTCTGGGCTCAGCTTGACTCTCCTGCATGCATCACACTTGGTGCAGGTCTGCCCCATTCCCTCACCTTCTGTGGGCTCGTTGGTCATCGGGGGCATGTTCCTGCATGGTTGTGCGTGAAGCAAAATAAACCCAACCACACAAACGCATTCAGGCCTTAGTTTGTGACCTGTCTGCCCATGTCGACACACCAGCACCCATCCCATGGCTCAGAGCGAGTCACAAGGCAGGGAAAGCCATGCTGCCCACCAGGAGGCCATGGCAGGTGTGGATACGGGGCCCTACTTATGTAGGGAAGGCCGGCCACCTGGACCGCAGTCCAGCACACAAGTGGACCTGCACCTCTTGCTAGCAGTGCTCAGCGTCCAGTGGAGCAGCCAAACAGGTGTGGCAGAAGGGGATGCACGTTAGTGTGCCACATCGGACCGAGAGAGAGCACAGACCGCACTGTACCAACAGAAGTGAACGCTTCACCACTTACCGACAATGTGACCTGTTTGGTGTAAAACAGGCGTTCAGTTGATGGCATTATGAACTCAAACATATGTGTCAGGACTGTTTTGTATCAAGGCGTTCTGAATCTCCCCCTCAGAAAAGCATCAAGGACAGGGAAACTTGAACCTGAAACCCCGAGCAACGCATATCGGGGTAAACATGGCAGGTCATTCCTACGGAGGGAAACTCCCCCAGGGCGGAAATATGGGAATTTTATTCTTGGGAATTGACTTCATTTACAAGAAACGGAATAGAAACCAGGTCACGGTGGCGCAGGAGGCGTTTTCCTCCCGTGAGCAGACAGACCGACTCCGCACGGGCCAGCCCCCTCGGGGTCGCTCTGCCATCCCAGCGTGAGGCTGGTCCGGGCACATTGCCGCCAGGCCCCCGCGTTTGTCTGCGTGCCAGTGGACACAGCGGGGGCGGAGGGCACAGGCACTGGCTTGTGCCCGCTGAATGCGGCATTCACAGCTCCCTGGGCCCATCCAGTAGACTTCCCATGAGTGTCCTTCCGCCAACGTCTGTCCTCGGCACCCCTGGCTTCAGACTTCTAGTCGTGCATTTGCCGCCGGGGACAAAAAGGGAGTTCTACTGGAAACGCCGAGGGGGAAGGCGTCAGCAATGTTTGCCCCAGCCACCCTCTGATATTTAATGGTACACCCATAATAACCTTTATTCTGTCTTATATACTTTACGTGAAATAAATACCTTCTTTTTTGCCTATTTTCTCTGGACGTCTGGAGGTTAAGTACTGATAAAGTTGACAACTTAATTCAATTCATGTGTGTTTCCTAGCAGAAAGGTTTTATACTTCTTGTTATTAATTTTTTAACTTCAGAACAAATATTCTGTTTCCCTGAATTAAAGTGGAAATTATGCTCAGTGACTATGTTGGTTCTTTGTTGAAAAGATGGAATTTTTATATTCCCTACCAGCCTGTGTTTATATTGCCTTTTCAATTAACTGTGGCTACTGTAGTTAAGGGGAAAGGTGCCTTTTTATTGCTTCTAAGGATCTTGTAAGTGTGCCTTGGGGTAACACTCTGAATGTTTTAGTTTAAAGGTACATATTCATGATTCTTTGAGTATTACAATAGAAGAACTCAGTTTTATTACTTAAAATACGGTGAGCATTTTACTTTTTCATCGAAGAAAATGGTCTTTCTAATTTGGCTGGTAATTTTATTAACTGAGCCTTGCTCTAATAAAAGAAGCATATTTCTAAAAAGTAAGATAAAATAAGCAATTTAAATGTGTTTTAAGATGGAGTTGGGATTTGGTTTCGTAGTCGATTTTTCTTTTAATGTTGAAAGAAATAGCACCGAGGAGATTAAGAGTCCATATATGGTGATGACACTGAGTAATGTGTAGATTTGCGGGATAGTTATACCGCATGCCTGAAAGTAATATGACACTGTGTGTTACTGCACTGAAATAAAAAACAACTTAAACAAGAGAACAGCACTTCTGATTGCCGGTCCCGCTCTGATCAGTGGCATCTGGACCGACATCCCTCCCTCGTTGCATCTGAAGAGTCTCTGCAGACAGCGACTTCCGGACGTTCTGACACCGGACTGCATACTCACTGAGCCTCCCGTTAAACTCCTTCTCCAGTTGGGGAAAGAGGGATAAAATAGAAGCAGGATGTGCCCATTGCAATCTTCAAGCCTGCACTGGAAGGCTGTTCTTCCTGGGAGCCCTGCTCACGTACCAGCTTTTAACTGGAGCCAACCAGAAACACCGGAGCCCGGGGATGGCGTCCCTCCCGAGCATGCCACGATGTCTTGTCAGGTCCTCCAAGCGGGGCCTGTACTCCAACACTTACCATTCCTCAAAGCACGCAATCATCACATGAAAGAGGCTCTCAGAAACTACTCTGTGGACGGATCAAGATGGCCCCAGGATTCCACGAACACTTTCAGTAATAAATGTAAGACTAAGTCATCTGCTTCATCCCTGTCTGCCGGTATTTGGTATAGTTATCTTTGATTTTTCCAAATATATGTGCCCGGAAAATAGGTCTATTGAGTGAAACATTTAGAAATAAATTCTATCTATGTCATTAATTACAATGATCAAGATATGTTCCAGAGACAGGAAAATAGTAGTAACAGAAGATTGGAAACTCTGGAGAGGAAGCTGCTCCGTGAGCACGAGCCACTGAAGTCCCAGCCCGGCGAGAGGGGCGTGGCGGCTTCCTGCCGCGGGTCACCCCCCCACCCCAAGGTCGGTCACACCGCATCGCACAGAGTCACATCTTGTGACACCATTCCCACCTCACAACGGCTCTCCACATTCGTCAGTCACTTTGATTTTTGTTTCACCAAATTTTGAACAATCTCACCCGTTTTTCATTTCTAGAAGTTGCCACTTTTGTGTTTTTGTCTGGATTGCCTGCAACGTGTTGCTGGGGCTCAGGTGTAATTCACTAGATGCCCGTAAGGGCCTTTGGGAATTCCTCATGTGTAAGATTTGCTAGGAATTCATCCACCCATGATCTCTTCCTTTAAGTCCAAGAATCCACATGCCAAGTGTATCTGTAAAGGATATACTTCTAAAACCGTACATCACACTTTTAGCAAACACCAATTATGTCATTAAATTAGGTCATGATTATGTCACCATTTCAAAAAGTTAGATTTACCAAAGAATTTTCTGTATTTTCAGGGCTCACATCAAATAAATACCTTCTTCATAATTAAATCCATATATTTTCTTCCCAACAAGTTTATTTTCATTATCTTTAGGTGTATCTTAGTTAACAACAACTTTTTCTTTTGGTTTTTGTATTTTTCATATGCTTAACCTGACACAGAAAGGGCATTTGATAAATTTGCAGCGGGCATGCTATTTTTCATGTTCTTTAGTCTCTCATGCTTGAAAAAAATGTAGGAGAACTTATCTTTTCATTTAATGCTAAACACACCCCCGTTTTGCAGAGCCGGCTTCTTTGGAGACTGGGGCACGGGGCTGTATCCCATCTTGTTGATGAAACGCACATTGAGTATTAAAAGCAAAACCATTCATGTAAACAGAACTTGGAAAGGAGGCGCTCTTAACAATCCCAGATGGCTACCTTTAGGGTGTAGAAAAGCCCCATAGATTAATACCCTCTGGCAGAGAGCCCAAAGTACTCTTATTTGATTATAAGTTGGATGCATTTTCAATCAATTAGAGACAGACTAACGTGCTGATCGGGCAGTGGACCCCAATCACACAAACTCTGGGCACCTCTTCCGGTTATCATTCCAAGGGCTTACTGCCAACGTCCCCAGGAGCATGCCAAGGACACTGGGTATACTCCTGGCCTATCTTTCTCTTTTACAGCCACAGAACTCTCTCCTTGGTAACTTCTCGTAGACCAACGTGGCAGAGGCTCACCTTTGCTGAAAGCTCATCGACGATTGATGCCATTTTCAAAGAGAAGGTAGTAAAAGTTGTTTGCAGTCCTTCCCGCAGGTGGGCAGTGGATTTGAGGAGGGCAGCGTGTGACCCAGTGGAATGCTCTAGTAGTCTGTGAGCTTGGGCAGGATATTAGCCTCTCTGGACTTCAGGTCCCCCCTTTGAAAATGAGAACATTAATGACCGTCTCGTGGATTACAGATAAGCCGGTTCCAGTGGGGAAGTCAGGGCTGTCCCGGCTTCTTACAGCCGCCACACCCCACCCCTCCTCCTCACAGGAGCGCTCCTGAGGACCCCACCTCCGGTTCCCTGCTGTCTCCCCCAGCATGGTGCCCATCCCGGGCATCCCGGGCTCTCACTCACTCCCATTGACTACTTTAGTGCCTGGCTCACAGCTTCGCTCCGCCAATGCCGGGTCCCTGCTAGTTTCTGCAGTGAGTCCTTCCTCCATAGCGGTCATCCTCCTCGAGACACAGGGGAGACAGCTCTCACCGTCACCCCTAGATCCAGGCACCGTACGTCCCTGGTTCCCAGAAATGCCCCTCAGCCCCCTGAAAATATCCTACAGATTCATCCCACCCCTCTGCCGCTTGCGACCTGACGTTCCGCCCTCCATGGCTTGTCCTTAGACTCACCCCTCTGCAAATGTCCTCAACTCGATGACAGCATTCTGCCTTTGTCAGGCAAAGCTCCAGCACTGAGTGAACCCAGGAATCGAGGTCCTCTGCTCTCACACCCACACAGTAGAGCACGGTTGGAGAAAAATCACAAAATTATGCCAGTTCATGTCGCCATTTGGTTATACTGAGTTGTTCTGTCTTGACTTTGTCTCTCATTTACGCCAGGATGATGCCACAACTTCTCCTGGGTCCCCAGCCACTCCTTTCACTTTCCCGTCTCCTTCTCTGGCTCCCAGCTCCCACCCTGAACACCTTCAGCTGCTCAGCCTCTCACCTCACGGCTGCAGGTACAGTTTCCCCCTTCCCCATCACACAGATCTCTGGGATCCCTCCCCTCCCTCCCCATGGTTCAGTGGATGGGATGTGCCTTTTCCTCTCTTTTAGCAGGTGACACTCTCTGTGCAACACCCTTCCCTCCATGGACCCCGCTGACTCTCAGCATCCTTCCTCCTCTGATCCTGGTGTCCCCCTGTCACCTGCACTAAGCACTCAGTCTGGGCTTCCACTTATGGATCTTGGGGGGACACAGTTCAATCCATGATAGGTTCTCCATATGGACTACTTGGATGTAAACGCATTCAAGAAGTGAGAAGTTTCAAGTAAACTTCGGAGGGCCAGGTGAGACCCTTGGATAACGTACTGTAAAGAAGTGAATACAAGTTGGAGGAGGAGGTGAATGGTGTTTGCACTGATGGATAATAGGGACAGGTGTGGAGGTTGGAGAGGGGCCAGACGAGTGAGGAGGGTCGAACACAGACAACACAGGGTTGAATGTGTGGAGAGAACCCGCTTCCTTACGAAGTCCTTCAGGCGTTCCTGGAGACTTTTCCTCTCCTCCACATGTGCGTCTGACTCTCACTCGCCTTCATAGTGACATACCGTCTGTAGTAAAGACCAGCTCCTAGTCCCCATGAGATGTACGCAGCCTAGGTAACATTTAATGAAAAATTAAAGAGAAACCAACATACATTTCCAAATGAATAGCAGATCTCAGCAGAATGAGGAAATCTGAACCACAACAGAGATGAATTTCTCTTTGTAAGTTTTATATATTAAGACTTTAAACAAAACTTAATTCCATAATATTTTTTTTCTCTTATTCTCTATACTAGGAGATCCTTTGAAGATTTGGCTGATAGAATACATTTTACTTATTTATTTAGCAAACACATTAATGGTGAAGGAAATAGCAGAGTGTTCACTTTTTTTTTTTTTTCTTTTTGGTGGTGGTTGAAAGATTTTTGTGTGCTATAGCTAAGAAAAATAAATATTTCTTAAAATAAAAGCAGAAGTTCCTGCATAACTCACTTTTATGGCAGAGATACCCTGGGCGGACTTTGCCACACAACTGAGAGCTTGCTCTGCTGGAGGCTCTCGGCACTGAGGCTTGGGGACCCTGTGAGCAAGACATTATCTATGTCAGTGGTCTTTCCCTGCCAATACCAAACCCAAAGACTCCTTCAGCTCCCAAGAAGCTCCATCCCTTTCTGGAGCCCTCTGCTCCAGGAGGCCGAACCTCAGTTTCTGCATCTGCAAACTGCGCCCAGATTGGTGCGGCCCGGGTGGATTCAATGGGACGTGATGCAGACGGCGCTTGGGAAAATAAAGGGCCTCCCATAACTACACAAATACAAACAGCTGTGATGATTTATGCCCGCTGCCTGCTGACTGACCACTCGATATTCAAAACCTCATGATGAACTTGCACTTCGGGCATATGGGGACGCTGGGGTCAGGGTGTGGGGCCCGTGGCTTCCACGGCTCACATGGCGAGGCCAGACGGCAGAACTTGAGCTCAAGTCCAGTCTGTCTGACAGAAAAGTCCATGATGTGTTAGGATCTTGCCAGCAGCAGCAGGGGAAAACTAAGACATGAAGAAAGAGCCCGTCTTTGGGGAGCCTGCACCTCACTGTGCAGAGAGCGGGGGTAACCTGCTAACCAGCACTCAGCCACTGCAGGAGGGGTCTCGAGGCCACATTAACTGCAAGGCCAAGCGGAAGAGACTCAGTTTCTCGCATGCTTCTGCAAGCCCCCGAGGCCCAGGGCTGACGGGATCTGCACCCAAGCAGGCAACAAATGGACGGTAGCCCCCAGCCCTCGGAGCTGCCTCCTGCCCTCACGCAGCTGCTGAGGTGCACCTGCTGTTCCCATCCGGAGCTTAGCGGCTGGTGTAACTCGTGCTGATTCTTTGATTCAAGCACATGCCTTATGACTACAATAGAAACAGTTAAAGATTAAGACATTTTTGTGTTTAATTACAAAACTCTTCTGAAAGAAAGGATTTTTATTGTGTAAGCCATTAACTCAGCCTTGCCTTATCCCTCTGTTTCCCATGGGTCCCTCCTACTGTTTCCAGTCTCTGAACTATGTTTGAATGGTTGTCAATTATTCGTATTTTCTAATAAAGTGAAATGTGCTTCCTGGTGAAACTCCTGTTAAATCACTATATTTATTATTTTTCTTAACTTGAGGAATACGGCAGGTCCTGCCTGGTTTCATCTCCCTGAAGTGTTTACAAACGGGGAGCATTGCCACATAGGAGAAGTTTCTCCAGAGAAGCAGAGAGTGTAAGACGTTTTCTGATGAGAATGGTCCAAATTCCAAGAAGACAGGAGCACCTCCTCCCAGTGTGTTCATGAGCCATGAAGCCCGCGTGCCCGCCATCTGCAGTGTCCTTGGTATGCGGGCCCTACAGCCAGGGACACCAGCCCCACTGCCTCCCCTGGCCACTCAGCCTTCAAGTGCACTTCAAGCTCCACCTTCGAAGTTGCTCTCTGCGCAGCAGGCTGCGTGTAGCCTGGCATCTTGCATGGGATCTGTTAGGACCCGGCTGAGTTGAGTGGATCCGTCTGTCCCTGGTAAAATGGGAAGACCATCAAGACTATCATCTCGTTATGGATTTCTAACAGTGTGTTCCTTTCCTCCCCTCTGGACACAGTGATCAGGTTCAGGCTTTCCTATTCTTATTGTTCCCAGAAGCATCCCTCAATGTAAGTCCACTGGGTTTCCATAATATCTCTAACTAAAAACAACCAATTGAACACAAGCCTGAAGGAAGCACAAGTCATACAAAGCGCAAATACTCTTGAGGGTTCTATCAAAAGCTGCCCCGTATTATGGGATCACAAGAGAAAAGACAATGAGTTCCATATTTCTCTGCCCTGGAATTCCTTAAAACATGCAAATGTAGAATGAATGCTCATTGACAGCTGCGATTGTTTTAAATGTAACTTTGTTTTTGGTTGACATCAATCCTCCATGTACAATGTGAAGCATATGGCTTGAATTATCACATGAGCATTAATGCGTGTTTCTCTTAGGTCTATTTTTATGTTTAAATGCTCTCCGAGAACCTCATGTGCTGCTAAAGATCCAGAGGTGAACTAATAATAATGGTCTCCCTATTGCCTTGAGATTTTATCGAAACATTTAATCGGGAGGGGTAGCACAAGAATTGTAAAAAAAGGTCAGGCAGCCTCAGCTCAGCTAAGCTAAAACATTCAGATTTTCACTGGCTTTCTTCTGCAGATGCTACACGCTTGGGATATGGGATTCCCATCAGAGGGCAAGAGTCAAGGTTACAATTACTTTCTTTTAAATGGATGAAAGAAATTAGTGATGGAAAGGGTTTATTAGTAATTTCATTGTTTCTTCTGTTGAGCTGGTGTTTAGCCATGAAGAATGTCTTGGATCTGCCCTTTACTTAAGCCAGGGTTGGGATAAATGTGGTTAAGTGTGATGTGTTATGTATAGTCAAATTCTGTATTCATCAGAAGAGTGTGTTTAGGGGCCTCTGGGTGGCTCAGTCGGTTGAGCATCCGACTCTTGGTTTTGGCTCAGGTCATGATCTCAGGGTCGTGAGATCAAGCCCCCCATTGGGCTCTGTGCTCAGTGTGGAGTCTGCTTAAGATTCTCTCTCTCCTTCCCCCTCTGTCTCTTCTGCTCATGCTCTCTGTATCTCTCATAAATAAATAAATCTTAAAAAAAAGAGAGTGTGTTCAAAATTACAGGGACAGAATAACTTCAAAGGTCCCTGTGAGTGTAGGAGGGAGATGGGCATCTGCTGTCCATGAGCTGTGAGACCCTCTCTGCCCCAGACGCCATCAGCTTGGGGGAGAGGAGAGCAATATTCGGGGCCTCAGACCCCTTCAAGGGTGCATAGCAACTGCCCCTGTCACCAGAGTCTCTCGTCACTTACAGGTTGGGAAAAGTCCACGTCTGGGCCTGGATCTCTGATTGCATGCATGACCTGCTGCGTGGGACTGCTCTGTGTCTTTGTGTCATGTTATTCCATGGTTTGGAGAAGGGGTTTTATGTGGACACATCCGGTGATAGGCTCTCACAGGTCAGCAGGGTAGTGACCGCAGACAGCTGCCCGGGTCCCAGGACCCCTTGGCCCAGCGCTGAGGTTGCCGAGGTGGGCTGGTTCCCACGAGCACAGCTCCACACACCAAGGACGGGTCCTCTGTGCCTCTCTGTCACGGGAACGTCCCCACCTACTAGAGGCGGGACCTGGGGCTTCTGGGTAACCCTGAAGCCATCAAGGGCGGGAGCAGGTGGATAAATGGCCAGTTGCCTCAACACAAAGTGGAGTAATTCTGAGGACACAATTTCACAAGATTACCCAGGGGTCCTCAGAATTCACACACTGTGGCCTCCCTCCCTTCCCTTTGCCACTTTCCCCACTTGTCACTTGGTTACGGGGATCCCTCCTCCACTCTTGGTGGATTACTCCCGTCATTTTAGCTTCCCTGCCTTCTTTGGCTCAGACGAGCTCATCTTCCCCAGGGGACCGAGGGTCCTCACCTCCGGTCCCCACCCAATGCGTCTCAGCATTCATGTGGCAGAGATGGTGCAGGAGCAAAATAGGAAGGGGATATACTCCTCAAGGAAACAAGTCTGAATTTGGGGGAGGGGTGGATTTTCTTCCTCCAAACCGCCTTTAAGGCTGTTGTAGAGAGAGATTGTTTTTAGAGCAGAAGTACGGTCAACAGGTTGTGTGATCACAGACATGTCCTCTGTGGGCGTGATGTCGACACGTTAGGGATCATGCTGCAAAGACGTCCTTCCAGCCGAACATAGAAACTCAAGAAAAAAAGACTCAAGGACTCTAAAATGCACCATCAGTCCCAAATGCTTCCCGGGACTCATATGTGAACATCATCGTTGGAAACACGCTGGCCCCAGGCTGGCATGTTCTCCATGACTGTTTTAGTTACGAACATGATGTCGTCCCCAAAGCGGACTCTGCAGCCGGGCTGGCCTTGCATCTAGTGCAGGACAGGTTGGTCAGCGCCCATTCAGAGAGCAACACAGAAGCTCCTCATAAAATGAGAACGTCACCCAGTTGCCCCGATCCTTCCAGTTTTGACTCTGGTGTATCTTTAGAGGCTCTTTCAAAGCCCTGAAGGGGGTCTAGATGGTGGGTGAGGTCTTGGGACAAGTGAAACAAACCCTCATAAATACTTGATAAACATGAGCTACTTCATCCCGCTGACAAGAGGTGTCGTGCGTCATGAAGAGAAAGCCTGCGTACCAGTCTCTCCTGCTCCCAGTGTGAACCGGGCTCCTCATGCTTATTCATGTAAGAATTTTAATTGTCACTTGGAAGCTAAACTGCATCTGAAATGTCAAATTCTGGTGCTTTATTAAGGTTTGCATTGCTTCTCAGAGACTGTGGCTGGGCTGTGATACCACCTTGATTGAACTTCTGGTCGACCTCATTGATCCTTGGTCTTGTACGATTGCCACCCAGGTTCTGAGCGAGGTGCAGAGCACATCCTGGGGAGTTTGCCCTCGTGACTCCGCTAGGGGAGGGGCGTCCAGACGTCTTTGTCCTGGGAGTCCAGGGATGTCTCCGGGGAAGTGCCTGCTGTGTGGACCTAGCAGGTGGGTAGCGGCTGGTTCAGCCACAGTGGTGGGCGGGGACATCACACGCAAAGGGTCTCTGCCTAGAGCTGCACTAATTCAACAGCCCCCAAGCACCTGTTGCCATCTTGCTGGGGAGGGCCTAACACAGTGCCTGAGAACGGTTCACAGAACCCGTGAGGAAAAGTGTCTGTTGAGCACAGATTGTGCCATATGTTGCCACTGAAGCTCCGATGGGGCGCCCAGGGGACCCCCGGCCACCTCCAGTCTGATGGGATGCCGTTAGTGGGCAGGAGAGCGGGGCCCGGGAGGAGGTGGGGAGGCCACAGGCAGACGACAGAAATAACACATAACTTGGTATTTGTGGAGTGCTTGGGTCTATTACTTCCTTTTTCAAGTACTCTCATCCAATTCCATGGTGAAGCAGACGGTGTATTATTATTTGCATTTTTCAAATGAAGAGATTCAGGGCTTGTTAAGTTTGATTTATTTGTCCAAGGTCCTGGAGTTAAAAATCGGAGCATCTAGGACTCAACCCCAAGTGTTCTGTCTTGAGATCTTCCGTGTCTGGGCATCCAGATTAATATGGGCACCACAGCTGGGTGCTGTGGTCTCAACTTTGCTCTCTCCATGTCTGCGGATGCTTCCAGAGCTCCTCGGCAGTGCAGACATACACGTTACCAAGGACAGGATTTGCAGTGGAGAGCACCGCAGAACTCTAACAGGAAACCCCCTGGGGATCAGAGACATAAACTCACTAGAGTTTATTTGGAGTAAAAATCCCTTTTTTTTGCAAAAGAGATAAAAAGGAAGAGAAAAAGCACCTCTGTCTGTGTGAGGCACCTTCATCTATGTGATGTATTACATTGATTCCTGCTCCTCAGCCCACTTGTCCCTGGGGGATCCTTGTTTCTTGCCCACCAGGCCACACAGAAAACTGGAATTCGATGATGGAATTCTCAGCTATTTGTGGAGAATGCCATCCGCTTGCGCACAAAAGTCGTTTCAAACCTTGTTAGTTCAGAGTTGAAATATGCAGGGTTTTGAGCTAATTGTTTTTCTGAGCATAACGTCCTGACTTGGGGAAAACAGTTGAAAGTTCAAAAACTTTCAGACATCAGATAACCATTACAAAGCAACGTTAGATAAGTTTCAGTAAGAATAAGAGAATTAGAAACATATGAGTCATACTTTCCTTTAAAGCCCTCTTGCATGGAAAGAACCTACTGAATCCAAACTATGTGAAGAGACATTTAGGGAGAAAAATAGTGACCACCCGTCCTCGGCTCCACGTGGGCCACGCAAACAGCAGTGTTTGGAGAGCGCCTACCAGTCGTCCCGGAGCCAAGGTGGCTCAGCTCAGGCCGAAGTGGGCCGGGTGGGGTTGGTGCACACACACTACTTCTCCGCGACCTCCCGAACGTCCAGCCAGAAAAGATACCTTGCGATTCTCAGAGGCGCTGACGAAGGGTCGACGGCTACCGAACGAGAATCGCGTGCTGGCTCGCCGTCACCCTGACACATTAGGCAGCCCACTGAGGTTTAACGACTTCTTTGGGGTGCTTTTCCTTCTGTCAGAGGCACAAATATGTTTTCTCAGTCGATGGCAGTCCCATATAAAATTGCTCCACAGCTCACAAAACATATTTAGAACAGCGGAATGAAAATAAATAAGTCAGAAAATGGTGCAAATAGAACATACATTTAAAAGCAGCAAAAGCCTAGGATGAGGTTGGGGAGCTGCGCGTGTGCAGGAAGGCGGCTGCAGCCTGCTCTCTCCATGGAGGCGACACACGCTTCTCTGCGCCCGGAGGAAACCGCCAACCCCAGCCATGCACAGCGGGTCAGCGGGGAGCCCCGCACCCAGGCCGAGCCCGGAGCCGGACGCCCCGTGAGCTCACTCACTTTCTCCTCGTGCGGTACGTGCCCCGACGGCCACTCGCCCCTGGAGTGACCTGGTGCTGCGTCACACTAATCTTGGTAACTCACGGTTCCTCAACCGCTCGGGTGCAAGTATCATGCAACAGGGTGCCATCTCTTCTGCGCAGACGGTCAACACAGGAGCGTGCCGTCTGGCTCCCAAGCGCGTAACGGTGATGCTGACGTTGACCCCAAGCCGTTCTGCTGCTGTTGGCAAACGCAGCGTGTACGTAGAACCACCTTGGACTTCGTCAGGACCTCCTTTCTGCCCGGGTTTTTCTCTTCTTCCTTTTGACATTAGTGTTTATTTTGCATTTTACTTGATTACTTTTTATTTTGAAATAACTTCTAACAGGAAAGTTGAGAGAGCAGCACATAGAACACCCTCCCCCGCCAGACGCTTCAGTACAATTCCTCAGTTGTTAACTTCTTTCCACGTTTGTCTTATCTGGCTCATCGCCCTCCTACACACACACACACACACACACAAAACACGTGTGTGCACTCACTCACACCCTTGAGCGAAGGCTGCAGACGTGATGTCCCAGCGCTCCTACACACTCACTCCACGTTGCCCAAACAAGGGCACTCACCCACCGTCAGACCACCACGTGACCCACAGGCCCCACTCAAATTCTGCGGGTGGTGGGTGGTTCCAGCGGGTCCAGCCAAGCAGAAGAACAACAGAAGGACTCCTTTCTGTCCGTGCGCTGCCCCCGCCCGGGTTTCCTTCTGTCTGGAGCAGGTCCTGCGTCCCTTTTCTTCCAGGACCTTGGACTTCTGCAGACGTCCCCAGCAAGGGGTGTATTTAAGGAGCTCGTTTCTCGTTCCCCTTTCGTCCTGAGGCTTGGTCTCCCCCCGCTCTGGCGTGGCCACTGTCACCGCGAGCCGCGCCCATGTGTCCTCCCTCCCGCGGCCGCCCTCTCACGCTCGCCGCTCCCGCGGCCTGTCTGTCTGTGTGACCTCCGCCCCACGCCACGGCCACTGCTCACACCTCCAGAGCCGCGCTGGGAGGCGGGATGTGCTCGGCCTGCTCTTCCCCGCTCTCCTCTCTGCAAGGAGTGTGTCCCGCCCTTCGGCTTCCCAGGGCTGCCGTGACCGAGCTCCAGGACCTGGTGGCGCCAAGCAGCCTGCACTCTCTGGGAGCCGCGGGAGGCCCGGCGCGGGCTCCGGGGAGCACGGGCTTGGGGGAGCCGGGGCTGCAGGGCCCCCGGCCGGTCTTCACCCGGAGCCCCCGGTGTCTTTGCAGCGTCCTCTCTCCCTGCCTATGTCCCAAAACCCCGTTCTCAGGAGGATACCAGTCACAGGAGATCGGGGCCCACCCTAACCATTTCTGTAAGAACCTTATTTCCAAATAACAAAATACATGCAAATAATAGTAAAAAAAAACCTTTCCACATTATGAGGTCCCGGGGGTTAGGATTTCAGCATATGTTTTTTGGGGAGGGACACAATTCAACCTATAAAACCCTCCATATCCACTTAGTACTTTTGCCATATATTTTACTTTATCAGATATTATTGTTGTATCAGAGTTGTTGTTTTCCTTCCTCTTAGTTTCAAATTATTTTGTGTTTCCTTATCTCAACACTGTCTCTAATAAGCAGCATGAAGCTGGAGATTTAAATTTAAATTCTTTAAAAATTTAATTCAATTTTTCAATTCAATTTTTTTCTCTGTTGTATGAGGTAAGACACTTACCTTTATTGTCACTACTGATGCAATAAAAATAACTTTATTTTGCATTTTATACCTTCTTTTCTTCTGTTCCTCATCCTCCTGGCTTGTGTTGGAACGGGAGGGTCCCATTTCTCCAGACCCCCCTGCCTGTCCCCCTGTTGGTTCCAGTATTCACAGATAGTGTTCACATCCCATTGATGGCTACTTAAACATGCTTAGTATATTTGATTTCATTGCAAATGGCAAGTTTTGAGCTATTCAGTATCTCCACCTTCTTTTCAGAAAGGGGTTCAATCAGCCTCTAAGATGCCTCCCCAGTCGTCCGTGCTCACGATGCCTTAAGTTCCCCTTTCAACATAAACACGACATCACTCTGTCAGGCAGTGCCGATGACTTTGCTCAGAACCGCGTCCCTGCGATCTCTCTCACCCCTTCCGGTTGTCTTCGTGCTCTGCTCACGTGCGTGTGCTTGTGATTCTTCCTCAGGGCTTTCTTTGCAAGCAGTAAATTCAGTTTCCCCCTCTGTCACCATGCTGTCATCTGATCTCCTCGCTGGGAGGTATTTTAGGCTGAGGACATCTTTCCTGAGAACTGTGGAAATATTATTCCCCTGCCCTGGGGCAAATACGTCCTTTATCGCCGCCTAGACGTTGACATGTTCTCCTTCCCTCATGACGTCCTGCTCTTCCTACCAGATCTCGTTGAGGATTTTAAACATACATATTTTTAAAAGCCTTTCCAGATCATTTCTTTTATTTCTGTAACTTCTGCATGAATGACGAGGTATTCACTTTTTACGTGGACCGCCATGAAGTCATCGTGAACACCTGTCATTCTCCCCCCGACCCCCGTCGCCACACAGCCCAGCCTCGCATCGGTGGCCCGAGGACCGCTGTGTCTGAAGGCGAGCTCCCCGGTCCTCGGTGCGCGTCCTGCTTCCTGAGCGCTCAGCCGACTCTGCTGGCCCCAGGGCCCCGGGCACGCGGCTCCTGCCCTTCCCGAGCCCCTGCCCAGGTCATAGGCCTGGCTGCACCCACGGTCCCCCTGAGCTTTGGGGAGGGGTCCAGCCGGTCCGTGGGGGAGGGTGTCTTAGGTTGTGAGTGGCGAGGGGCTCTCTAAAGTTACTGCGTTCGGGAACGTGCCTGCGGGTTCTCCGAAAGCACACGCACGGCATGGAGCTCCTCCACACTCAGCACACGGCCTCCCTTCCGCACGATGGACTTCTCCCCTCCCCCGACGTAAGATGCAGGCTTGTTTTTGTGTTTTAAATAAAGAGTTTTCAGGAACACAGAAATTGACTTGAGGGGAGAATAGGGAGGTGGGTTTTTTTGTTTGTTTGTTTGTTTTTTAAGTTTTTAAAAGAATGAACATCTTTGCAACCAGAGGAGAAAGTCGGTGTATTTATATATATACATATAGAGTGATTTTAAAGTGATGTTAACCGCTTTTGTCCTCTGGTTTTAGAAATGTTCTTTTTGAACCATTTCGTAAAGTGAGGAAAATAGGGAAAGATGTCAACCATCTGCATCAGTAAATAATAACTATTAATACTAGTATTTTGATTAATTAAAACAATGGTAAGGCCTATCTGAAGTGCATAACAGGAGCATGGAGCTGGCTTCCCAGACAAGGAGGGAACATTGCCTGTTTGTCTTTTACTTAGTTGCCATCACGCACAATATAGTTTTTTTTAATTTTTTAAATTTTATTTTAAAGATATTTATCAAAAATCACTTCAAAAAGATGAGTGATTCCACAGACATTAACACTTCTTAACCCATTTTTTAGTCTTTAGCTTACATACCTCAAAAGTTCTTTTAATGTACGCATGCATTTTCTTTTCTTTATTTTGCTTTTTCTTCATTTCTTAAGACGTCTGTTCTCCATGTAAATTCATAGAATTAGAGAGCAGACTTGTAAAGTCTTTGAGATCATGAAAAGAAGGGGAAAGTTATTGATGGATTTGGTATGATGAAATAGTGCTAGTTAGATGCAGTTAGCAAACTTCCTAAATTGTTGTCTTTACACTGAATGTTCAGAATCGGAAAGAGGCCTAATTCCCGAAGAGCCTAATCTTCTGGGTATTGGTCTGCGTCAAATGTGGCAAATGCAGTTAATGAGAACCAGGGCTGAACTATGCCCTGCATCAACACACTGCATTTGCACGTCCTGTAGGAGCTTACCCGTTGATGACAGGAACCTTCCCAATGACCCCCCATTGTCCGGCGAGGGGCCTGTGGTGGGCATCATCCTCGAGCCCAGGGTTCTGAACAGATCACCAGCTGGGCTCAGAGAGGAATGTCTTTTTTCCTTCCAGATGGCATTTCATAGTGTCCGGGTGCGGTGTGGAATGCGCCGGCCGTGCTCAGAGGTGTCAGGTGGCAGAATTCTTATCTTAGGAGTGGAGCGCTCTGGCATTTCATATTTCCTCTCTGGGGTCCTTCATTTCCCTGTAGCTTCTCCCCTCACTCCCAGACCCTCTCCTCCACCTGACACCACCCCCCTCAAACTGTACATACACACACTTGGGTAAAGAGTAAAGAAATGGAGTTTAATGCTGAAGAGTAAAAGGGAACGAAAAAGACCAATTAATGGTGGTAATGTTGGGAACATTTTGGATGGAATTTAAAATGAACTTCATTACAAGCCTATTAAGAGCCACTACAGAGTTTCTATTTATTAATATGAAGTTTAATAAATAATTTACATCTTTAAAATGATTTTATTCTGTGGGCCTGCAAAAATTATTTTTTAAATACATTTTTCTTCTCTACATGTTTTCACTGAAGCTCTGTAGCTAGCCTGAAGCCCATATGCAGAATATATCGCAGAGGAAGATAAAGTATGGAGAAAGTTGTCTGGTCTCATTTGTGCCACTAATTAACTTACTAATTTACTAATTTACCTTGAACAAGACACCCTATTGATCTAGCCTCACTCTGAAAAATAAAATAATGTCTCCTGTGTGTACTCAATGCTCAAAATGCTATAATCACAGGCTCACATGCCTGGGGGAAGAATACGCCTAAGACAGTCTGTATCTTCTCCTTCAGGTGAATACTACCTTGGATCGTCCTCGAGTGTGCTCAGTAAGGTTTTGGAAGGATAAAGAGAGTGCTGGGACCTTGAAGAGGAGCTAGGCAAGATTTTTGGCTAAATTAAAAACCATGTGTACACAAAGGGACAAACGGCTACTCAACTCACTGAAGGACAAGATATAATAAGTGGCTAAGTCAGAAATCTAACAAAATGACAAGAAAACCTTCCATGCAGCCAGGCAAAACGTGCAACCTTCAGATCCCGCCCGATAGGAGCCAGCTTTCAGAACTCAAAAACAACGGTCAGCCTCTGGGGACCTGGAGCCGCGGTGGGGTACAAACTCGGGGTGCGGCGGGAGGGAGGGGCTCTCACTCTGGGATGGGGACGCCGCGCCTCCTGGTCTGCAGAGCAAGCCAGCTTCCCTCATGAGCCAATACTGGAGACAAACTCTGTCAGCCTTTGTGTCCTTCTGGAACATTCCAGGAGAGGCAACATTCAGAGCATAGGATGACTTTCTGTTGAAAACGCCCACGCAGAGCAAATTCCTGACAGAAGGTGCTGTGCGTTCTCAACGAGGCTGATGCTCTTTTCCACCCACGGCGTTCCAAATTCCAGGTGGAAGGTGTCCTTCCGTTCCGTAAGTGCTTTGTTTTCTTCTTTACTGAATTTTAATATTTTTACCTCATATCAAAAAAAAAATGCTTATTTTAGGTTAGGGTAATATCAGGTGCGTGAAGAAGTTACATGTCTTTTCCTTCCTTCTGTTCCCTCCTCTCCCTGTTGTCCTACGAATGTGCTCAGGCACTTTCCCTTCTCACGTGGGGTCAGACCTGTGCGTTACCCTGAGACGTCTTCGCCTTGATGTCTCCTTACTTCAAAAATACAGACACAACCCACCTGAAGATTAGCTGTGTTCTTTGTTGCAGTGGAAAAGTTCTGTACCTTGATCATGGCGGTGTTGATGTGAATCCACACATGTGATAAAATGTTGCAGAATTACACACAAAATACATCCATGCAGAAAAGAACACTTGCAGAAACGGGAGAATTCGGGTAAGGATGGTAGTCTAGCAAAACGTATTGTGCGGAGTTCAATGCCCTGGTCTTTCCAGCGCACTTGAGTCACATGGGACGTAACCACCAGAGGAGTCCTCTGCGTCCTGTGTGTCTGTGATTACTTCAAAATTTAAAAATTATAGGGCGCCTGGGTGGCTCAGTCGGTTAAGCGACTGCCTTCGGCTCAGGTCATGATCCTGGAGTCCCGGGATCGAGTCCCGCATCGGGGTCCCTGCTCGGCGGGGAGTCTGCTTCTCCCTCTCCTGCTCCCCCCTCTTGTGCTCTTTCTCTCTCTCACTCTCTCTCTCAAATAAATAAATAAAATCTTTAAAAAAAAAAAATAATGACAAACTTTAAAATTAACATCTACTTTGTTTGCCTGAAATTTCCTTTTAAATCTTCTTGAGGGGCGCCTGGGTGGCTCAGTTGGTTAAGCGACTGCCTTCGGCTCAGGTCATGATCCTGAGTCCCGGGATTGAGTCCCGCATCGGGCTCCCTGCTCGGCGGGGGGTCTGCTTCTCCCTCTGACCCTCCCTCCTCTCATGTGCTGTCTCTCTCATTCTCTCTGTCTCAAATAAATAAATAAAATCTTTAAAAAAAATTTTAAAAATTATAAAAAGCAGCGGCGTGGCGTTTTATAATATGGTGCATCACAACGTACTCAATCTTTCAGTTATAGAAAGATGTTTATTGCCACTTCCCTCCAGTCTGAGCCCCTTGGGCTTGCTCTTCAGTGACCCCTATCAGTGTGTTTTGTCCGTTGTTCTGGGGCGGTCTCTTCTCACCTCATTCTAGGCGCCCCCGCCCCCACGACGTGGGGAATGAGCTCCATTGGCCATGCGCAGCGCTAGCCCCCACTATATCATTTCCAATTTTACTTTGAGTGTAGTTTCTTTTTCCAAATAAACATTGTTGTTTATTTTATGACAGGATTTCCTAAAATACAGCTTGCTTCTTCCCCTTGAGGGAGTCCGCTCACCTTGTTGACCCAGGCGGACACTCACCAGTGATTGTGACGGCACTTGGAGACATCACATGATTTAGTTGGTAACTGCAAGGGGTTGTAATTTTTGGATACAGTTCCTTATGTTTATCTTTAACACCACTGTCTAGTTGAAACCTGAGATCCATCACTTACCACTTGTGCGACTTTGAGTAATGTACTTAACCTGGGACGTCAGGTCTCATTAGAAATGTGGGCACCATCCCCATGTGAAGGGCATCGTGCTATTGGAATGAAACGTACAAGGACTATGGATGTTCCTGAAACAACGACTACTATCGCGGTTACCTGACTACTAGGAGTGCCTTCCCCTTTTTAGGAAGCAAAGCCTGGTACTTTCTATTATGGAAGCCTGGCCCTATATTTCCAAAGACCCCTGCAGGGGCTGGCCTTGGGTGTCTGCTGGGCTCCTGATGCACCAGGCCCCTCTGAGGAGAGCTCTGTGAAGTGACCTCGCCCCGCCGGCCTGCACCACACAGGGGAGTCAGGGTAACAGACCGTTCTCTTCAGTGGGGAAGTGGTTCCAGGCCGCCGCAGTGGGCTGACCACGCTGAGTCCACGCTCCAGAATCCAGGCCATGTCCACGTGGGCCTTTTGCTTGGGAGAGGTCATCCCACCCCTCAAACCTGCTGTCAGTATGTGAGGGACAAAGTGATGTTCCATAGGCCGACTGGGTCATCTTCCTCTGTCCTGGGGGTCAAAGCCCTGACCCCCAGGAGCCAGGGGCCACCAGCCCAGGAGATGACTCCGACCACCGACTGCTGGCTGGGGCTGTGGGTCACAGGCTCTCAGGGGCGGGCTGATCTTAGCAGGTCCCCCGCTGCACGAGCTTGCAGGGCACCCCGGGCATCTCTCCAACGCCCTGCACCTCCGCCCTATCTAAGACGGACCAGAGCGGCCAAATGCCATTTCACTTGTACGTTTGCTCAGCTGACTGATGGATATGAAGAAAACAAGGCAGATCTCGTGGAGAAGACTATGCTTTTCTGTTCCCAAATGCAGTTATTTCATAAAAACAGCAAAGACACCAAATATTCAGTCGGTGGTCAGTTCACTCTAAGCCCTGGTCACCTCTTCAGTTTAATCTGGGGCAGTCATTCCTACGCCCCCACCAGGCGTGATTTTCCACGGCCGCTGGTCTGCACGCACTAGGTGAGTATGGGTTTAGGGTTTCCATAGGAGCTCGCAACTTGGGGACTATTAGGCCTAATTAGGGCTTGAAGATTTCCCAAGAATGTGAATGCACTTGACTTTCACGAAGCGTTTATTCATCTGACTCTGGAGGCCCTGGGGGCCAACATTCTCCGGGGCAGGCGCCGGTGGGGGTCCAGGTGGTGCGAGCTGTTCTGAGCAGACAGCCTCCTTGGACATCCTGTCAGAGCTGAGCGTGAGTGAATGCACCTTTTTGTGCCACTCTTGGCTGTCAGAGATCCTGAGGACATCACCTCTCACTGTGCTCCTTGGTTTTCAGGGAGACGGCTTTTCTTTGGAGCTCTCCGAGAACACTGAAGCTTCTCAGCCTCCAAATGAGAACCACATGCTGGAGCCCGACGGCCTGGAGAGCCGCGGCCCGGTTCTCGCCGCCTTAGCTTGGCGGCTGGCACGGGCGGCTGTCCCGGGGGAGCTCGGGGAAGGGAAAGTCAGAGTGGCAGCTATCTGGCCCCAGAGACACCATCAGGCACTGGTGGAAGAGACTGCTGGGATGCCACGAAGGAAGCGGTGTTTTTCTTATGCTTTCTCTTTGTTACTAAAAACGATTTAAGACAGTATTTTAAAAATTCATATTAAAAGAGAAATGAAAATTCCAACAATTTTCAGTTTTTAATGTGAACTATAATTCTATCCTCCAAGGAGGGAAAAACAAACAATTCATAAAAATGTGGCTGGAAAGATTTGCTACATCATAGTATTTAATCCCTCTATATTTAGTTTGGAGAATTTATTAGGACGTAAGTCGCAAACACGCTGAGGGCAGGACAGCTGGGAGGCCCGGGGAGGGTGCTGGGACGCTTGGCGCTGGCCCAGCGAGGGCACCCGGTAGGCGGCTGGCCAGGCGTGTCCGCGTGCAGGAAACCTAACCCCACGGGGCAGGGGGACGATCTGGTCGTTGGGGTCTGCGCGGGTAAGAGACTGTCCACCTCCAGCCCCAATCCCGCGACCTAGAGACTTTGTCCGGAACCTGCCACCTTCACATCTGGGTGGAAAGTCGGTTGCCACTTCCTCTGGGGGCAGCCCCCGGTCTCAGGGGTGGTGGGGGGGCGCACAGAGGCATGAGTCCCATAGTCTGTCCCCCCCGAGGACAGCGCTTCTCTCCATCGTCCCCCATCCCGTCCAGCAGCGCTGCTGAGCCCCGCCGCTGAGCCTGGAGCAGGGATGCCGTGTGGCCCCACAGCCTCCCTCACAGTGGGCTGCGCGGGCACGCCCAGCGCTGGACCGGGGTCCACCGTGTTCAGGCACAGAGAGGAGTTTGCAGAGGACGTGCACACTGACGCGGGGGGAGCAGAGGTGACAGGCCTGCTGGAGCAGGTGGTGCAGACGCCACCCTGGTGCTGACGTCCAGTGACCGCCAACAGCCCGGGCCCTGGTGTCCCAGGGACCGCTGACCTGGACACCCCCACTGCCTCTCCGGGCGTGCACCGTGCCTCCGAAGCATCGATTTGCTAGAATCGATAGAGAACCAACCCATCTTTCACACGTTCTGAATGACTCCAACCGCTCCCTGTCTTACCTCGCCACGTCCTCCTGCGATTCCCAAACCCTGCTGGCCACGAGCCCAGTTGCAGGCGTGGGATGACCGAGGGCCCAGCTGAATGTAAAATTAGTATTGTTCTCCCCAAATCTGGAGGAGTGATGTTCCCCATTCTCCTGGCTCGAGGGCCTTCCAGCAAAACTTGTAACCCTCCCTTCATGTTGCCATCCCAGTCTTGCATGTTTGGGTGAGACTTTTGTACTCTTTGTATGTACTGTTTATAGATTTGTGTCTCCCAGAGGACAAATTCCGTAGGGCAGGGCCTGTCTTTTTCAGGTGTATATTGCCAAGAACTAGTCAAGTTACTGATAAATATGTATGTAACTGATGAGGCTAGTTCATCCCCGGCCCATCGCCAATGTAGTATGCAGGTTGGTTTTAGCAAAATTTTAGGAACTCTAGAGGTAATTAGTCGTTCTTCAGGCCTTACAATGGGGGAGATCAAGTCTCTGGGCTCAGAAACATCTCCTTTGAATCACAGAGACCCGTAATACAGTCCTGCTGTGGAGCAAAGGGGAGGACCCGCATCCAGGCGTGTGTCCAGGGGTGGGGTCAGGTCAGGATCATGGCCCCCGGCAGAGGACACCTCCCTCTGGAGCCCGTGTTTCCCCGATGGTGCCCAACCCACGGCAGGCTCGGGCCAGGAAAAATCAGTTCGGTTGAGCTCAGATCTGCACTCACACTTGGTGCGTTTTGAATGTACAACTGCAGTTTTAACTTTTGTTTCAACTCATGTGGCTGAATAAAAATGTTTGCCTCATGGTTTGGCTCAAAAACACACATTTTTTCCTCTGTGGGTATATTTTATATATACATATATTTAGAAGAAGGGAAGGAATAATTTGTTTCCCTGGGGTGGTAAGTGTTTGTAGATAAATATATACATATATATCTTTTTCCCTCCCACTCTTACCAAGGGCACATTCCCCTGATGGATTTTGGACTGAAAGGAGCACAACCCAAGAAGTCTGTGTTCAGTGAAAGGCAACTGAAAATGCAGGCATAGGAAGGTCATACTTTGGTGGCCCCGAGAATGAAGCCAGGCTCCGTGTACCCCAGGGGTGAGCAGAGGACGAGGAAGAGGCAAGAAGCATCAGGAGTGTCAACCACAAAGGTCTGAGGTGTTGGGGTACCAAGTACGATCTGGATACAAAAAGCATGGGCTTCAGTGTTGGGAAAGCTCCTCCAAGTGGAGACTTACACAGGGAAATGCAGTCCAGCCAGCTTCTCGAAGAAGGAAGAATGTCAGCCCCTCCGGGGACCACTTCTCCCTTGACCAGCAGGCCGAGGGGGCAGGTAGCTGGCAGGTCATCTGCTCTGCGTCTGATACTTTCCTGGTTGGAAAAGACAAGTCCTACTGGTTTCTCCCGCAGCTTCCTGTCCCAGTACTCAGCGTAGACGGGGCTCTGCCTATCAGTACCAGTGAGCTAGGACGTGTTGGGTCATGAGGTGATTTGGAAATATATTAGTCCTTCAAAAAGACCCAGGGAATCATTTAAGAAGCTGAAGGAGGTCTGACTCCAAGTACTGATCTTAATAGAACCTGAAATCTAAATCTTCGCAGTTCTGTTCTAAGGTTTTACACATCCTTTCTCTATTTTATGTTAACAACATCTTTTCATAGATTTTCTATGCTCTATGACGCGATAGGTTTCCAAATCCCCAAGTCGAACCATATTTCATTTTATTTTGGAACATGAAAATTATCTTTCTTTTTTTCATTATTTCTCTGGCAATCAAAAATGAATCGGTTTCCTTCAAATTCCAAAGATACAGGTGATGGAGCTCAGCAGACCCATTTGCCTGAACTCTTAGTTCTTCTCAATTCATTTCTGCAATGTTAAGTATAGTTATTTCTTCATCTTGGTGTAAGTTTCCTTAGAGAATGCATAGCTGATTTACATTATCAGGTTATGAGAAATTAAAACACAGTTTTTTTTTCTGAAAACAGTATGTTTCCCTTACTGGTGAATATTTATGTATAGATTCTCATCTTTGTTTTGAAGATACAATTCCATTTAATAAAGCATAAAAGAGATTTCTGAAGGAATGTTTTTAGGAATTAATAAACCTCAGTACTGTAACTAGTTCATATTTTCAATTAATTCTATTACATGATACAATTATCTTGCTGACAATTACTCATCAAGGCTGGCTTGCCGTTAGATGAGTAAATAAGACAAACCCATGACCTAAGAAGACACGCAAGTGCTGAGGTTTGACCCCTGCACAATTTGTTGGAAACTGAATTTTGAGTGTCCCCTGAATAATTCTGTCCCAGACCACAATGTGCTGCTATTAATCCAATGAAAATAGTTTGATGGCCAGTCTTGTACCCACATGACCTCCTTCTGTGCCACAGGTCACAGCCTGCTCCACCGTGTGTGACTTGTGTCACCTTTAGAAGTCTATTTTGAGAAGTAGTAAAACTGTAATATTTTAACAGACTGGTGGATTAATTACTTGGATTGCAGGACCTTTTCTTTATGTGAGAAGAGACAGCAATTCCTGAACTCTAAAATCAACATCAAGTCACTTATTCTTGTGATAAATTTTGGCTGCTGATGCTGACGTCCTTACTTGCTTTTGGGGCATGAGTCGAGGGGGTGAAGGTGGAGGGCATACCTTTGAAAGTCAAAGTATTTCTTATTGGGAATTATCACATTTCTTTACCAGAACTGGTAAAGACACTCACTAGAAGCACGAGAAGCAGCTAACTCTTAAGTCAATGCTGAATGAGCAAGCTTAATTTTTTGACCTGTAAACATACTGGGAACTTCTCAAGTTGTGAAATGTTAAGAGATAGTGAATGTTTACTGCTAACATACAAGAGTATTTAAAAATACCCAAGGAGACCACTGACCTCTGTAGGTGTGAGTGTGTGTGCATATGTGTGGATGTGAGATGTAAAGTGGGTGTGGCATTGATAACTAAGTGGGTATGACCCTGACTCTATGTGGCTTTGCAGTCTTTTATTTGATTTTTGAAAGAATTTTTCTTTCTTTTTTTTTTTCTTTAAGATTTTATTTATTTGACACACAGAGAGAGAGAACACACACAAGTAGGGGGAGCATCAGAGGGAGAGGGAGAAGCAGGCTCCCGCTGAGCAGAGAGCTCGATGCGGGGCTCGATCCCAGGACCCTGAGATCATGACCTGAGCTGAAGGCAGACGCTTAACCAGTTGAGGCACCCAGGCTCCCCAAGAACTTTTCTTTCTTAAATATATTTTGCATCAGTTAAACTAGTCATCACCTTCCCAAAGTAAACATTAGTCAGCACATACCGTAGAAAACCACTGAGAAAATCCTACATGAAACGTCTCTTAAAGAGCGAAAATTTAAAAAATGAAACTCTCCTTATTATGTTAGAACCAAGAACCAAGAAGGTAGGTGGAAAATTAGCATTCGTGCTGGTTCTTTCCTTCTTGTCCCATTTTTGTCCTCTGCTCTCACATAGAAATATGGCTTATTGTCCATCTGAAATCACCGAACCAGGCCAGCGTTTGGGACCTCTGTCGCAGACTTGGAGCGGGTTGTTGGCTGTCTGCCCTCACCCGTGTGTAACGTGGTGCAGACTGCAGAGCGTCACTCTCGTGTTTGCGGGGCAGGGGCAGCTCGGTTATATCGTCCTCTGGTCCTCAGTGCTGATGAGAGGCGACTGTGCAGCCCAGTGTTCGTTCAGATGAGATCCCATGTCTTTCCAGGCCTTCGTCGGATTTCCTGTGGTAATTGCCGTTTGTTATGAAAGCACATGTTAGTGTGAATGTTATTTCCTCACTAAAGAGGCAGGCTCGGGTATGTCTGAATGCAGACACTAGGGCTCAACTGAGCTGGAGGCCGTCACTGATTCAGATGAGGAAACAATGGAGGGTGGGAACTCCCAGCAAGTAGGCAAGGGCACATGAGACAGGTAATAGCACTAACCAGCCAACACTGGAGAAAAAGACAGAAAAAAGGCAAAAAACAACAAAAAAGGGAATTTCAATTGAAGTCAATAGTAAGAAAAAATTATATTGTACTATGGAGAGAAGAAAATCAGGTGGGAAGTAAAGCAATCATTTCTAAGATGCCCGTAAAAGAAATGAGAGCATGTGGAAATACCTGTTCCATGCAGCAATTAAAAAAATAAGGGCAGCATCGTCTTTAAAAACGGTCAGGGGCACTGGGCTCCAATCAGCAGTGAAGAGCTCTGCAGAACCCTACCGTGTAAGTCATGTACTGCGACTAGAAAGCTGGACACCATCACAACTTGGTGACATCTGCCAAAGAGAACATGGCTCCTGTGTATGGTGGTTGGTGGGATAGCTCGGCTGACCTCAGTGGGCGTGCTCACACGTCTGGGATGTCCGACTACGTGCTGATGGAGGGCGCCGCTACGAGGATCACTAGAGCACTCTGGCTCTGCTCCACATGCCTCATCCTCCAGCAGGCTAACACGCGTGCATTCTCCCGGCAGTGGGAGAAGAGAGAGCCCCGTGAACAAGCGCCTTTGAGACCTTGGCTGCGTCACTCCTGCTGAGACAGTGTTGGCCAAACAGGGCCCAGTGCCAGGCCTACAGTGGGGTGTCTTCCCTCCTAAGTGAAGGACACTGCGGGTGGACGGAAAATACCCCAGGAATGATAAAGGAGCAGACGTCACTGCAATCGGCCACACCTACTCATCTATACTCACTCCCAAGGAGAACGGGTCTTGGAATAGCGCCAATCAATTGGGGTCACTTAGTGCTCTTTTATCCACGATGAAGATGGTCATATTAAGATAGGGTAAAATAATCTAGGTTTGAGATGATTATTTTTATCTCTAAAATGGTTTGGTAATAAGGCATCAATCTTTGGTTTAAAACCAATAGTCCAAACCTCTCCTAACGTCCACAGTTATACAATACTCATACTGTGAGACCATGAGGACACGAGGGCTTTCCACGTGGCATAAGCAAAAGTACACATTTCTAAGGCTGGTCATGCTGTGGGGTACAAGCAGTGGGGCTGGTAAATGTTTAACTACAGGCATTCTCCACACACACCAGGAAGAAGGAAAAAAGAAAACAGGCTGGGAGCATGAGCTGGGAGTCTGTGTTGGGTGTGAGGTGGGCTGTGAGGTGGGAGTGTGAGGTGGGAGGGTGAGGTGGGGTATGAGTTGGAGTATGAGGTAGGATTGAGTTAGAGGTGTAAGTTGGGGGTGTGAGTTGGTGGTGAGGTGGGGTGTGAGGTGGGGGTCTGAGGTGGGGTGTGAAGTGGGGGTGTCAGAGCTGTGAGGTTGGGGTGTTAGGTGGGGGTGTGAGGTGTGGTGTGAGGGGGGTGTGAGGTGGGAGTGTGAGGTGGGGTGTGATTGGTGGTGTGAGGTGGGGTATGAGTTGGGGTATGAGGTAGGATTGAGTTAGAGATGTGAGTTGGGGGTGTGAGTTGGTAGTGAGGTGGGGTGTGAGGTGGGGGTCTGAGGTGGGGGTGTTACATGGGGGTGTGAGGTGGAGGCATGAGGTGGGCTGTGAAGTGGGGGTGTCAGAGCTGTGAGATGAGGGTGTGAGGAGGGCTGGGGTGTGGCTGTGACTCTCGGGGGCCTGGGCAGTGTTCGCTAGGCCTCTGGGACTGCTGTGCTTTAGGGGAAGTTGTCCGGCTAAGTCCGAGGTGACCCCGTGCAGGCCTGGCAGCTGGGGACTCGGAGCCTGCTGCTTTGGGGAGCGGCTGCAGCCGGGGGGGGCCGGCATCTGCACGTCCTTTCCAGAGGGCAGAGGTCCGCATGCTGCTGTTTTCAAGCGTCGGCGCGGGAGACCCCGGGTACTGCCCCTCGGCTGACGCACAGCGACCCGCTGAGCACGGCAGTGATCTTCACGAGGAAGGAAAACTGGTTTTAAGGATTCCCTCAGTCAGCGGCTTTTTTGCCGAGGACCCGTAGAGAAGCCCCCACAGGCTCTACGATGGGTCCCTGCTTTGAGGCACTCGCCTCCCCCAAAACTGCGGAACAATGACGCGCCCCCACCCCCGGCACGCAGCACTGACACTGAAGGACACTCGGCTAATTGTCTCCGATGCCCTGGGCGTCTCTAGAATGGGTATGATTCTCTGTGTTTTGCAGATGAGAAAACTATAAGGAGCTGTAAGCAGTGGAAATTTACTTCATGCCGCAGGCAGTGGAGGACCCCCCGGTCTTCGAACGCAAGTGGCCTGACCCGTGGAGGGCCTGCTTGGAGCCCCTCATTCTAGGCCCTCTGGCTTCGTGGATGGCCAGACTGCCCCCGTGTTACCGTGGGAGACACCGCCTGCTGCCTGCCTCGCTTGGAGAGCCGCGGCTAGGAAACGGGCTCCTTTCTTCTGACCATAATTCGTTTTTAAAAGGTGCATGTTAACCAACCCACCTAACTACAGACAAAAAATAGCATCGCCAAGCGGTCCCGGGGCATTTCCGTGGCCACTTAGTGGCCTGTCGCAGCGGCGGCGGAACGCCCGATATGGGCAGCGGGAGCTCTAGCGTAGAGCGGACTGGCTTGGGTGGAGTCCTGGCTCTCACTGCCACCGCTGGGCCCTGGCTGGTTCCTTCGATGCCCCCCTCCTGCAGACGAGAGCACTAATTCTTCGCGCAGCTGTAGGAAGCTGACCGGGCACGGGAGCATCGAGCGAGGGGTGGTGAAGTTTTTACATCATTGTTCCGGGGAAGACTCTGCTGCTTGAGGAACAGACCGTATCCGGGCAGCTCTGGGGGATTTGGGGTCTCTTAACACTCTCTGTGCCTTTGACTATGGAGTGGAGAATATCTATTCACCTGACTTGTCCTAGAGCCTCAGCAAAGATGAGCTCTATGGCGAACATGGAGTTAAGAGCTAAAAACGCCATCTTGTTTTGCAAATTGCTTTGGGTGCACGTGGTCAAGGCCCGTGGTGATCTCACCCACTGTGACCCAGCAGGATGCTCCTTGGGGACACATAGTGGCAAGTCTGGCAATGACACGTTGAACGAACCGCTCTTATTCCTCCCCAAATATGCTTCCGGACCCACTGAATGGCCTGGGCCATCCTTTCCTCCTGCCCAGTTTGTGGAGGATGAAGAGGCCCAGGGGGACCTTGAGAAAAGTTCTTAGTGTACATGTGCTGGGACCCTCGTTCCGCGAGGCCAAGGTGGCTCCTTCGTGAGGAGCGGGCAGGCCCAGGAGCCACACTCTCTTAACCCCGGCGCCAAGCTGGCCTGTGACAAGCGGTCAGCGTCTGGAAGCAGGACTCGGCCTGGCCAGGTGCCTGTGGGGCTGCACCCCCCAACCCCCCCGCGCCCCTGAGCGCTGGGGTCGCCCGCCCTCCATGGGACCTGCCCGCACAGCTCTCGATGTGCCCCCCTCCAAAGCAGCCCTTGCTCCTCTTCACCGAGTCTGACCTCGCCTCCCGGACCTGCGAGCCCAAACCTGGAACGGCTCTCCGCAGACACCGCCAAAGCGAGCATGTCTCAAGTGATTCATGAGGCTTTCTGAGCTTACATTCCTGGGCTCCGCGGCTTGCTGCAGGCGAAGGTTTTCTGACAGATGATTATGAAAACAGCGTTTCTATTAGAAGCTGTTGTTTTACTTTCTGAGACATAAAGCAGTGGTTTCATCGAGGGCTTTTATTCGATCTTTGTGATTTTTACATCTGCTTCGGTTGCATGTGCACATGGAACTTTGTGAATATAAAGGGAATTCCACATTTGTCATTTAAACAATGGCCCGCGTGCAGATCCGAGTGGGATGATACGGGTGTCTGTGGGCTTCCTTTGAAGAGTCGGGGAGCCTCAGTCAGGACGCAGCTGCGTTCTCACGGCCCACACGTTTAGGCAACACGGCCCACGGGCGAGGGGGTGGCGGGGGTTCACTGTGGATGCGCCTGCTCCCATCTGTCCTGCCCTAGAGGGAGAGGTCCAGGCTCAAGGATACGGATTTAACCCTTTCACGCCCTCCAGGGCCAGGATTTCAGAAACGAAATATGCTTGCAGGCTTCCTCCTCTGAGGAGCGCGGGTCTGAGCACAAGGGCCTCCAGGGGGCTGTGGTTTGCTTCCGCCCTGGACAGGATCCTGTCTGGTCCCCAGGAAAGGACTTAATGGGAAGGAAAACAGACAGGTGCAAGAAGACGCTCAAACGCTGTCCCTTCTTGTGTGAAACATTACTTCTAAGCTCGCCCTTAAGTCATAGCAAAACACGATGGAGGGAGAGCCAAAGGAACACGACACAAAATCATGAGAGGATTTCACAGGCCCTACCTCTTTCCAGGACGAATTTCTGGTTTGAGGAAACCATGGTGGATACTAAAGTTTGCTCTTTGCTTACCTCTTGGCAATGACTTTGGGGGAGAAGTCTTCCCTGTATCATTGTGACTTATTATAATGGCATGATCATTTTAACAAAATAAGGAAGTTATTTAAATAAAAAGATTTTGTGTTATGCACTTTTCTGGAAATTTCTCTTTTTTGTCGCCCCTTTGACTCAGTGACTAAATGCTGTAATGGTCTGGGTGATTGTGAGGAGAGGAAAGGTGGAGCGTTGGGCATTGGGCACAGAGCGCAAGGACATGGTGGCGACTCGGCCAGGGAAAATGCACCAGCAAACGTGCACCTGCAGTGCAAACCGAGCCTACTCCACAGGCTCGTGGGGACACCACATTTTTAATAAATAAAATTTAAAATTTAATATTAAAAATTTAATCGATTAAGTAGTTCATAGAACTCAAAAGAGTGCCAGAATAGTTTAAGTGTGTTAATAAATGTAAGGAAGGCCTTATGATTGTGGTTATTAAAATATTGACTTGTAAAAATTACAGCACACATTGTATCTACTCTTTAATTCTAAATCTTTCAGTATCTAAAGTATTAACACATCCCCGGGTGTAAGTTCGGCGAGAAACTTACTGAACCCATCAGTTTACTCCATCATAGCATCCGTACTTAACCGAGCCGCCCTTTAACTCACTGGGGTTTCCTGTTTATTTATCGTGCACCCCTCTGGAGTCCTATCTATGATTTGGTATTTCTGTTGTGAGAAGGAAGTCATGGCGGTCAACGGAGGGCCATCCGAAGAACTCGAAAAACAGTATTTATGATGAACACAGGTCAGCAAGACAAGGCGGTCGCATTATTTTGACTAGAACATGGACCACAGCAGGGCTTTTGGAATTAAGAAGTGACATTACTATGTGCCTTGTTCTTTGCGTTATCTTTTTTGACATTTATTAGGATAGCGGACCTGTGCTTGACATCATTATTTTGAAAGTCTAGGCTTATTATTTTGTAACATAAATAAGAATGAATGCTCTTTCAAGGAAACGGAATGTAATCAGTTCATAATCGGAATGTAAAGAAGGTTCCCTGGAGAACAGATGAGGCCGAGTGTGGACTAGAGGCCGGAGCTGACAGGACAGGGGGCTGTGTGCAGTGACCGGTCACCAGGACGCCTGGACTGGGGGTGGCAGCCTCACGGAGACATGCAGGGGACCTGATGCAGGAAAGAGGCTGTGGGTCCTGAATCCCCATGTTAAAACCTCAACCCCGACGTGACGGTGTGAGGAGGTGGGGCTTGTTGGGGGGGCAGGTCACGAGGTGGGGCCCTCACGAGTGGGATCAGGGCCTTTATAAGTGACCCAGGAGAGCTCCTTTGCCCTTCCCCCACATGAGGACGTGGCGGGCAAGAAGATGGCTCTCTGCACCAGAACCGTGCCCAGACCAGACCCTGACTCCGCCGGCCCTCTGGTCTGGGCCTTCCGGCCTCAGCAGTGGGAACAGGGAGTGTCTGGCCAGCTGTGGTGTTGCGCTCTGGCAGCCCGACCGGCTGGAGGTGCCAGGGGAGGGCCGGGCAGGTGGGGGGCAAACGCTGTGGGGACCACCCATTTTCATGGAAAACAAGGACGCAGAGAAGTTGGATAAGGGGCCTTGTGCCGTAGCGGGGGCAGGGCGGGCTGCTCTGCTGAGCTCCGGCCGTGCGTGGCCTGTGACCATGACTGCGTTCCGGTCTCCAAACACAGCTCTGTCCTCTTGTAGCTTCATCAAAAGGACAGCAGCTGGTGCCTGCCGTATCTGGTCCACAGCTGGATCAGTGGGAATCATTATCCCAAAAGGACTTGTCAGTGTTGTCAAATGCCACCCGGATGCTGATGGGGATGACCAAAACCTATGACGGGGTGTTTTTGAACTGGGAGCAGCCCCTGGATGACCTGAAGAGAAGGGTGTTGGTGGTGGTGCCCTCAGAGGGGCCCTGCTTTCTCGGCGTCTATCAGCCGGCACGCTGGCTCATGGGAGACTAAACCATCACAGGGCACATCTTCGTGCACACTCACCCCTGACGCCTGCTGCCCCACAGAGCATCGCCCACGGCCAACGGGTTCGGTCTCCTGGAGGGGCTTTTCTTTGTGCACGCCTTTCTGAGTGTTCCTGAGCTCTCACGTCCTTGTCCCCCCAACGCAAACTGGCTCTGCAGTTGGCCTTCTGCTCCCTACCATGGCACAGCACAAGTTAAAGAAAATGTTTAAAGATTTTATTTATTTATTTGAGAGAGAGCGAGAGGGAGAGAGCACGAGCAGGGGGAGCAGCAGAGGGAGAGGGAGAAGCAGGCTCCCCATTGAGCAGGGAGCCCAATGCAGGGCTCGATCCCAGGACCCTGAGACCATGACCTGAGCCGAAGGCAGATGCTTAACGACTGAGCCACCCAGGCACCCTGGCATGAGTTAGATTTTGCATTTGGTTTGACAGTAACATCCTGATTGTATGTTGGAGTCTGTGCCAGAGCATGATGCAAGTTTACGGTGCCTCCGACTTCCCTGAAGCTGGAACAGTCGACTCTCGCCTGCTAAGGAGAACAGCACGTAACGTGACTTACCTTTCACTCAATGTCAAGGACACGTTCTTGCTTGCTCTTCTTCACGTAAGGATGGAATTCCTGAGAGCGCAGAACAGGAATGGAAGGACCAGCAGGAGGGTCTTAGCTGGAAACGAGATTTCTAGGGCGTGAAGGGATCGTTTCTGAGTTCAGGGAGAAAGAGCAAAGCGGACAGACCGACACACTGGGAAGGGCTTGAGCTTGAGTCTTGCCAGAGTGTGAGATCTTAGGGGATTCTTCCCAAGGCTTCAAGGGCACAGCGGGGCGGGGGCGCCCCAAGGAGGAGCTGGCGGAGTACCGGAATTCGTAACCTAAACGTAAAATTCATAGAGCTTCTCCTCCCGTAATTAGGCCCCACCCCTGCCTCGGTGGCTAGAACATGCTGTCCCGATCCCTGCATAGTGTGGACATCTCCTCACTCACTAACTCAAGTAACCGGTGTCCAAATCCACCTTTCTCACTCTGGGATCCTAGACCTAAAAAGAGTGCAGCAATTTCAAGGTGTGAACAGGGTCTCATGTGTCCGGGCGGTCACTGTTTTCATAGCGAGCCCGAGCTGGGCTATGTGCACAGAAGATCCAGATTGTGATCCAAGTTCCATTTGCTCACAGGAACGGCCAAACTCAGTGTTAATAATTGGAGGCGAGCTTTCCAACGAGCTTTTGCCTTTGGAAAGCATGTGCCCAACCGTCCTGGAAACAGGAGTTTCGGAGTGTTTGTGCCCCCATTTTCTGTCCTCCCCTTCCGAGGGAGCTGGGCCAGCCGGGCATGGCCCGAGGTTCTGGGCGGACAGCGTTGGTGCGGCGGGTGCTCTGGCTGGGTCTAAAAATCCTGCCTGCTGGGTTTTCATACTTCCCGGAACATTTATTAAAGATAATTTTCTTTTTTTTTTAAAGATTTTATTTATTTATTTGAGAGAGAGAGAATGAGAGACAGAGAGCATAAGAGGGAGGAGGGTCAGAGGGAGAAGCAGACCCCCTGCTGAGCAGGGAGCCCGATGTGGGACTCGATCCCGGGACTCCAGGATCATGACCTGAGCCGAAGGCAGCCGCTTAACCAACTGAGCCACCCAGGCGCCCTAAAGATAATTTTCTGTAATCTCACGACTGGGGCCGTGTCGCAGCCCGGGGTGGGCTGCCTTTCTAGAAAGGGCATCACGGGCAGCAGCGAGTCAGGCTGGGGCTGTGGGACGCGGCCCCACGGCCCCCACACACACGGGCTGGCGCGGCCTCCAAACCCTCCATTTGGCCTCCAGTGCAGCTCTTGTCTTAATTGGCATGGTTTTGACTAAAGTCATATGGCTGTGCTGAAGCCTAGAACAGAATCAGTGGATTCCATCTGACATTATTGCATCTAGGTTCATGAGGTTTTGTGGTTTCTTCATCAAACATGTAGTTAAATGTTACAAAATGAAACCATAAAAACCTTGTCTAGGAAAAATTCATGTCTCTCCAGAGGCGCCAAATGTGCTTTAAGGCTAAACTGTTGGAGAAAGCTGGAAAACACTGCTCTGAAATTCAGTAAACTCGCTCCGATGAGACATTAAATCTAGGAATTAAATTGTTTTTAATAATTTTAAATTTTGAATAAAAATAAACTTTAAGAAGAGGGCTCATACAAAACAACAGTGACCTTCTGAATATTCCAGGTGCTCCAGAGGTCGGATGCCGAATACGAGCTTTGAGCAACGTCCATGGAATCCTTCGACATTAAAGAAATCAGTCAGCCCTCCCCGCCAGAGGCACCGGGGCGGCCGGGTCCCGTTCCCAGCTCCACTCGCTGGCCGCCCCGCCAGACTCCGATCCTTCCTTCTCCAACGGCACCCTGCCACCATGAGAACTTTGTGCTCATTACCCCGTGTCCACAGCAGGGTGCCCAGCGCCTGTCAGTCCCGGGAGCCGTGTCTCTCCACGGCCCGTCTTCCGTAGCTAATGTTTCTGGACACGGTGCAGGCGGAGGCCTGTCCGCCCCAGCAGCCGGTCGGAGCCCAGCGTGCACAGTGACCGACCGTGGCCACCTACTCATTTCTAGTCTCGCTGCAATTTGCATTTCTAAGCTCTTTTCATTAAAAAGTACACCTTTTAGTTTCAAAGGCCATCTGAAGCCTTCCATTTTCTACCTGCAGTTTCTTTGAAGGGAAACGTGGATTTCTTCCCTGTAGGTTATTTGGGGTGACTGTCCCTCTCTGTGTGTCTTCGGGGATGCTGGGTGCCCGGCGTAGCTGCCCTTCATGGCGGCTCGGTGACAAAGGGACAGAGTGGACACTTGTGGTTGGAAAACAATAAATCCTTGACGGTGAGTATCTAAGAAACCACCTACAAGACGGTCAAATCCCAGGATGAAATGCAACCTTAAAGATCATCAGCCCCTGGGCGCCTGGGTGGCTCAGTTGGTTAAGCGACTGCCTTCGGCTCAGGTCATGATCCTGGAGTCCCGGGATCGAGTCCCGCATCGGGCTCCCTGCTCAGCGGGGAGTCTGCTTCTCCCTCTGACCCTCCCCCCCCATGTGCTCTCTCTCAAAATAAATAAATAAAATCTTAAAAAAAAAAAAAGATCATCAGCCCCAATGCTTTTCAGACATCTCTGCCATGACATCCCTTCTCCAAACAGTTCTGTGAGGAAGCCCAGGGTGTGAGGCACGGGTCGCCGGTGGCGCTGCTTGGGGGAGGAGGGCACGTGAAAAATGGTGGGAGCGCATGGAGTCCGCCTTCCACCCTGAGGGCCATAGCGAAAGGGTTTGAACGGCAAATGTATTTTGGTAGACCCCTGCCCCCTGGCCCCTAGAACCCCAACTCTGGGACCCAAAGTCTCAGAAAAACACCTTTCTCTTACGAAATCCTGATAACAAGCCTGGAACTCAAAACGTCTCAGATTTTATTTGTTCATGTTTTTTAAAGAACTGGATTGTGTACTTGTATCTACAGTCCCTTCCAGAGTGAGATGCGCCCAACCTCCAGTGGCTCTGAGTGCGGACGTTTCCATGTTGCAGGGTGACGGGTATGGCCCGGAGGGCTCGCCGTCACCCCGACCCCAGTGTCCCATCACCCCTGCCAGTCCCAGGTCTGGACAGCCGGCGTGCGGGAGGCTCGGCAGGTGCGGTAAAGAGCAAGCATGGCATCGGCTGTGTTGGCCGCGGACCTTGGCAAGCATCGATCGACGTCTCTCCAGACCCCCAAACTGTTGAGTGTCTATGCCAGTGGGACGGACGTCTCATCCTGCAGACGTGAGGAGGTGACAAGCTCGTCTCAACCAGTGACACAGACTTCTTTGTTACAAAGGGTTTCTCAGGAGGGAAAGGCCGAGGGGGTTGGTCCTCGGGGAACGTGACAACACTCCACCTTGGGCACCTGGGGCGCAAGCCAGGCTGTCGCCCCGGACGCTCTAAGCGAGACTCCAGGCCGCCGGCTCTCAGGGAAGCTCAGGCTTCTCCCTGAAGCAGAAGGTCTGCGGGTGTCTGCGGCCTCGGAATAACACCCAGGCTCATAACCACGTGAGTTTTCAAACACAACGAACTGTTTCCCAAAACCAGGATTGAAGAAGTCCCTTCTGGTTTTAAAAGTTCTTCCCTGATAACAGCACTTGACAGTTTTCAGACTAATGCAGATGAAGTTCAAATGCACTGACGGGGAGCTGAGCTGCGGAGAGCAGAGCAGGGCGGCGAGGCAGGGCGGTGGCGGGACGGCGGGGACGCAGAGTCCGCGAGGAAGCCTGGCCCCCAGGTATTGCTCTTCATCTTCCTATTGGGTCGTCCCTCCCTCCTCCGTCCTCCGTCCTCCCTCCCCCACCCAAACAAGCATCTCCCACCCACCCAGGCCAAGCTCTCCTCTAGGAGCTGGAGACACCGCAGCATATGCCCTTAAGGTCTCCGACCTTAAGGAATTGGCGTTACAGAGGAAAGAGACAGAAACCACCCAGACACACAAATGGACCTACGTGGGAGAGAGTGCGGTAATGGGAAACGGGAAATAGGAGGACAGTGGGGCCGGGACTAATGGGTGGCGGGGGGAGATTTTGGGGTCATCAGGAAGGGCCTCTGTGAGGAGGTGACTTTGGGCCTGAATTCAAGGAAGATGGGATCAGTATGGAATTAGGAAGTCGTGCCAGGCAGAGGTTCGAGCAGACACCAAGGCCACACAGTGGGACAAGCGTATGGGGGGCCGGGGGGCCGGGGGGCTGGGGTGCAGGAGGGGAAGGGCCCTGCCGTGGCACGAAGAGAGGGCTGTGGCCACAGAACTCAAGCTCCCGCAGCTTGAGCTTGGCAGTCACAGCATGTGTTTAAACACAGCTGCTTGGGGACTGTCTGGGAGACGCACCCACCGCTCGGGAAGGAGCCCAGGACTCCTGCTGCTGGGGCCGCCTGGGGGAGTGCGTGGGGGCCGTTCCCGGAGGCTTGCAGAGTGGAAAGGTGTCCGGAGTGGTTCTGCTGGTGAGCTGGGCGTGGGCGGTGGGGATGGGGCGAATCTCAAGGAGGACTGTCAGGCTTTTCTTTAGGAACTGGGTGGAGAATATGGTGATGGTGATCAAGAGTGAACACTTAGGTAGCACTTACTGTATGCCAGGCACAGTGCCCGGGGCTTTCAGCGTAAGGACTCAGTGTATACTCAAGACGGCTCCGGGAAATCCCGTCGTCCTGATTCAGCGTCAGGACTTGGAGAGCAGGCGATGCTCCTCTGTGACCCCGTCCGTGCAGCTTGGGAGGTGCGGGGCGGGTGCAGCTCGAGATCCAGGCCCGAAGCCAACCCCCAGGCCCAGGAGAGGCGGACGTGGAGGAGGGGGATAGCGTGCCATTCGGAGACTCGCTGTCCGGGTGGAGGTAGTGGGGCGGTGGCGGGTAGACGGTCTGGTACTTGGGGTACAGTCAGGGCTGGGGATACAAGCGTGAGAGCCGTGGGTGAGGAGACAGGTTTGAGCCGCTTGGACCAGCACTGGTGCGAGGCCCTGGGAAGAACTGGGGACGAGGCGGGCCCCGGGGCTTGTGTGCCACCCACCCGGAGGGGAGCCAGGGAGGACCATGCCTGAGGAGGGAGGGTGAGGGGGCCCTTGCTTCAGGGCCCCCGTGAGGATGGAGATGAAGCGGCTGAAGGAAATAGAAGCCACCAGGCTCCCCCCAGTTCTGTTGTCAAGGGGAGGCAGCAGGGGAGCAGGGCCCACCATTATTTTAAGGTGAGAGCTTCTGTTGGCACCGAAAGAAGGACTTCAGGTGTGTTCCATGCTGACTTGCCAAGGCCCTGGGTGGATGGCGGGAGCCCTCGCTGCAGAGAGACAGGGCGCCACGGGGACGGCTCTCGAAGGGACCATTAGGTCTCCTCATCCGCAGTCCACGTCCCCCAGGGGAGGCTGCCGTTGAGATCAGAGGGAGAGGGGCATCTGTGGGGTGGGCTTGGGGGTGCCTGGTGCCCCTGGTGCCAGGAAGAGGAAAGGCCATGGGCTGAGGACTTTGGTCCCAGAGGGCGTCTGGGGCTGAGTGGCCGGGGGCTGGCGTGCAGCGACCCCAGGAGCGTGGCCGGAAGAGCCGCATGTGCCCACGACCTGGAGGAGCGCGGGGACGGCGCCCACTTGGAGAAGCGCACATGCGGCCCGCGGCATCCGGAGGCAGGTAGGTCCTATGGCACCATGGCATTAAAATGTTTATTTCTGAAATACACACAGCCGGAAAATGGATCAGTTACATGCATTATCACATCTGCCACATAATGCATCATTGTCCCTCACACCCCCACGGACTCATTTTGCTCAAGTAACATTTTAAAACATAAAAGGTAAGTATTTCAAGATGGCCCCAGAGTCCCTATTTTTTTTTTCCACTGATTTTTCTCAACTTGCCTTGCTCTGCGCATTTTCGGAGGCTTTCTTTCAATCCCCGGGCTCTCACACAATGTGCTTGTTAAGAAGAACCATCAGAAGCCAAAATTGTCCTGATTGCCTCCCCTTTTTTTGTGGCTGCCAGAAAATAACCTGTATTTATTTTGAAATAATGCTTCCTGCCTTTTTGTTCTATATAAATATAATTTATATTTACTGTAGAGAATTAAGAAAATACAACAGAGTATACAGAAGAAATCTAAATGACTCCTATTTCTGCCACCCAGAGCGAACTACTGTTAACATTTGGATGTATTTTCTTTCAGGCTTTTTATGCATATATTTGTATAATTGAGATCATTCTGTATCTACATGCTCAGACTCTGTTTTTCTCCAGGCGGTATGACACCGAGGCTGTCCCATCACCAAGTGGCCCTTTCCTCTTATCGAACTTGTGAATAACTTATTATTTCATAAAACTACAAGGAATGTAGTGGCCAAGTCTCACGTGCCTTTACCTGATTGATGGACGTTTTCTTGAATCCTAGAGTTTTATGGGGTCAAAGTTCACAAATATTAGGTTCTTGTGCAGAAGTTTGGACTCATGACATCGGCTCACAGGAAATGATGCTAAAATTCACATTTTAGCTGCTTCGTGTGTGATTTTTTAGTTTATTAAGGTAAAAAGTTACAGAAAAATATGGGCTTCCTTCTGGAGTATTCTTCTTTGCTTTGTTTTGATTTTAGGGATCTCTGAGAGAGCAGCGACAGACGCTGTGGGAAAGACACAGGTCTGCTTGCCTGAAACCGCCCCCGAAGGCAGGACTGTGAGGGCATCGCCGTGAGGGGCTGCCTGGCCCCAGGACCTGGCCGTGGGACCCTATGTGGAAACAGGGTCTTTGCAGATGTGCTCAAGTTAAGATGAGATTGTTGGGGTGGCCCTGGTCCAGCAAGACTGTTGTGCTTATAAATGGGAAGTCTGGGCCCAGACGCACACGCGGTGGAAGTCCTGTGTGGAGGAGGCAGAGACGGCGTGAAGCATCCTCAAGCCCAGGAACGCCAGGAATTGCCCCCAGGGCTCGAAAGGCAAGGAGGGAATCTACACAGAGCTTCCCACACTTGGTCTCAGACTCCCGGCCTCCACATCTGTGGGAGAACAAATTTCTGTTGTTTTAACCCACACGGTTGACCATGCCTGGTTACGGCCCCCAGCCACAGATGTGGCGAGGCCACGGTCACCCCCTCGGTCCCCCTGTCGGAGGTCCCTCCTGGGAGAGAAAGCCCAGAACAGGTTTGAGTGTGTCCTCATTCACACTGATGGTAACAATAAGCCCCTAACCTAGTGTCTTCCTTACGGAACACATTCTCAAATGTCTGCTTCACAGAACTGTGGTCACCTTAAGGCGGCAGGTGTGCTGTAGGAGGTAGGGTTGTTCTCCAAGAATGAAAAGTCATTGAGAAGCTTCAGAGAAGAAAAGAGTCAATTGTTTTCAAAGATCACTTGCATTCCTTCCGGACACCTTGCAGGTGCACGGCCTGCCTCAGGGGAGAAAGGAGCGCGGCAGACGGTCCCCAGGTGTGCAGGCAGGAGCTCACGTGCGCCACGTTCCCAGGTGTGGCAGTGCAGCAGGTGCAGGAGGCCGGGAGGAGCTCCCGCAGGTGGGGGATGAGAAACAAGAGCAACAAGGAGGGTGCCTGGGTGGCTCGGTTGGTTAAGTGACTGCCTTCGGCTCAGGTCATGATCCTGGAGTCCCGGGATCGAGTCCCGCATCGGGCTCCCTGCTCGGCGGGGAGCCTGCTTCTCCCTCTGACCCCCCCCCCATCTCGTGCTCTCTCTCATTCTCTCTCTCTCTCTCAAATAAATAAATAAAATCTTTTTTTAAAAAAAAAGAACAACAAGAAGGGATGGGAGCGTCCTTCCAGAACTATGACAGGAATGCCACATGTCCGAAATCACACGGTGCTTCCTCTGACAGAATCTGGTTCTGATCAGTGACAAAGCCCGTGGGGTCCAGAAGGAAGAATCCGTAGAACCTAGTGGACAAGCATCGGTGCTCATGTGTACGATACTCTCTTGGTACCTTGGTGGTGGGTTTCTGTTTAGAGGATTCTGGGGATGGCGGCTGAACAGGCTGCTCAGACACTTGCTTTCTATCTGTCATGTTGCTTTGGCCTTTGCAGAGCTGGGCGGGGTGAGGCCGGCTGTCCCACCGCGGCTAAAGGTCATGGCTGGAGGCGTTCAGTAAACCAAATGGGGTAACCGTATTTTCTTTTCTGAGGAGGAGGATGGAATGGGAGCCATCTGACTGGATCACTGCGCTGGTCGTTTTCACAGATGAAGGCCTACCTGTTTGGGGCCGGGGGCCAGGTGTTCAGGATTCTTTACCCCTGCTTCCCCCCCACCCCCGCAGCGTCTGGGCTTCCTGAAGTGGGGCCACGGGCTTTGTCACCAGACTAACATGAATTGACACGTGATAACATGCTAGCTGTCTTAGTGTGGACTGGTTTACCGTGTTCATCCACTTGTGGTTACCCGTCAAAGAGTGAAACGTTCGCAGGGTGACTTCGGGGAGGGGAGAATGTGTGAGGCCGAGATGCCGGTGCTCCTGGAAAGCAGCGTGAGCGCGTCCTCGTGCGGGTCCGGCCCCTCCTGTCCCGCAGGTCAGTTTTCCGCAGAGGAGGAAACCCGTGGATCTGTCCTCCTCCTTGTCCTTCTCCTCCTTCCCATGTTTAGTAGTACTGAGTCGCTGGTCTGCCGACAGGTGTGGGCAGGGAGATGTCCTAGGCTCTCCGACCCTGACAGCATGCGCTTGCACACCCGTAATGGGTGCCCACTGTTGGTGTGTCATCAGGGCGCCCTCAGAGGGCCAAGCAGAGCTGATCACAGCCCAGGCCCCCACGGACCGCTCGCTGCCTGGCTGGCTGTGTCCCCCAGCGGCGGCCATGCCCCGGGGTCTCCGTGCGGCTTATACAGACACTCCCGACACTGCCCAGACCTCAGGGTCAGAAAGAGGTTTCCTCGTCAGGTTGGAGCTTGAAGAGCCTCCACCGTGAACGGTCCACGAGTGCACAGCGCGAGTCTCAGGCGCAAGAACAGGGCACGAGGTTGGTGCCCCAGGTTGGGAGCCTGGTTCTGTGTGCACACAGGGACACACGTGCGGCCTGCAGAATCCAGAAGCGGGCAGGGCCTGTCACGACAAGGGTGTCGCTATCATCCTCTGCAGACTCGGTTGCCTCAGCGGAGGGTATTACACAAACACTCTGACCCTCAGTTCTTCCCCGGGGAAATAGAGCCTTACCTGGGCCCCCCGTTCATGTGTTGGAGACCCCCAGAACCTCAGAACGTGACCTTGTTGGGATGGTGGCCACGTTAAGACGAGGTCATTAGGGTGGGCTCTTACGCAGTGTGACTGAGTCCTTATGGGCAGGAGACATCTGGACGCGGACACAGACCTGCCCAGAGGCAGATGGCTGAAGGCACGCGGGGAGAAGAGTCACGCGCCTGGAGGGACGGGCCCACAAGCCAAGGGACAGCGTGACTGCCGGTGCGCCAGGCACGAGAAGAGGCAGGTAAGCGTCTTCACCGGAGCCGTCAGAGAGGACATGTGTCCCCACACCTGGATTTGGGGCTTTGGGCCTCCAGAGCTGCAAGACAACATATCTGTCGTGTGAAGCTGCCTGGTTTTCATGGCACGGCAGCCCCGGGAAGCTCCCAGGCCGCCACCTCCCTCGGGGCAGCGAGCACACGCGGGGGCCGCCGCGCGGCCCTCGACGGGCGACCAGCTCTCGGTGACCATCACCCCAACCCCACAGTTCCGAAACAGCTGAGTGCCGAGTAGTGACCAGGAGGATGGGGTCTGTGGGAATACAACAGACAGCATTTTTTAAATTCAGAGCACATATAGACCTTTCATAGAGAAAGTTCTCTAGAACCCCTGAGAGTATGTAAGAAGCTTAAGGTTAGTCTGTGTTAATATATATATATATATATTCATTTTTTTATTTGAGTATACTTGACACACAATGCTACATTAGCTTCAGGTGCACAACCCAGGGACTGACAAGTTCACAGCTTATGATGTGCCCACCCTGAGTGTGTCCACCTCCTGTCCCCACACTCGCCCCTATAGTGTCCTCGTCTATATTCTCCACACTGTGACTCCTTCACTCCATAGCCGGAAGCCTGCGTCTCCCACTCTTCTCTACCCACTTTGCCCAAAGAAAACAAAATACTAGTTCAAAGGGGTACATGCACCCCAATATTTACAGCAACATTATCTACAGTAGCCAACTTATGGAAGCAGCCCAAGCGTCCATCGACTGACGAATGGATGAAGAAGACGTGGTTCATATGTACGATGGACTATTACGCAGCCGTCAGAAAGAATGACATCTTGCCATCTGCAGACTTGGATGGAGCTAGAGAGTATGATGCTGAGTGAGGTAAGTCAGTCAGAGAAAGGCAAATACCGTATGATTTCACTCACATATTTTTAAATGCAGGTTACCACTGCAGAAAAAAAGTTTTGTCTTTATACCTAGTAAAAATAATTTGCTATAGATTAGCACCAATTTGAAATGACAACACTTAAAATTCCTCCAGGAACGCGAGTCTTTTAGGAACACAGAGAACTCGGGTTGAGGCACAAGGGGCTGGCATTTTCCCACTTCTGTTGGGCAGAGACAAGGGAAAGCTGCAAGCCTGGAAGAAAGAAGGAGAGGGCTCCCCAGGTCGTAACAGGACTTTGGGCACCTCCTTTCGAGTTGAAGCTGAACAGTGAGGAATTCACAGGACCCGGTGGGCTGAGGAAATGTCCCTGTGCGGGCTCCAGCTCTCTCGCTCTGACCCCAGCTGGGCTCAGCGGAGGGCGCTCCGAGGTCCGAGGGTCCTGGTGCGGGCCCGCTCTCGCCTCTCACCCCATGACGCGGCTCGAGGCTGCACCTCCTTCAGGGACGCCCCCGCCCGCCATGCGGCGCAGCACACCTTTGAGAACATTCCTCACGGACCCTTCGGTCTGTGATGGGCTTTAAAGGTCCAGGACTGACACTCGGGCTAAGAACAGCCCGCCGCCTGTGCCCAGCTTCCATCCTGTCAACAAATACTCAGGCGGTGAAGGTCAAGAGCCACAGCAAACGGCCCCGGGGGTACGTGCTCCTGTTGGTGCACATTCCACCCGGACTGACCGAGGCCGCAGCGCTTTGGGGCCCCGGGGACAGAAGCCAGAACACGACTGTGCCTCTTCCACGGCACATCTGCTTTGACCCAAAGCGCTCCCACCAGTGAGCCCGTCGGGAGCGCGGACAGCACAGTCCCCTGGAGGGCACGTCCTGCAGCGGCTGTGTGAGCCCAGAGGTTTGCCCGAGCCCAGCGTGCGTCCTGCCCTCCCCGCGCCCTGGCGGCCCAGGAAGAAACGTAGTTCAATCAGCAAGACGCATGGAGGAAAGAATGGGTCTGAAGTTGAGGTGCTCCTCTCTTTCCAGTTCTGCTTCTTAACCAACTTAGTATACGTTTCCAGTATCTTTTCCTAAGCCCATCTGTGAGAGGTTCAGCCACATGGACGTGACTCTGACCACCGGGGCCTCTCTCCCTGGTTAAACACCTCTGTGCCCTCCCTCTGAACGCCACTGGGGGAAAGCAAGTGCTCTTACAGGACACCCAGCAGCCGACGTGGCCAGACCTCCGCCCCCTTCTCGCCGCTGCTGACCAAGATGGCACCTCGGTACGCGAGGGGGTTTCAGAGTCTGGAGTCCCTGTTTCCTTCTCTCTGCTCTTTTATCCTTGGCATCACTCCTACCAGGTTTTGGCAAGCTCCTACCAGAAAGGCAGGCCATCACCTATATTCAACGAGTTTTGTAGAAATAACTTTCGTCCTAAGAACAGCACAAGCTTTTCTGGGACAATGTGTTTCCCACCTCACAAAGCCAGGGGTTACCTGTCAGATGTGTCCAGGCAGCCCTCCGTCCAGAGGCCGCAGGGTCAACTCCTCCGAGAACGCACCCCGGCAGCACCGTCTGCGACACAAACAAGTCACGTGTGCCATTCGGGAGCCGGTGCGCTGACCACCCGGGGATATTGTGGTGCCCGAGCCCTGGCCGCCAGGCTGCCCTGCCATCCGCCGAGAGTGTTTGAAAACTGGCACTGGCAACCTGGATAAAGCTCTGGGGAGGCACCTGTCATCCCGCGCCCGTCCACGGCGGGCCTGCGCACATCAGGTGCGTCCTGCGGGTCGGGCCTCGACCGGCACGGTTCCCTGTGAGGCTGGTGCTCCCGGGGCCTTCCACACGGGGCCGGTGCAGATCGGACACCCGACTCCCCCGCCTCGCCGCGCTGCCCCCAGGCAGGCTCGGGACAAAGGCACAACCCCCTGCACCCGTGCGTCTTAGGAGGGGTGGAGGCCCCGCCTGGCACCTAGGTGATGGGACCGGCCCACATTGCGCTTTGGGCCTGTGTGGACTCGGGGGCCCCGCACAGGTGTGTTTCCTACGAGAAGCCCGTGCCCAGCCCAGGTGGCCGGCCTGCAGCGAAGGCGTGGAGGGACGGGGGCGCAGCAGATCTGTGTCTGCAGCAGGGGCCGGGGAGGGGCCCCAGCCCCCCACAGACGCAGCAGACTCATCGGACCGGGTCCTCGGTGCACACACAGCGCAGGACAGCATTCCCTTTGCCTGATTAAAGGAATTTTCTTTTGTGAATTAAACCACACTACATAAACCCCAAATTGTCCTGGTACCAACCACACGTGCAGCCAGTCTCAGAATGCTGGGGGCCACGAGGCCAGGGCCCGGACCACCCGGGTTCCTGCAGCTTCTGTGCCTCCGCGGGGAGCAGCAGGTCCTGTGTGCGGTGGAAGCGTTTCGGCGAATCAGGGGAACAGTTACAAGAAAAGCTCGTTTCCCTGCTGTTTCCCATAATTGCTCTTTCTCAGCCCAATATGATTGAAATGGAAAAAGCAAACACATCCATTTTGGTCAGCGTTTTTCTCCTCCCCCTTAATATTTCTCCTTTTGTTTAGAGTCAATAAGGGCGGCTGCGGCTTGTGCCTGGCGCGGAGGCCCCGCGCACCTGGGGTCCAGGCGCGAGGCTGGGGGGCCGCGGCAGGCGCGAGGGGTGCTGAGGCCCGGTGTGTGTGAACATGCAGCAGGCTTCCCACCTCTGCTCCGTCCAGAGTGACACGGGGAGCGTCCATCTCCTCAACAACACCGTCTGCTCAAGTCGTGCCGTTCCCGCCTGCGGAGGAAGAGACACCAGCAAGAGACTCCATGCCCGGCCCCTCCTTCCTCGCCGAGCCAGACCCTGATCCCAAGTGGGGCTCCAGGTGACCTTGGGGAGGTCAGGGGGGCCAGCTCCGAACACAGACACGAAGGCCTGGGACGAGAAGGGTCTTTCCAGCGCTCTCTGGTGTCGAAGCAGGCTGACTCTTCCCAGGAAGTAACGGGAGTGACAGGATCGACCTGGCGATGGTATTTCCCACTTAACACCAGACCAGCGGTGCCGGGCGCTGGACGCGGGCCCCCCCGCAACAGGCCACGCGCCCTAAATGAGCTCAGGAGGTGCCACAGGGAGGCCGATCCTGGGGTCCTGTGGAGCGATTTGCATTGCTCAGAACAGGCGGGGAGGATGGTGGGTGGGACGCCGTGCTGTGGAGGTGGGGGGGGCCGCTCAGAGCAGCCCCGTGAGGGTGTCCCCTGCTGAGGCCCCAGGACAGGCTTCCCCGGCCGGCCGTGAAGGCGCTCGGTGCTGGGAGGACGTCGGAGGCGGTCCTGGCTCAGGGGGAGGGGCCATGTTCTCATGCCTGGGGTGGGGGCTGCCGAGAAGAGCAACGTTCCAGACACAGTCCGCGGGCCCCACACAACGTGCCTTTCATCCTCTGCCACACGGGCTCGAACAGCGTGATGCGCAGACTGCTCTCTGTCTCTGTCTCCTGCTCCCTGTCTCTCTCTGTCTCTGTCTCTCTCTCTGTCTCTGTCTCTCTGTCACCCACAAAGCGGCCGTCACATTTCTTCCACGACCACTGTGAGGAGCAGTGGGTGCCGTGTGCCGTGGGGAGGAGAGCAGGGTGGCCGCGGCCACACTTCCAGAAGGGCGAGGCGGGCTGAGCCCCAGCCCCAGCTGACCACTCTCCCTGCACACCGTTATTTATGCTTCAGCTGTAATTAGGAAGGACACTTATAATTTATGGTCACCTGTGGTCACCGCCAAGTTTGCGCTAGCCAGTGGGGGGCCTCCTGGGCCACACGTGTCTGTCAGCGCCCAGGAGGTGCCAGGGCCCCCGTCAGTGTGGTCACGGCTCTGGGACGGTCCTCGGCAGCGCTGACCACGTGTGGCAGGACGGGGAGGCCAGAGGAACTCACGGATCCCTCCCTCCTTCATGACGGTCTCCGGGCAGCTCGACCTCTTGCCCCTCAGCAAACTCCGGAGGTTTTCAGGCACCTGGTGTTTGGAGAATCTCTGCCTGAAAGATTAGGAGCTACTGTTGAATTCTGACCTCCACTCGCTGTCCCCTGCCGTCCCTTTATGAACGCAGCTTCTGGGACTCTGTGCATGGACTCTGTCGGTTGGAGCAAAGCAGAAAATTGTCAGAAAGAAGTGCTGAAAAGGCAGAAACGGGGAAGCTGACACACACTCACACACACAGCAGATTCGGGGCCAGAGCTCAGCAGGAGCCAGCCGCCTTCCAGGGCCCTGCAGGGGCCTGCTGGTCACAGTACCCACCAACCCAAGAAGGGCTTGAACTGAACCACCTGGAATACATTGATGTGACTCTAGAAGTGGCCAAATCTACAGCAAAAATTTGACAATTATCTCAAAAAGTTACATGCATATACATAAAAAAAGGAGACCTAGCAAACAACAAATCTCTGTTCCCCAAAGAAGTTGAAGACCGTCTGGGGACAACTCAGGTGACAGGGTGCTGGCAGTGAAGGGGAGGGGGACATGGCCGGCCGCCCCCCAGCTCCAGCCGGAGGGGACTTCCAGTCCCGGTAAATTCCAGGAAGAAGCAGCACCGCTCCCACCTCCCCAGCCTCAGCGGCCGACCCCCATCTCCGGGGCCAATGGTCATCGGTCAGCGCCTTGTCCACCAGTAGCTCTTGGGGCCCAGAGCCCAGTGCAGGCGCGGGTCCAGCCTCCGTTCAACCAGCTCGGGTCCCATCCTTGTCTTGGCTGTGGAAACCCGGACTCCTCTATCATGTTGGAGGGTTCTAGGTGCTTAAGGAAGATTGTGAACCAACTATATCTGTTTTTCACACATTTCTTGAGGTGAGGAAGATGGATTTCATGGTTTCTGTTTTATAGGTTTAAAGAAGACGCAGGTAGTGAACATTGTGCCCACCAACCAACCAACTGCTGTCAACGGAGATCAGACAACGTTCTTAACTCAACCCACCACTGAGCTGCCAACATGGAATCCCAATAATCAAGAGTATATGAGTGTTAACGAGAGAAATCTCCATTTTACAACTTAAAATAAGTGCTAAACAATGGGAAACACTTGTTTAGACTGTAGTCTTCATGCCATGGGGGAAACTATTCCCTAATAATCAGGTTCATGTGTGTCCTTGAGGCCTGAGTGTGTCCGCTAAGAAATCCTCACCTCCATTACTCCACTGGGGTGGGGGCTGGGGGTGGCTGTCGATCCTACCAAAGAGTTACCCCATGTGTCAAAGAAAACAACTACCAGTTCAATAAACATGTCTAGTTGTTTGCTCAAAAAAAAAACCCCTTGGTTGAACACTACATGACACATTACCTACAGCGATGTAAGAGCAATTTATTTTTACCGTGTGGATGCTCTTAGAAGATTTTCTTCAATAAAACACCTACTTTTCTATGCACATTTAAATAATTTAAAATGTGAATGTATGTACAACAAATACCCACGACTTCAGCATTTGGGAGCAGGATGACTCAGGGTGTGGGAAATGACGCTCTGTGGGTGAGTGACGAGGAGAGACGCAGAATCGCCTTATCCCCCTCTTTGCCACCTTCTGTGCGGTCGTCACACCTGTACCAGGGTCCTGGGCTGCAGAAACGAAGCTCACAAAGTGTGGTCTGAAACAACCGAAATCTGTTCTCTTAAGCTCGTTCAGGAGGCCAGAGGTCCGGCGGGAGCCAACGGGTCACAGGTCATGCCCCTTTCCGAGCCCCTGGGGAGGCTCCTTCCTGCAGCCTCCTGCTCCAGGGGCTGAGGGTAGCTGGCTGGGCCGCACCCCTGACCTCTTTCTCCCCCTGTACCGGGGTCCTCATCTCCTCTTCCTGGAGGGACCCCGGTCATGTCGGTTCAGGGTCCAGATGAGCCCATCCTAACTTGACCACATCTGGAAAGATTCTGTTTCCAAACGCGATCACATTCACAGTGGCTGGGGTTAATGCCCCAGAGTGCCTTCTGCGGACACGACTCTCCCAGAACACGCACAGGCTGTGTCCGCCCCTCCTGACGGCTTCCACCATCAGCCCAGACACTCGGATCCCAAGAGCCAGGCAAGGGGCAGCCTGGGGGTTCCCCTGTGCGGCTGGTCCTACTGCGCACAGAGCGAGCGACAAGAGGGGGCAGAGCCCCTAGCGGCGAGCATGTGAGGACAGCAGGCCCATGGGTCCCCTCCTGCCCATCACAGGGCCACCAGCCACCCCACTCCCCTCCCCAGCCACTCAGAATGGGACGGGGATTGGCTCCCAGCTTCACAGACTGCGACTGCCCAGAGCCCCCGTCTCCTTCCCGGGTCTCTGCCTCCACATCCCCCGGGTCAGACAGACCCCCTCCCACCCCGCAGAGCTCAGCCCCTCCCCTGCTTTGCATCCAGTAACAAAGCCCCCTGCCAGCCTTGTGGGGCAAGGTTTTCCAGGTGTCGGGAAGCAGTCCTATCTAGAAGCCTGTGCATCCTGCCTTCCTCAGCCTTCACTGGTCCTGTCTCCCCCTCTTCTCCCTTCTGCGTCCTCTCCCCTTGCCCAGCATCCCCACACACAGCCGCAGCTTCACCTCTCCCAGAGCCTGGGCCCAGGCACGTGCCCGCCCGACACCGCATCCGCTGCCAGCAGATGAAGGATGCACCACTCCGCACAGGCTCGGAAAGACCCGTGTTAGGAAAACAACTCGGTTATGCTCTCGGAGCAAGGGCGGCGATTCGTCTAGCTACGTGACCTACACACACGTGCAGGTCTCTCCCGGAAGGAATAGAGAAATCACGGCACGGGGAAGACAGCCTAGGGTCGTGAACATAAGGTGGGTGAGGAGAAATGATGAAACCTCCAGGAGGTAAAGCCTGTTTAAACATTTATAGTTGGGAAGCATTCCTGATGAGCCCTTTGCTGATGATTCCAATAAAATCATATTTGCCTTAACCACAAATATTTTCCAGTTCAACCTAAATTCCATAGAAGACCAAAAGCAAAATTGATGTGGCTGAATGGAAATGAGTAAGATTGGGGGGAAAAAAATGAACATTTAATTCAGTTTTCCATTTTTAAACCAAAACGTTGCTTGTGTGTATCCTTGGAAACCTCAGAGGCTTTGCCACGGGTGGGAGGTTCCATTTTTGATGAGTTACAGCGAACAGGGCAAGGCCCCCCGAGCCGAGCAGACCCCCAGACACCTCCTCTGTGTCCCTCAGGCCCATCCTGCCCACGCCCAGGGCGCCTTCCAGGCTGTGCCATCCCCGCCAGTGCTGGACTGGAATCAGCGTTCGCGGACTCTGCTCTGAAGTGAAAAAGTACTCGCGTAAATCATTCTAGAATTTTCTCTCACTTGAGACTCTCCAGATTTTCTCTGTGCCTGTCCTGGTTTTGCAGCTTCTGTAACAGAGAGAGCTACACAGCCCTGGCGCCGTCTGCGTGGAGCCTGAGGACGGTGGCCCCGGCGGCCCCACCAGGATCAGCGCCCAGGCCACAGCCCCTGCCACCAGGCCTGCCGCTGGGAGAAAGGGGCTTTGTCACCGGGGAGAAAGACTGCACTTTTCTCACACTTTAAAGGAATAGGGCGAAAAGTCAGGATTACAAAGCTAATAATATTCTGATTCAAAAACTTACCAAAATGGTCTTCTAGGAAAAAAAAAAAATACATGTTTTTGTATGAATCAATGATCTTATTAAAATTTTTTAAAAAATGGATTTAGTATCTTGATCTTCTGATTAGGAATTTCAGTGGTTGCCCGACGTTTTTGTAAGTGGAGAGGGCGGTTCCACCAAGAAAGTACAAGAAAGTAGTAATTATTTTTTGTAGCTAAAAATATTTTCCTGCAAAATATGATTGTGGTTTTAAGCCAATGCCGTGTTTTTGAGCTCTTTCTCTAGAGACTTTTGAAGACTATTTCATATTCCAAGAGTGTAGTTTTGGGGTGGCATTCTAAGTCTCTGACTCATAGTACCAAAGTAGGTATGAATAGTCTTTTTTTAACACACAGAATACAATGGAAGAAATAATTATCACATTTGCATTCCGATTGAACTAAAAAAGCCTGTTGTCGATTGAGATAGATCTTAGTTAGAGATAGCTTATATCACGAGTATAAGACATGGGCAGCTCCTTAAAGTTGAGATCTCAGACATTCAGAATTGCCTAATAAATTGGAAGACCAACACATGGTTCATATTTGTATTTATTTACTGATTAGACATTATAAAGAAATGCAATCTATTATCATCATTATTTCATTTGAAAGGGAAAAAAATAACCCAAAAAGGAGAAAGTATAAATTTTAAGTATCAATAATTTTTTTACATTGAGTAAATTTAGCATTCTTTTGCTTTATTTTGCCACAGAACAATTAAAATATCATGTAAGTGTTCAAATCAGTGAATTTGAATTTGGGGTATTCACTGTGAATCTTGGTCCCTTGGTCCATTTATTAACTAATATGAACTGGGGCTTGTTACTGAATGTCTCTGAGTTTCATTTTGCCTCAAAGATTCAGTTTGAAAATTAATCATAGAAATGTGTTAACGTGATCGGCACTGGCAGGTCTTACTCATTTCCTCCCCTCTTATTTGCCTGGAGTCCTGTGAGCTCTGCAGCCCATGGCCCTTACAGCAAGTGTCTCAGGGGCCCTCATCATGATCCCATCCTATCTCTGTTCTCACACCTATGACCTGGAAAGTTCTCTGAGCAGTAGTGCCCCTCCCATGTTAGCAAATCAAATTAGAATTTTGTATTTCTTTAATGCTAATCTATTTAATTTTTATCTTCTGTTATAAAATATAATCATTCTACTTTTGAAAAAAGAAACCAAAGAGTGGGACATTGAAGGCATCCACCCAGGAGTCCCATGTGCTTTCTGATAACAGAATCAAACGTTTCACTTGGGTGGTACAGCATCTCTAAATTTTCTATGAAATTATGCAAACACTTTTCCTCTTTGGGGAATAAGAACATTTCAAATTCATCTGCAAGAGATCAAATGAAACAAAACAGTACTTTGTTCCCTAGAAACTAGATTTGTACAGGGCAGATATTTTGTTCCATGACGCAAAGAACATGGATGATCTATCAAATATCATCAATACTAGTTTTACTTTTTTTAAAAACAGATCTTTTGGGGCGTCTGGGTGACTCAGTCAGTTAAGTCTAATTCTCGATCTCAGCTGAGGTTTGATCTCAGGTCATGAATTCAAGCCCCATGCTTGACTCCACACTGGGCGTGGAACCTACTTAAAAAACAAAAAAGGCAGATCTTTCATAAAAACAGAAGTCAGAACGCAAAATCAACACCAGCAAAGGAAGATCTGTGCAGGGTCCTGTGATGATAAGTAAACCACACCAAGCCATTGTCTCTCATAAAAAGGGTACTTATTCTAAGTAATAAACTCCAACAACATTTATTTTATTTAATATTCTTAGAATCAAGAAGATCTCGAAACACACCATTGTTGATGGCACATTTTGTTGGGTAAAAGTTTACCTGCCAAACAGTCAGTACTTAGGGACTCAGGGTTGACTCTTCCGGGTGAGTTTTGTGAGAAACATCTGTATAAAAGCATTCACAGTGAATCTGTAAATCCATTGTACAGACCAAGAGTACGGCTTTGCAAAAGCCGAAAGCAAACAAAAAGGATTGAAGTGTTAATGTAATTCAACAAGGAGAACACTGGCCTGAGGTGGTGTGGGTGCCCTGGTGGCCCATGTAAGCAAACCAAAATCGAAGCCTGTAAATGCCTCAAGGTCACAAAATCAAAATGTAAGGACAACCCATCACCGACAGCCAACTGGGCTTTCAGCGGCAGCCCTTCCATCAGTTCCTCGCTTGGCTTCCGCCCGTGAGCGGAGCATTACTAACCACTTCTGGTTGGGCGCTGGCCCGTTAGAATTGATTTTTAATAAATAAACTCTTAATTTCTTTAATGTACCCTAGTTTACCTTGTTACAGAAGTCGTTATGGGCAAACCCGACAATTTGTTCTATGACGGTTTTAATTTATTTTCACAGAAATGACTGATTTCACTGAAGCAATTAATTGTTGTCCTGTGGACATAGCTGTATTGAACCAATAAACACATTACTCTGTGATGTTCAGTAAATACTTTGGGAGAGGTATAGAGTTCACTAAAGGCATGTGTTGTGACAGTTAAAAACCTATCCTGTCCTCAGTTTCCGTTTTGGTTTTTATAACCTCAGGATCTGCTCCGCTGTGTGTGGTGGACAGGCTCCCAGCACCGTCCTCGGAGGGGCCAGTCACGGGCCTCTTAGAAGCAGACGCACGAACAAATACAAAGACAAGGAGGCGTCCCCGTGTGGCATCTACGCAAAGCAAAGGCTATGATCGCCCGTAGTCTTTGTACTGAGTTACGTTATCACTTCAGAAAGGATTTTTACAAACCTCCTCATTGGATGTGTACTTGGGTGATGCTTCTGGACAGAGCTTTGCATTTTCTCTTCTCCTTGTATGTCTGACTGCAGCTAAGACCCCTTCGGCAGGCAGATTGGGAGCACCCTACGGTCCGCGCGAGAGCAGAGCGAGGCATCGGTCTATTTTGCAATGCTGCTTTGTAAGCATTCTCAGTGTCAACGGGAATGAGAGACAATAACCCTTCTTGGCTGAAAAGAGAAGCACCTCACGTATGCCTAGGACCCCTCATTGGTCGCTCAGTGACAAGCCGTACAGCCCTTTGCTAATATTAAAGTCAGGGTAGTAATTGTCACAAGGGAAAACTCTGCCCTGAGCAACCCCAGGCCCCGACTTGCTGGCAGTGCACAAGGGAAGGTCTCTCTAACGAAGTTTGGTGTCTTTGGTGACACTCACTTTCACACATGTGTGGCAACGTATGTTGTCTATTCAAGCACCTTATATGTGCATCTCTTTATATCCCACGTGGCAGGTCAAAGGGCATCTCGTGGACTCTCACAACCCCACGGTCAGATAGGAGGCTGGGGGTTATCACCTACTTCCCCCGAATGAGCAAACTGAAACTCTGAGGGGCTGTGGGTCCCCAGGCCGTCTGGTCTCTTTGGATGGGGAGCAGGCTCACGATGCAGCATGGCACATACTGACCATATGCCACGGAACTCGTGAGCACAGACGGGCTTCCTTTTTATCTGTATTTTCATGTGAGAGGAAGAAACTCAGATTTTCCTTGGTTTGACTTCCTCATTCAGGGTGACAATACTCTCATCCTTTTTACACCAGATAGAGAAGGAGAGAGAACATGTCATTGGATCTCCTTTACCCCCCAAAACGTCAAATGCTTTTCTTCCTCCCTCCTCCCTCTCTATTTATTTTCCTTCTTTCCTTCCTTCCTTCCTCCCTTCCTTCCCTCCCTCCTTCCTCCCTCCCTTCCTTCCTTCCTTCCTTCCTCCCTTCCTTCCTGTCTTCCCACAGTCTAACTGTAGTTCATAATCAATATATAGATACAGCTTGAGAGGTTTAGAATACGAGAAAAAATAATTGTGGTGTTGCCCAGGCAGCAAACCCTGCAGCCTGCCTCTCCTACTAATTATAAAAACAAAACAAAACACCAGGGCGCCTGGGTGGCTCAGTTGGTTAAGCAACTGCCTTCGGCTCAGGTCATGATTCTGGAGTCCCAGGATCGAGTCCCACATCAGGCTCCCTGCTCAGCAGGGAGTCTGCTTCTCCCTCTGACCCTCCTCCCTCTCATGCTCTCTGTCTCTCATTGTCTCTCTCACAAATAAGTAAAATCTTAAAAAAAAAAAAACACCAAAAAAACCCAAAACAAAACAAAAAACAAACCCAAACACCCCACTAATTAAAACTGTCAAGAAAGAAACAACAGGCCCCAAATGGAGTCACTTGTGTTAAGTCCTACATCAGCAAACCAAGACTTAACACCCAACCGATCTGCAGGGTCAGCCCTCACCGAATATCCATGTGGCATCCCCTTGTTAGCGCTAGTGGGGTCACCAGCCTGCTAGACCCCTTCTGTCCCTGTAGGAAGGTGACCTTGACTGAACCAATTCACTCTTAGTTACAAATGTCTTTTTCCTGCCTCCTTCTGCCTACGAAATATGTTCATTGTGTATCACTCTTAGGAACTCCTTTCTGTTTGCTAGATGGGATGCTGCCCAGTGCATGAATTGTTTAATAAAGCCAATAAGATGTACCAATTTTACTCAGTTAATTTTGTTTTGTTTTGTTTTTTAAAGATTTTATTTATTTATTTGAGAGAGAGAGTGAGAGAGAGAAAGAGCACAAGAGGGGGGAGCAGGAGAGGGAGAAGCAGACTCCCTGCTGAGCAGGGAGCCCGATGCGGGACTCGATCCCGGGACTCCAGGATCATGACCTGAGCCGAAGGCAGTCGCTTAACCAACTGAGCCACCCAGGCGCCCGTTAATTTTGTTTTTTAACAAATCCAAAAAGCAATTACCCAAGGACTCTGAATGTTCATTAACAGTTATATTATGGAGGGAAGTCACAGTTCAAGAAGCCTCACTGGTTGACTTTCCTTTTTTATGTTCCAGCTTTGATGTGAAGGACTTCCTAGTCAGGAGCAACAGGCAGGCACAGATAGCAAAGTCTTGAGATTTACCATCTACCTGTCTGAGGACCGGGAGTGGGGTCAAGAGACTGAGAAGCTAAGAGTATGGGAGGAAATCATTTATTTTCTTCTTTTCCCTTTTCTTTCCTTTTTTGGCTGCGTCTTTTCCCTACTGGCCCTGTCCTGTGGCAGCTCAAGCCCCAGGCTCCCTGAAGCAGTGACAATAGGAGAACCCAAAACCCTAAGAGAAAACTTGTCTTTCTGGCCAGCCGCATTAAACTGGGTAAGAGGCCCCAGTAGTCTAAGATTCATTGTTTCTTCTCTTGTCTCCGCTGCACCAAGTGGCTGTACACAGCCGCCTCCCACCCCAAGGGGAGACCCCGAGGGCTGTGAGAGCTGGGGGCAGTGTCAGAGGACACACCTTGGCAAGGGAACCTCCCAAGTCCGTGTCCGAACAGACACAAGTCCTAGGCTGGCCTCCAAACTACATGTGTGCAGAAGAGACCCACACACTGCAGTAAAGCACTGAACTTTGAGCACTGAACCACACCAGAGACCGTCGCCCACATCCTGGACAAACCCCTGAGAGGCCAGTGCGCAGGACACATCCACTCCGCACAGCAAGATGGTCAGGTGGTGAGACTGGAATTCTGCCCATAAAACTGAGGCTGTCCCAGCCTAACAGGGCTGATTGCCCGTTAAAACAAAACCCATGAAATTTAACATTTTCCAGAGGATTTCAACAGGAGCCAGAAATTTTAAAACAAATATTAAAAAATACCCAGGATAGAACCCAAATTTATTTGACATACAAAGAGTCACAAAATGATAACCAATATTCAAGGGAAAAGATAATCAACAGAGGCTGATCCCAAGATGACCCAGATATTGAAATTATCTAAGACTTTAAGGCAACTACCTATCATAACTACACTCCTTGATATCAGGGTAGATACTGAAGAGAAAGTCAGAAGCTCTCAGGAAAGAAGGAGAAACTATGAAAAAGAATGAAACAGAAATTTCAGAACTGAAACTTACAGTAGGTGAAATAAAACAATTCCCTGGATGAGCTCATCCGTGGAATGCAGACAATGGAAAGTTCGTGAATTTGAAGATAGACCCATAGCAATTATCCAACGTGCATCACAGAGAGGAAAGACAACTGAAACAGTGGCAGAACTGTAGGACCCCTGGGGACAATATCCAAAGTCTAACACCCACATCCCTGGTATGCCCAGATTGGCAGGGGGAGAGGGTCCCAGGCTTGGAGAGCAATTATTTGAATTAGTGGATTATTTATGTATGCTGGAAGTCAAACCATGTCCTTGTGAAACCTCCCCAAATATGGTGCAAGACAACATTTTACAGATTCAAGAAGTCAGTGATCCACAAACAGGATAAACTATTAAAAAAAAAAATTGTGTAGACACATCCTACTTATAATGCTAAAAATGAGGCTTAAGGAAAATATTTGAAAAGGTGAGAAAAAATAAAGTGTTTTCACTCGGCACGAATGAACAATAGTGTCCTCATTTCAAGAAGTCCATCTGTGACTGTTTCCCTCTGCAGAAGACATTTAAACCAACAAATAAAGTGGAGTGAGGGGCATTGTGGTTCTGGAAAAGGATGTGCAAAACATGAAGTAAAATAAAAATTAGTGGGCAAGTTATGTAAATATTTGGAACCTCAAACAAATATTTGGTTTGATTTTGAGGCAAATAAATGAGTCGGTTGCTTCTTTTTTTATCCCCTCTGGCTCATCATCTGTGGTAATGACCAACAAACGAAAACATTGTAAGGTGAGTAAGTATAAGCAGGGGTGGCTGAAGCCATTGCCTGTTCTACCTCTGAAAGCCAGGGACCTTAGAAGCTTATTTAAAAGACATTATAACATCAACTGCTTCATTCTCCAGCTTACTTGATAAAAATGACATTTCTCCATTGAGGTTCTCCTATCACCATCCTGGGATGACATTAAGGCCTGATATGTGGCAACGTGGAAAATCTGTATATCCTGCCTAGGGCCTGAGGGGCCCCCACCCCAGTCTCCCGTCACACAGGGTGTCCTATATACAAACAACCTCGTTTCTTAGGAACCACAAGTAGCGATGGTGAGATGGCAAAGTGATTCAGAGGCACAGTCCCACATGTATCTGAATGTGCACAAATCCCCTACGTGCTCAGAGTAGAGCTCTTGACTGCACAAAATGAGCTCCCCTCGTAATCAGAGGCATTTTCTTAACACATTTTCTTTATGCCTTTGAAACTCCAGTTTCCAAATTCCCCAAACTAAGAGAAAAAAAAGCACTATAAAGACAAAATATGCAGGGAAATTGAAAGAGAAATTGGACGAGAACCTTCTGTGCTGACACATGGGTACAATGGAGTTTAACTGTGTCTCCAGGCTCCCTTGAGTCTTGACCTTGACCTACGGGCACGGGAGCGTCTGCGGATCTGTCTGCACAGGACCCCTCGCTGCCCCAGCTCACGTTTGAGAAGGGCAGGGTTGGCCTTCTAACACATGTGAATCTGAAGGAAATGAAGCAGGTTATAACCAAGGTTTCCTTTCACCTGAAGAAGAAAGAACAGGTAATTTGTGATCTGCTAAATACTGGCTGAGAAGGAAGAGCAAATGATTTTTGTGATCAGAATGCGGTTCATGTGTGTCCTCATCACATCAGACTGAAAGATATTTGTTCCTAGCTGGGAGAGTGAGAGAAAGCACTTGGCTATTTTACAACCCCTTGTGCTATTTTAATGGTATTTTAATAATAAAAATTGCAACTGGGTATACTCATGAATTTTAAATGTTTTTATCCTTATATTTTTCCTTTTTAATTCTTTTACTGAGAACATCTGAATAAGGACTTTGTGATTACCATTTAATAGGAAAAACTAATAGGATTTCAGGTTTTTTATTTTGAGGAAGGCAAGAATTACTGCCGAGTCTGATCTTCAGTGTGGCTTGGCTTCTGTCTACCACGGAGGACAGAGGATGATGTGGTCCCTGCTCAGTGTTTTGCATCACACTGCTGGAAATAAACACAAAAAGTCCTATTTTGAAATGTTTATGCATTGCTATGTTTATTTTAGAAACTGTGAAATTTATGCCAGTTAGTTATTAAAGAATGCTCATGGTACTTATTTTTCTCTTTTCCCACAGCCCAGAACCAATATATGTACAATAACCCAGCCCCCAGTGCCACACCCGTGATGCAGGACAGAGTGGGACGAGGCATAGGTCTCTCTGCACTTGGTTTTCTAATTCAGTGTAAATACATTTCACACATTTTACTTATGTTATTCATTTTTAAATTCTGAGAAGTCATCTGAGCCCTGTAATCACTGTCTACATTAAATAAAAGATGGATTTTTTATATGTTAATATCTTAAACTTGCAAACCTATAAAAACATAAGGCAAAATAACTAGTCTGATACATTTGATAAAAATTGATTATGATTTTGATAAGTTTATTATGAAAGAAATCAGAAGATTTTTATCTTTGTAGTTACAGATATGTATGAATCTATATGTTTTTGGTTCTCACAGCCAATGCTGATCTGTCTGCATTTTTTAAGGTAAAACAGATTCTCAATACAGAAAATGATGGGTAAAATCATGAAAAATATGTAGAATGCAAAATAATGCTGTTATTTATGAATTTAAAACCCATATTAAGGTATTCATAATAATTTGCTTTGTTAAATCTCTTCACACCATAATTAACCTTGTGTCTTGAATCCCATTTGAAATATTTCTTCTGTCTAAACTGGGGAAATACCCAAAGAAAAGCAGAACGGATCCCTCCACTGTGAGAATTTCCAGGCAGGGATAGGGGCCATCAGAGACTCTCCTGGTGTAGGAGAATTACAAAAATTGCTGTTTAATCCATAGGCCAGAATTATTCTACATGATTATAAGAATAATAGCTATCGGGCGCCTGGGTGGCTCAGTTGGTTAAGCGACTGCCTTCAGCTCAGGTCATGATCCTGGAGTCCCTGGATCGAGTCCCGCATCGGGCTCCCTGCTCGGCAGGGAGCCTGCTTCTGCCTCTGACCCTCCCCCCTCTCATGTGCTCTCTCTCTCATTCTCTCTGTCTCAAATAAATAAATAAAATCTTTAAAAAAAAAAAAAGAATAATAGCTATCTTGCAAATATGCTTCCAGTGAGGTCAGTAATAAAAGGCGCATCTAGCTCGTGAGCGGGTGCCTGATCGCGCTCATACACCGACCGCACTTTCTTCCCTGGTACCCCACCCATCCACCACCATGCTGTTCTCGTGGGGGGCCCCTGGCCTGCAGGGTCTCCGGAAGCATCATGTGAAGGCAGGATGCGATGCAGCCTCTACGTCTCAGACTTGGATTCTTTTGAGCTCCGACAGGCTCCTGCAGATTGTGTAGGAACAACTTTAATTTGCAAGAGCCTTGCATTTTGGCCTCAAGCAGTTAATCCAGGAATAAAGCTGAGCACAGTGTATGTCCTGAAGGCTGCAAAGGGTTAGAAGAGGAGCCAGACTGCTCTGCTCTCACAGACTGGATGGACATTTTCCCAGAAGGGAGAAGGGGAGTGCGGGAGGGACGGCGCAGACCAGTGTGAGTCCCGAGCAGTGGCCCTGTCCCCTCTGCCCCGTCCCCAACACTCCAAACAGTTGAGTCCTTGTTTGGAGGAAGTGACAAGAACTGACTAGGTTGGGACAGGGGAGTTAGGTTTGAGGGGACCTGTCCTCTCCTTGGGTGAAGTGCAGCAAGAAGCAACCCTTAAATAGCTCTGTCCCCTTGGTGCGGTGGCCACAGAACAGAAGTGGCAATGAGGGGGGCCTCACCAGGGACTGGGCAGGTTCTACTACAGTGACCCACAGCCCCACACAATCCCACCCTCAGAGAGGGGCTGGGGAGTGGGAGACAGAGATGGTCTGCTGGACAGCACAGGACTCCACGTGACCTGGGTGGACCCATGCCCATGCCTGCAGGGGCACCATGGGCATTTTGCAGCTTTGGCAGAAGTGGATGCTAATGACCAAAGGCTAGACAGTGTGAATTTCTCTCAGCAACCCCAGGGGATGCCCAGGAGTGCAGCAGACCAGACGTTTCTTCCCACTGCAAACATGGGAGACACCCAGACATCACGCTGGGAGGAAATCAGGAGCCAGCCTCTGAATCAGCTAAGTTCCAATGGAAATGACTCAAGGTCCAATGACTGGACAGTTTTTATTTGGAAGTGAGTAGGTGAAATTTTCGCCACAGGAGGTATTGTGACTTAATTGAAAATTAAACTCAGATTTACAAGAAAATAAGGTTACTCTTTTATGACACAAACCAGAGGTCTCAGTACCTCATGAGAACCAGCCACCTTTGATGTTCTGTGGCAGTCCCCACATTGCACATTTAGTAAGTGCTTATTCATTGTACGTGGGGTCAACCAGAAAGGGATTAAGTACTCTCCAGGAGTCTCCTGTTGGAAGAACTAGGAAGCCCCTGATGGCCCCCCTGGAAATCCTAACCACCAGTCCCAAGTCTCCCCATCTTGACCAGGACATTAGCCACATGTTCTGGAAAAGCGCTGCCTCTGATTCTGTGAAGTTCTGAGGTGAGACATCTGGCAGACCATTCTGGAGAGGTAGAGATGTTCTACATGTAGATGCTTGAAGCATCTGAAATGTGCCTAGTGAGGACCCGAATCTTTTATTTTACTGATGTTTCCTGTAGTTAAATTTAAATGGCCAAATGTCATGAGTGGTCACCATATCGGACAACTTGGCAGAAGGTCCGGGCTTAGCATGTGGCAACTCTGATGGGCTTTCTGGGCAGTCTTCCTCACTCCCGCCCTTTAGATGCGGCCAAGAGTGTGGCTTTGTTCCATCTTTCCTTTGGTATAATCTCATGTTCTTCTCATCTTTATCAGTCAGGTTGATGTGGAGGATGGTGGATTCATTCCCGGTTTTCTCACTAGATCCCTATGTCTGCACAACAGTTCCTGCCAGTCCAGCCCCAGGGGGAAGGCTGGGGGACATGAAAGGGTCCTGATCCGGAGCTGAGTGGTATGGTACAGACATCTCTCGCCTGGAGCTGGGCTCCGAAACACTCGGCCATGTGGCATTTGCAGATGGCAGTCCAGGCACTGATAAGGGAATGGCAGTGAAGGGGATGGTGATGTCCTGTCTCCTTTATCCTGGAAGCCCACTCCTCCTTCTGTGCTGCTTAGTCTTGTTTAAACATAACTATCAAGACAGCCATGCAGCCTAGGCATTTAATCATCTGCTGACCCCCTCCTGTAGCTGGGACGCACAGCATCTTCCCATCTGTGTGTTTCCTGTCCGTCCACCGTGTTTACCCACTTAACCACCCATCCTGAATTCATTGTTCACTCACTAGGGACTCAGTGGTTGTTGGGTGATAGAGAGAAGGTGATGCGGCCCCTGGCCTCCTGTTGCTCTACATCTAGTTAGGGAAACAGAAACACATCAAATAATCACTTTTTTGTGCGAGACAGGGCAGATACCTCTTGTTAGTGATTCATCTCTACCTGTTAACCCAGTGACTTCAAAACACCATGTGATCCATACACCATGTTTCTCTCGTGGGTACAGAGGGTGATAGAAGGAGAACGCAATGCAAATATGTCCAGCAGACACCCTGGTGGGCTTCTTCTGTTGGAAGAACGTGCTTAACAGACACTGTTATTTTCCAAGTGCAGGTCTCACGGAACCCTGATTGTGTTTGGGGGACATTGTGGCCAGGTGAAAGTATCTCTTGCAATCTGTGGTGGCCACGTAACCAGTTTTGTCCACGAGATTCAATCCGATGTCCCTGAGAGGAGGGGCTTGAGTGTCAGGTCCATTTCAGTCCTTTGTCTCATAAACCTGGCACTGAAACAGCCACCTTGTGAGCACGAGGTGACAGCGTGTCTTAGTAGCTGGCTTGGGTGATGGTGGTTGCCATAACATTTCAGTGTAAAAGAAAAACAGTTGATAACAATATATTAGAAGTTCAGTGAAGGACTTCCCACGTTGCTGGTAGCTTTTCTTAATGCAGTGATTTGGCATCCCGACTCATCCCCTGGAGTGGCCCTTCCAGCCCTGGGGCCTCCACGTCCTGCCCATGGCCATCAGGCAGGTGAGGTGAGGCAAGGGAAGACTGACCTGCTTCTGAAGAGCTTGGTCTACCAGATAAAGTTTAAACTCCTAACTGAGAATGCAAGGTCTTCCATGACAAAGGAATTTCTCATGGGATGTGTCCAGGCTGCCCTTCCTCACACACTCTAAATTTCTGTCACCCACACACGTGAGTCCTTGCTGAGCACTTCCTTCCTCTGCTGATGCCTTCATCCTCCCAAACGGCCTCCTACCCTCAACAATGTCTCCACCCCCATTTTAAAGACTCAGATTAAAGACCAGTATCTGTTGAATCTTTACTCCTTGATGAAAGTAATTCTTTCTTCTCATCTCTCAGAGGTCAGCAGACACATTTCTTGTGATAATTCATAGCAACTATTGTAAATCGAAATTCAAAATTTAACTATCTTCAGATAAAAAAGATAAGGATAAACATTGTTATTGAGATTATTAAGCAGCTTTACAAATTCTACAAATAAACAGTGTAAATATCCACATTATTTTTTTTGTTTTAGCCCAAATATATTAAATTCATTTATTGACTCCTTATAATGTCAAAGTTGGAAATCTGTTGATTTAACCAATATTCCTTGTCTTGGAATTGATACTACCTAATAATTGCAGTTTTGTATAAGATATATCTTAATAATTCAATTAAGGGAATCGGATTCCATGTTGTATCAGTAAAAAAGAACTCTGTGTGGTGTTTGATTTTTCAGGTTCATGAAGTTACATGTGTGGGTTTCTCCAGGTAAATACTTATCATTTTGTTTGTTTTTGTATCTAACATTTCAGACAGTTTTCTAAATAAGATGTCTAAGTTTTGTTCCATTTATAAATTTCATCTAAAGAAGTCCTGCTCTTATTGTTTTATAAGTTCTCTTTTGTCAAAATATCCCTTACTCTCCCTCCCTTTTCCTTCCTTCCTTCCTTCTTTCTTTCCTTCATTCCTTCCATCCTCCTTTCCCTCCCTCTCTATTTTTAAAGGTAGCTGAATTAAAAAATAAAATAAAATAAAACAACTCCTACCTATCCGCAACTGAACATCAAACTCTCCTTATATTTGGTCTTCCAGTCCTGCAGCCTATAGGACCTTAGCCTCTCATCCCTCCGGGAGCAGCCTGCCCTGCCCAGCTCCCAGCCCCGCCCTGCCCACCATCTTAAGCCATTAGCTATATAGTACCTGACTGCAGTCTCAGCTGCTACTCATTTCCAATTGCCCATAAAAAATGAAGAAGCTGCCATTAGCACCCGCAAGATGCTTGTAACTACCTGGGAATGTTCACTGTGTGACCACTGCTAGAGAGGAGAGTGTGTTTCCACATTGGGTTACACCCATCCCTCGCCTCACCAAGGCATTATCTCCAGCAATAGTGAATATGCCAACTGTTTCGAAGGTTGGCCCAGAGCCACTGTAGTGAGTCCATGTCGGTATGAAGAATGTCTTTCCATTCCCTTGGCAAATGTTAAGTAATATTAATATTAACTAATATTAATTGCAATATGAATCAATAATGATTGATCAAGCACGCATTAGGTCCCCAGTGTTGAGCTATGAAGAGCTTAGAGAACAGTTCATAGCAAGCACATCTTCAAAGAGCTCATGCCCTAAACGTGTATGTGTGTGTGTGGAGTGGGGGGGTGATAATCAATGCATAGATCTGGGAAAATAGTATTCCCAACAGAGGGAACAGCGGCAGCCGAGGCTGGGCAGTGGAGATGTGCAGCCTGCCTTTTTCAGAGTCCCAGGAAGGAGAAGCTATAACGATGGCAGGGGCAAAGCTGCCCAGTGGGAAATGAGGTAAAAGAAGCAACCCATGGCCAAGGTGAAAAGTCTGGGTTTGAGTCAGATTGGGGGAAGAAGTCACTTGAACTTTGAAAATGAGAGGATGATGTGCCTAGTGTATGCTTTCTGGAGACCACGTGGCTGCTGTGCGGGAGCTGACTGCAGGTGGTCAGAGCAGCAGGGGCGTCGGGGGGTGTCACAGGAGGCCAGCTCAGAGATGATGGCAGCCGGGCAGGACAGCAGAGGTGTGAGAAGGGGTGAAATGGGGTGCATAGTTTGGAAGTGAGCCAACAGAACACACTGAGTTGGTTATGAGATAGGTGGTTATCAAGAAGACAAGGTGTTAAAGAATTAAACTTGATGTTTTGACTTGTGTTATCAGAAGAATGGTGTTGTCATTTGTTGATGTGGGGAAGACTAAGGACAGGGCACGGTTGGAGTGGACGTCAAGAGCCTCTGTTAGAAATGCAGTGTTTGTGGGCGCCTGGGTGGCTCAGTTGGTTAAGCGACTGCCTTCGGCTCAGGTCATGATCCTGGAGTCCCAGGATCGAGTCCCGCATCGGGCTCCCTGCTCGGCAGGGAGTCCGCTTCTCCCTCTCCCACTCCCCGTTTGTGTTCCCTCTCTCGCTGTGTCTTTCTCTGTCAAATAAATAAATAAAATCTTAAAAAAAAAAAAAAAAAAAAAGAAATGCAGTGTTTGTATCCCTTAGTGAATGTGCACACAGACCAGAGGGTTGCAGATAACCCAGAAGACAGCAGCGTCCAGGGGTGTCCAATGAATATGCTGGATCAGACACTCAATGAGTAAGTGTAGAGAAGAACACAGGGCCAAGGACTGAACCTGAACTGCTCCCATATTTGGGGGTTAGGATATGCAGGATAAGTTAAGAAGAAGTGATAGCAAAGACTGAGAAGGTAGGAAGAAAAACAGGGAGACAGGAATTTTTTAACAAAGAGACTTAATCAGTTATGTCAAATCCTTCAGAGAAGTTGTGTAGGATGAGTACTGAGAACTAATTAGATGAAAAAAGTTGAAGTCATTGAGGACTTCACAAGATTTTTTTTTAAGATCTATTTATTTATTTGAGACACAGAGAGAGAGAGAGAGAGAGAGAGTTGGGGGAAAGGCAGAGGGATAGAATCTTAAGCTGACTCCTGCTGAGTGCAGAGCCCTATACAGGTCTCCATCTTATGACACTGAGATCATGACCTGAGCCAAAATCTAGACTCAGACACTTAACCAACTGAGCCACCCAGGTGCCTCAAGATTTATTTCAATGACATGGAGGGGACCATGGCAAATGGGAAACACTGTGAAGAGAAATTAAGAGATGAGCTTTTGGAAACAGTGATTACAAATATTTGAACAAAAGCATATGTTCATACCATTTAATATCCAACATACAAGATTTGAAAGAATGTATAAGCGGTTCTAATTTTCATTGCAGTATCTTCCAGAAACTCTAGAGCATGGGATAGTATTCTGCTCCATAAGAATGATGAAGCATTTGGGGCCTTGTCCTCAATAGAAACTCAAGTAATTCTTGTATAATAACACAATACGACTACAGAGACAAATTATAATGAATTGTAGCACTGTAACACCACAAAGTCACTACATGGCATCATACTACATATCTTCATTAAATATTAGTTGCTAATACATAAAATCAAAAGGTAAGTCTACCCCATCACATATTAATAATAACCTCGGTTACATGTGCCTTTTTGAATCACTATGTTTGTATCCTTTGTATAAATACCTAGTAGCGCAATTGCTGGGTTATAGGGTAGTTCTATCCACAATAGCCAAATATGGAAAGAGCCCAGATGTCCATCAACAGATGAACAGATAAAGAAGATGTGGTATATATATGCAATAGAATACTCCTAAGCCATCAAAAAGAATGAAGAAGAACAAATGGACTACTTGCCATTTGCAACAACGTGGTTGAAACTAGAGGGTATTATGCTAAGTGAAATAAGTCAGTCAAAGAAAAACAAATACATGATTTCACTAAAATGTGGAATTTAAGAGAGAAAACAGAGGATCATAGGGAGAAGGGTGGGAAAAATAAAATATGATAAAAGCAGAAAGGGAGACAAACCATAAGAGACTCTTAACTATAGGAAATGCACTGAGGGTTGCTGGCGGGCAGGTGGGTGGGGGAATGGGGTAACTGGGTAACCGGCATTAAGGAGGGTACTGGGTGTTATATGCAACTGATGAATCACTAAATTCTATCCCTGAAACTAATAATACACTATATGTTAACTAAATTGAATTTAAATTTAAAATTAAAAAAGAAATATATGCAACCTATCAAAAAATAATAATAACCTTGGCTAAATTAGCTCAATTTATTAGCCAAAATGTACATTTAAAGTAATTATAATTTATCCTTGTCTTATTTCCTGAAAGCTTCTTTGTAAATAGCTGGACTTTTTAAGCTACCCAAGAATACATAGATATCTTAATAAATTTCCCTTTATCAGGAAAATAACTGTTGTGCCAATGATCACAGAGTGATGCCTATAGATGGCATCTAATTTAAAACCAAACAAAATCTCAACCAACCATGACATCTTACAGGTTTGAGGAATTCTTCAGTATCTTCTGTTGTGAAGGTTTGTAAAGTAGTCCAGTTGTTCTTTTTTTTCCTTCTTCTCTCATCTTCCAAGAAAATTCAAGATACTTTTTAAAAAGGAACAAGAATAACACAGGAGCAGACAGTGAGATGGAAGAGGCAGTCACATTTGTCTTTCATGGATCTTTCTGGGCTTATGGTGCACATATGACCCTGAGGATAGTTTTGACAGTGGCTGGGAAACCAGACGCTTCTTCCCTGCTCTGTCCTCTCCTACCATCTCTTCAGGCCACCTATTGGGATGTGGGCAACACAGTTACAATTCAGGAAAGCCTCAGACCCAGTGAGGCCAGGGGTTAATTTTCCAGGTTTACAAGGAAGCTGGGGAAATCACACCTGGGAAGAAACCAGAGGTGGAAATTTCAAGTAGTAGCCCCTGTGTAGAAGTGAAGTGAGGAAATAAGAGGACTTTGTCCACCATCCAAAAAGAAATATCCACAGCCCAGTGAAGTCAGGGATTGGTATCAAAGAAGATCTAAACAGAAGGATGTGAGTAATGGTTCAGGTCATGGTTGGGGTTGAGGATTGAACCCGTCCACTGAAGGATGGAGTCCAATCACTAGGAAATGTAAAGAACAGAATTCAGTTATCTACCTGTCTACACAGGGAGACAGCAAGTAAAATCCCAACATTTACACCAAGGCTTAATGTTAGGTGCCAGACTCTAGAGAGACTGAACCAACATAGTGTTGAATAGAAATAAATCATAATAAAATGCTGTGCAATGTGGGCACAAATTAGCAATAAATGTAGAGCAAGATTAAATTATCCCATGTAGTTGGCGGGACCCTTGTTTTAGGTAGAAAAGACTCAGAAACTAGTAGGGTTCAGATATCAGACAGCAAACACCTTAAAACCCATTGTGGAGTGTGTAAAGTGGCTCATATGATTATGTAGGATAATTCTGCTACATGACATAGTGATGGAAAACGTTACAGCTAAGGGTTTGCTCATAACATGTGACATGCACTTCATTTCAACAGTCAAAAGTCAAACCACAGGCAATGTTTTTGGTTGTTCCTGTGTGGTCAGTTGCATACAACGGACATTTTGTCTCTAATAAAATGTCATTCTTCTTGTAATGCCTCAACATGGCAGTAATGTCTAAATTTCTAAAAATGAAGATATGAATCACTGCAGTACTATTTTTTCCTACAAAATAAGTTTCCCAAACTGTCCCGAAAAATCTTGAACTTAGTTCTTCCTTTCTAATAGGACATATTTCTTTGCCTAGTGTTCTTCCTTCACATTTTCTTTCTGATCATTGAAGGCATTGCTTCTGCAATTTAAGTAGGTATGTCTTGCCAGTTATAGATATCTTTCTCCAGCTTATACTTTGAGATAAAATCTGTGTTCAATGAAGTGCAAAGACTGTGACAACTTGCTAAACCAATATGCCTATGTAATCGCCACCCCAGTGAAGATGTAGAACCTGCCAGTCATCCCAGGAATTCCCTATTCCCGTCCTCCGTGGTCATCCCCTCTTCTGCTTTCCAGCACTGTAGAAGATATTTCCTTGTTCCTGAACTTCATACATATGGAAGTACCCCGTATGAATGCGTCTGTGTCTGCCTTCTTCCACTCCAGTGTTTTAGAGATTCAAACAGGTCGTTATGTGAATCGGTTCATTCTAGTTACTGCTGAGTCATGTTCCATCATGTGAAGATACCACCACTTGCTCCTCAATCCCACTGAAGTTTGAGATGTTTCTGGTTTGGGTTATTATAAAAAATATCATGTAGGTTCTTTTATGGGTGGATATCTTTATTCCATTTGGATAAAAACATAAGAGTAAGATTTCTGTCAGTTTTCCAAAGTGGTTCAACCACTTCATACCTCTGTCAGCAATGTAGAAGAATTCTGGTTGCCCCACAACCTTACCAACATTTAATACGACCAGTTTTAAATTTTAGCCATTCTGAGGTTAGTGAAATTGTATCTCATTGTAGTTTTAATTGAAATTTCCCTGATGATTAATACTGTTTCCAAGTGTTTATCAGCAATCTTTGTATCTTCCTTTGAGGAGTGTCCAAGGCTATTGCCCATTTTGATTGAATTGTTTGTCTTTTTATTATTTATTTGTGGAAGCTCATTGTATGTTCTAAATATGAGACCTCTATCAGATATATGCCTTGTGAGTATTTTCTCCCATTCTGTCACTTGCCTTGTCATTTTCTTAAATATGTCACTTAATGAACAGAAGTGTTTGTTTTGTTTTATTTTTGTTTTTGATGAAGGCCCATCTATCAACTTTTCCTTTTATCTGTAGTGCTTTTTGTGTCTACCCTAAGGAACCTTTCCCGTTTGAATGATGAAAAGATATTTCTGTGTTTTCTTCTGGAAACTTTATAGTTTTAATTTTTATGACTCATCTTGAGTTCATGTTTGTAGGGTTCTAAGAAAGGGGTTGCAGTTAAATTTTCTCCATGTTTATACAGATGGTCAAACACGTTTATTGAAAAAGTCCTTTTCTCCTGTGACCTATTTCAGTGGTCATTGTCTCAAATGCAGTGGCTTTGTAGCAAGTCCTGAAATCACCTGGTGTGGCTCCTCCAACATTGCTTGTTTTGAAGTTTGCCTGTTTTGTCTCCTTCAAATTTCTAAATAAATTTGAAAATTGGCTCAATAAGTTCTGTAAAAAACACTACTAGGGTTTGACTGAGTTACATTAAATCTATGGATAAATTTGTGGACAATTGAGATCTTAAAAAAATTGAATCTTAAAATCCATGGCCATGACATATCAGATAAAGGGCTAGTATCCAAAATCTATAAAGAACTTATCAAACTCAACACCCAAAGAACAAATAATCCAGTCAAGAAATGGGCAGAAGACATGACAGACATTTTTCCAAAGAAGACATCCAAATGGCCAACAGACACATGAAAAAGTGCTCAACATCGCTCGGCATCAGGGAAATCCAAATCAAAACCTCAATGAGATACCACCTCACACCAGTCAGAATGGCTAAAATTAACAAGTCAGGAAACGACAGATGTTGGCGGGGATGCGGAGAAAGGGGAACCCTCCTACACTGTTGGTGGGAATGCAAGCTGGTGCAACCACTCTGAAAAACAGTATGGAGGTTCCTCAAAAAGTTGAAAACAGAGCTAACATATGATCCAGCAATTGCACTACTGGGTATTTACCCCAAAGGTACAAATGTAGGGATCCAAAGGGGTACGTGCACCCCGATGTTTCTAGCAGCAATGTCCACAATAACCAAACTGTGGAAAGAGCTAAGATGTCCATCGACAGATGAATGGATAAAGAAGAGGTGGTATATATATACAATGGAATATTATGCAGCCATCAAAAGGAATGAGATCTTGCCATTTGCAATGACGTGATTGGAACTGGATGGTGTTATGCTGAGCGAAATAAGTAAATCAGAGAAAGACATGTATCATATGACCTCATTGATATGAGGAATTCTTAATCTCAGGAAATAAACTGTGGGTTGCTGGAGTGGTGGGGGGTGGGAGGGATGGGGTGGCTGGGTGATAGACATTGGGGAGGGTATGTGCTGTGGTGAGTGCTGTGAAGTGTGCAAGACTGTTGAATCACAGATCTGTACCTCTGAAACAAATAATGCAATATATGTTAAGAAAAAAAAAAAAAAGAAGATAGCAGGAGGGGAAGAATGAAAGGGGGGAATCGGAGGGGGAGATGAACCATGAGAGACGATGGACTCTGAAAAACAAACTGAGGGTTCTAGAGGGGAGGGGGGGTGGGAGGATGGGTTAGCCTGGTGATGGGTATTAAAGAGGGCACGTTCTGGGTGCCTGGGTGGCTCAGTTGGTTAAGCCACTGCCTTCGGCTCAGATCATGATCCTGGAGTCCTGGGATCGAGTCCTGCATCGGGCTCCCTGCTCAGTGGGGAGTCTGCTTCTCCCTCTGACCCTCCCCCTTCTCATGCTCTCTCTCTCTCATTCTCTCTCTCAAATAAATAAATAAAATCTTAAAAAAAAAAAAAAGAGGGCACGTTCTGCATGGAGCACTGGGTGTTATGCACGAACAATGAATCATGGAACACTATATCAAAAACTAATGATGTAATGTATGGTGATTAACATAACAATAAAATTTTTTTAAAAAGATATAGAACACTGCATTCTTTGTCTTCTTCCAGATAATCCATCTCTCTCTGCTACCACAAAGACAACTACTGCTTAGATTTTTTTCCATCACAAATTAGTTTTCCCTGTTCTCTAAGTCATATAAAAGAAATCCATATAATAAATATTTTAATTGAAAGATTTTGTTTTTCACTCAACATAATGTTTTTGATATTGGCTTATGGCTTTCCCTTTATCAATAATATCTTCTGGTTATTTACCTATTCTCTTATTGATAGACTCCTAGCCTGTTTCTAGCTTTTGGTGATCATGAATAAAACTACTGTAACATTCTTCTACAAGTAAAAAAAAAAAAAAAAAAAAAAAAAAAATCCATGGCCATGGTATAATTGACCACTTATTTAGTTCTCTTCTAATTTCTCTCATTAATATTTTTAAATTTTCAACATAAAGAATTTGCATAAATTTTATAAAACTCATAGTTATTCATGCTTTATGCTATCATAAATGAAATTAATTTATTTCATATTTTAATAGTTTCACTGTTAATATACAAAAACAAAACTTTATCTTGCTACCTAGTGGTAGTTTTATTCCAGTAGTGGTTTTATTATTTTTTTCTATATGAACAGTGTTACCTTCTTCAAATAAAATTTTTCTTCTTCCTTTCTAATATTTGTGCTTTTATTTTTTTTCACTGCCTTATTTTAATAGAAAGAGTTTTCAGAATAACATTGAATAGAAATGATGAGAAACGATATCCTTGTCTTCCCGATCTTATGAGGAAACATTCAATATTTCATAGTTATAAGGGGTGGTATACATAATGTATTCATTACAAAAGATGTATAATGAGAGCTGTAGGTTTCTGGTGATTCTCTACATCAGATTGAGATCATTTTCCCATATTTCAAGTGTGTGTTTACTGAGATTTTTAAAAGAAATTATTTATGAATGCTGAAATTTGTTAAGTGCCTTTTGGCACACAATCATATGCATTTTACTCCTTTAATTCATTACTGTGGTATGTTACATTGATAATTAATCAATGTTATATAGGCCTTCACATTTATCATTTATAAATAATAACTTATATTGTTAAATGTATTAGTTAACAATATCTTGGTGCTGGAAGAGGGTGCTGAAACTGTTAAATTCTTGATTGTGGTGATGGTAATAACACAGGGAGTATTTGCCATTTGCCAAAACACAGAGTTTTTGATATACCACAGAGTCCATTTTGCTGTATATAAATTATTCCTTAACAATAACAATAATAAATAGTGTTAGATCGTAGGATTTTCATAGATGCCTTTTATCTCATTGAGTTTTATCATAAATGGACTGAAACTTTAAGAATTGATAAATACAATGTCTGCAGTGAAAAATGCACTAGATCAAATTAGTGGCAGATTAGACATTGAAATAAAAAAAAATACTTACAGTGAACCTGATATTGAACTTGAAGACTTAGAAACAGAAACTACCCAAAAGAAACTTCAGAGAGAAAAAAAGAATAAAAAAATAAGAATGGAAAGAACATAAGTGAATGGTAGGCCAGCTTCAGGTGCAGGAACATAAATATAATTGGAGTCATCAAAAGAGAAGACAGTGTGGGGACAGAAAAATATTTAAGTGAATAATATCTGAAAATTTTCCCAGTTTAATGAAAACTATACACCCACAGATCCAAGAAGTTCAACAAATCCCAAGCACAAAAAAATGAAGAAAACTACACCAATGTACACAATAATTAAACTTCTCAAGATCACTGAAAAAAAGAGAAAGGCTCAAGAGCAGCCAATGAATATGTACAGAAGAATGAAGATAAGGATGGCAGCAGATTTCTCATCAGAAACAATATTTGAAAAATAACAGCTGAAAATCTCCCAAATGTGATTAAAAGCATTAATCTACACATCAAAGAAGCTTAACAAATTCCATTAAAAAAGAAAGATCCCAAATAAATAATCTAAAATGCCACTTTAAGACACTAGAAAGAGAGCAAACTAAACCCAAAGCAAGCAACAAATGATTTAGAAGAATAAATGTCAATCTTTTATAAACTCTACCAAAAATAAAAGAGGTCTCATTCTATGAGAACAGGATTACCCAAATCCCAAATGAGACAAAGATACCACAAGACAAGAAATCTACAGGCCAATAGCTCTTGTGAATATGAAACCCCTAAAAAAATACTAGGAAACCAAACCCAGCATTATGCAAACAAAACAAAACAAAACAAAACAAAAACCCAAACAAAACAAAACACCCACTATCCCAGGAACACAAGGTTGACTTAAAATCTGAAAATAAATTAATATAATACACAATATTAATAGGATAAAAGAATAAAGTCACATAATTATCTCAACACATGCAGAAAAGTACTTAATGAAATGTTATACCTCTTCACAATAAAAGCACTCAGCAAACTAGGACTAGATAGAAACTTTCTCAGCCTGATAAAGGGCATCTACAAAAAACTGACAGCTTACATCACATTTGATGATGAAAAACTGTTCTTTCCTTCCTAGATCAGAAGCAATCAAAGATGTCCACTCTTCCCACTTCAATTCAACCTTGTACTAGAGATTGTAGCCAGTACAATTAGGCAGGAAAAAAATAAAGGCATACCGATTGGAAGAGAAAAAAGTAAAACTATATTTGCAGATGACATAAACTTATATATAGCAAATTCTACACACACACACACACACACAGTATTTAAGCTAATAAATGAATTCAACAATTCAACAAGGTTAGGATACAAGATAAATATGTATATATATACCCTAGCAATAGAAAAACAATGTGCAATTAAAATCAATTACATTTAAAATAACATTAGAAATAAAATACTTATGAATAAATTTAAGCCAAAAAATGCAAGACTTGCACATTGAACCCTACAAAACATTTTTAAATAAACTAAAAAAGACCTAATAAATGAAAAGTCAACCCATGTCTATGAATTCAAAGACTTATTTAAGAAGACTATTTAAGAAGATATCACTCCCCAAATTGATCTACAGATTCAATGTTATACCTATCAAAATTCTAACTGCCCTTTTTCATTGTTTACAGAAATCAACAACCTGATACTAAATTTGATATGGAAACTAAAGAGACCCAGAATAGTAAAACAATATTTAAAAAGAACAAATTTGGACCACTCTTGCTTCCTGATTCCAAAACTTATTATAAAGCTACCATAATCAAGAAAGTGTGATACAGGGGCACCTGGGGAGCTCAGTCAGTTAAGCATCTGCCTTCTGAGCAAGCCATGATCCCAGGGTCCTGGGATTGAGCCCTGCTTCAGACTCTCTGCTCAACTGGGAGCCTGCTTCTCCCTCTCCCCACCCCCACCCCCCATGCTTTCTCTCACTATCTCTCTCTCTCTCAAATAAATAAATAAAATATTTTTTTTAAAAAAGAAGGTGTGATACTCCATAAACATAGACATACAATCGAGTCAAAAGTCAAAAAATAAACTAATACATCATAGCAAATGGATTTTCAACAACAGTGTCAAGACTATTCAATGGGGAAGAATAGTCTTTTTGATTAATGGTGCTGGGACAACTGAATATCCCCCACACGTGAGTGAAGTTAAACTCTCCTCACACCATATATGAAGTTAACTCAGAATTGATCAGACACCTAAATGTAAGAACTAAAATTATAAAACTCCTAGAAGAAAACTTAGAATGTATCTTTAAAACCTTGGATTAGACAACAATTTCTTAGATATGACATCAAAAGTACAAGCAACAAAGAGAAAAAAATTGGACTCCAACAAAATTAAAGACTTTTGTGCTTTAAAAGACAGATCAAAAAAGTGAAAATACCACCTAAAATGGGAGATAATTTTTGCAATTCACTTATCTAATAAAGATCTAGTATCAAATATACATATATACATATATATACACATATATATATACTCTTCAACTCAGCAATAAAAATAAAGAGGCCAATGAAAATAAGGGCAAAGGGTCTGACTAGATATTTCTTCAAAAAAGTATACAAGTGGCCAATAAATGCATTAAAAAATGTGCTCTGCATTAAGGAAAATGCAAATCAAAACTACCATGAGATATTGCTTCACACAGCTAGGATGGTTATGATTTTAAAAAAGTTTTGGAAAGGATGTGGAGAAATTGGAATTCATACATTGCTGATGGAAATGTAAAGTGGTGCAGTATCTGTTTAAAATTTAGCAGTTCTTCAAAAATTAAACAGTTACCATATGACTCAGCAATTACACTTCTAGGTATATATCCAAGAAAATGGAAACCATATGTTCCACAGAAACCTGTGTAGGAATGTTCATAGCAGCATTATTCATAATAGACAAAGGTGGAAACAACCCTGATGCCCATCAGCTGATGAGCAGACAGGCATACATGGTATGTCCACACATGGTCTACTATTCAGCCATGAAAATTAATGAAGTGTTGTTGCATGCCATAACATGGATGAACTTTGAAAAAGTTATGCTAAGGAAAAGAAGAAGTCACAAAATGCCACGTATTGTATGATTCCATTTATATGAAGAGTTCAGAATGGGGTATTCTATAGATTCAGAAAATCGACTAGTGTTTGCCAGGGACTAGAACCAGGTGAATGAGAAGTGATTCCTAACAGATTTCTTCTGGAAGTGCTGGAAATATGCTGGAATTTGATATTGGTGGTGGCTCTCCAACATTATGGATGCACTAAAAACACTGAATTGTACACTTCACAATGGTGAATTCTATCTCAATGTGTAAACAATGAAACAATGCAGATGGAACATGGTGAAGCAGCTATTTTCAAGTGCTGAAGAAATTATTGCCAACCCAGAAGTCTGCATCAAGCAACATATCTTTCCATATTGACTCTGTATACATACAAAAGTCAAAGAATTAGCCACTGGAAGAGCTCTGCCTGCGGTAAGAGAAATGTCAAAGCTAATCCTTCAGGCAGGAGAAAATCTGAGTGAAGCAAAGGAATGAAGCACAGTGGAGTTGGTGACCACATTGGTAAGTGTGTAAAGTGTCTCTTAGTAGGTAAATGTCCTTGATAGATGGTTGGCTGGTTAAACAAAAGTGATATTGCTTAAGTAAAATATATCATAGCAAAAAAATAAATGAATAGGAAAAATGGAATCATGCCTTTGCTACTGTAAAGTCATTTATTTTTAAAGATTTTATTTATTCATTTGTCAGAGAGAGAGAGAGAGCATGAGCAGAGGGAAAAGCAGACTCCCCACTGAGCAGGGAACCCAATGTGGGACTCGATCCCAGGACCCTGAGATCATGACCTGAGCTGAAGACAGAGGCTTAACTGACTGAGCCACCCAAGGGTCCCTGCTACTGTAAAGTCCTTATGCCACATCTGAAGTGGCCATCACCTAAGGCAGACTGTGGGAAACTTAAGATGTACATATAAATCCTAAAGCAACCACCAAACTCACAGAAACAAAGGGTTACACTTGATATGTCAAAAAAAGGAGATCAAAATGAATATTAGAAATATTCCAGAAGAAGGTATAAAAAGGTAGAAATGAGAACAAAGATCAGATAGAACAAATAAAAAATAAATGGCAAAAAAGTAGACTCAATCCTAATCATACCAGTAATCACACTAAATGTAAATAAATGGTCTCAGTATCTCAATAAAAAGACAGAGATGATAAGATTGGATAAAAAGGCAAAATCCAATATGTACTGCTTACAGAAAACACACAATGAATATAAAGACTCAAATAGGATAAAAGTAAAATAAAGAAAAGATATCCCATGCTTGCACCAGTCAGAAGAAAGCAAGAGTGACCTTCTACCATCTACCTACCTACCTACTTACCTATCTATACATGTATATTTATATTTATAAATGTGTACAATTATAAATATGTATATATTCCAGTATTCCAGGAATTTACAAGGATATGGTAACATGGGCAATCTTACACATTGCTGATAGAAATATAATTTAATGTATTTTTCTGGGAGGTACTATGTTTTAAGAAAGCAAAATGCAAATATTTTCTGGCCCACAAATCAAAGAATTGCCAAAGGTTTATTGTCACCTTCTGTAACAACAAATTGGGGAATGGCTAAATAAATGACAGAGCATTTATATAGGAGATTATTGTGCATTTTATATTGTTAATACTTCAAGTATACAAGAAAGTGTCATTTTAATTTAAAAAGTGGAACATCAGATTATAGACTCTCTGTACTTGTATTATAAAAATACCTATAATTAAACTATGTATTCTTTACTCATATTACATTCAGATGTTTAGGGATAATGAGGTTTCTTTATGTTCTCACACTGCCCTGCTTTTCTATCAAGCCCTGTCCCCAGGGGCAGCTGGACACAGGAGAACAATGACCACCAGGATTAGTACAACCTGCGTTCTGGGGTGTGAGCTGTGCTGGCGTCCCTCGTGTTTCTCCCCGTGCTGGTGCTCCCCGCTCCCCTGCACACTCAGCTCTTGTGTGTGACTCTCCTGTCCCACCCCCGTTCTCCACGGTTCTTCAAGTCTGAAACTGGAGGCCAGACACGGGCAGAGCTGCCTTTAGAACCAGGGCCCTGGGGAAGGTTTGGGGACTGAAGACAGTCCATCAAAACTGAAGCCTGCCTCTCTGCCTAGCAGAGTGCCCTGCGTTTACTTGATGGCCTTCTCTAGCCTGAAGGAAGGCGGTCGACCTCGTCTTTGTCCCACAGGCCATGGTGGGGCTGGGGGCTGTTCCTCCCCTTCCTTATCCACTCATCCTGGCCATCTACTTGGCTTGCTATGGGAAGGACAGACCAGGCTTTGTTTCAGTCACGCTCTTCCCGATTCCAGCCTCCCTGTCAAGGTGGACGGCAGACGGGTGATGGGGAGAGGACCAGCTGACTAAGCTGGGGCCCTGGCTGGGAGCTCTTTCAAGTATTACCCTGTTCCCGACGGAAGGAAGACAGAGCAGAATGTGGACAAAACAGTCACGTATTATACAAATGCTTATGTAACACACACAGGTGCACTAACGGGATTTTAGGGGAGGAGGTGAAACGTAATTTAAATTTTCATACTTCTCTTTACTGGTCAAATTTGGCTACATATTTCATTCATAATCATAAAAAATAGATAAATGTCCTCTATTATAATATAAATGCTCCTAGAGGAAGTTAGGCCAATAATTAGGTGAGAAAGTAGAATAGTGATTTCAAGACCGCAGTTTGCTGACTGACTGCACAATCAACTCAGAGAAGGTTGGGGGCAAGTGCTGGGGCAGCGTGGTCCACCGGGCCAGCCGTCTGAGGCCGGGGACACGTGGGGCTCGGGAGTCTGGATGGTGGTGGGACAGGCTGGGGACGGCTGTGGAGAGACGGCCTCTGGGGAGGTTCTGCCTGGCCCGGTGCTAACAGTGGGAGACACTTCTCAGTCTTAGAGGCATGGCTCTGATCCATGTGACTCTAACTTGACTGGAAAGACAATTTACACGTAGGACACATTTGGGAAAAATTACAAAAGCTCATAACAAGCAGTGCAAAGTATGATGTTTTAACTAAACACACAGTTCAAACCGAATGCAAATAGCATTGCTTTTGCAAAGTTCCCAGTTCCAGGAACACCAAGAAGGCAGATGTCTTACTCTGGACTTCCTTTTAAGGTGTTTTCAAAGCTTGCACACGATTTAGTGTGATCCATTAACTGAGAAAACATTTTTCAAGACAAGGGTCATTGCTCTTGATCTTCAAAGTTCAGAAGAAACGTGGCAGCTATTGAAACCCATTTGAGGGGAATAATGAGCAACGAGAGAAGACAAAAATCTGTCTTCTTTCCTTGCCCTCAGCAATTCTTGAGTTTGTAGGACCCGTCACGAGTTAAATTTAAATCCCTTTAGGACATGGGCGGCCTCGCAGGAAAAAGACCTGCCATTCAGGGAAAAAGTGACATGCGGTTTTTGTTAACCTATTATGCATCTCCTCGGATACTTAAAGGTCAAAACCCGAGGCAGCAGTGGGATTGAGCTCTCCCCTGCCCTGCAGAGGCCACGCCAAGTCAGCACGGATCGGAAGCCACATCCGGGACCGGGCAGCCGGTAATGAGAGGCGCCCTTGCCAGTCCAGTGCCCAGCGGCCTCATCCAGCACATGTATTGGGAAATATGCCTCTGCTGGAGGGATGTGTCATGGAGTTTTCTCGGGAATGATGGGGAAGGCGGAACCATTCCCTCCTTGGATGCTCGCGGCACGGCCTGCAGGGAATCCAAGCGCTGTCCACCGGGAAATGGCTCATCTGCCAGGAGGCTAAGCCAGGAGAGCCTGAAATCCCTGGCGGCTCCCTCGGAGCCCCCGTGGTCTCTCGCCATCGGGCTCCCAGCTTCGGCTCCTCCTTCAGAAAGGTGCAGAAACAGTGCACGAAGGCATCTTGAACTTGACAACCAAGCTACCCAAACACCCAGTGCACAAATGAGGTTGGCCTTGCATTGAATTTGTGCACACGTTTGGCCTCAGAAACAGGTAAATGCTTTTGTTGTAAGTGTTGGAAGCACATTATGGACGCAGCAGTCATGGGTGGGCACTGGAGGCCAGGCGGTGCTGGGCGCGAGAGGCGCCACCGGGCCCGCGGTGCGTAGGTGACTCCCGCAGCCGAGCTTCTGGATGTCTGCGCCGTTTCGTCGCTCTTAACATCCACCAAGATATTTCCCATGTTTATTTGGTTCCCGAAAACTTTTGATATTATGTGTGTTTAGACTTTAAAAATTACTTAATACTACTTCATATTTAGTTGGAATAAATGATCCAGGGAGGAAGTTCTTGATCAGACAAAACATGTTAACACACAACATTTTCACACATGGTTTCCACACCCTTTCCGAAAACTGGATACATGATTTACCAATATGAAGGGGAAAGTTTTTGTGTTTTTTTTTCCTTTTGGATTTGAATCTACTTAAGATGATGTGATTTCTAAGATGAAAATGAGACTCAGATCCTTTTGTTAACACCGCTCCTGGAGGAGGGGCCCCGAAAGTCTAGACTGACTTCTTAGATGTGGGACAGTCCTGACACAACAGTGGTGATGAGCCAAGCGCAGAGGCCTCGAAACACATGGACTGCGTTTTGTGTGCAAGCAGGGGCTCCCTCAGGGGAGAGGCTCCCAGGGTCGGAGCACAACACGGTCAGGGCGGGGCTGAAAGATGCTGCGAGATGCGGTTCCTGGGCTCCCCGTGCACAGGCAGAGGGGCCTCTCTGGAAATGTGTTTCTAACACACGTGGAAGTTGTGATTTTAAGAATAGAACGTTAGCACATCTGAAAAAAAGAAAAGTTTGGGAGGATTTAGAGCCGAAGATACAAGAGGTCAGGAGCAAATCCAAACTGCCGAGGACGGTGGCGGAGGCGCGTCCCTCCTCGGCTGCCACAGGTGGGGAGGCTGTACCCACGTGTTTCTTGATGAGAGAGGGTGCAAGTTCACGCTATTTCATCCATCTGTGAGCTCCTGAACCCCCAGAACTCCTCACTGGTGCAGGTCATTGGTTGTGGACTTGTGTCCGAGGAATGTCTGCCTTGAGCTCTGAGGACGAGTAGCTGCTGGGCGCTCAGCGGGACAGAGCACTGCCTGCAACTTCTTCAAAAGATGGATTAAATACACCAACCACAGGTGGTTTGTGTTTGTTTGTTTTTTTTTTTTTCCTTAGAAATGCTTTTTTTAATAAAATAACTACTTAAGTAGACACATGTCTAGCTACAAACACTGCTCCCAGGAGATGCACACTCTGCCTTCTGACCGACCGCAGACGCCTGGGGCTGAGCCCGTCACGGCTTTATCGGGGTTTGGAGGCCCCGGTGCCCTTAGTGAGGCAGTGGCTGGAAGGCCGATCTTAATTCTTAAAACACAAAACTCATGGTTTCCGGTTTTAAGGTAGGTTTCCTAACTGGAGCTGACAGAAAGAATAAGAGTCCGGTTCAAACAGAACCTGCGGGGGCCTGAGCGTAGGCAAGCACGTGCCTGGGGCCGAGCTTGGGCTGTGCGCTCTGCGGCGTGGAGGTACGCCGTGAAACAGAAAAGGCTTGCTTCCCAGGCCAGGACAGGCTGCTTCTGGGACTGCCGATCTCAGTTTGAGACACGTGCCTTATGTTTTCTGCATCTGCAGGTGGGGTGCTGCGCTGAGGATAAACCAGGCCATACTGGGCTCCGCTCGCTGCAGAAGCCGTCTTTCTAATGGGGCAGAGCGGCTCTGGTCTGGCGCTCCTTACCGGGTTGTAAGGGAAGGGCCAGGACAGCTCATCACGCGCAGGCTGAGGAAAGCACAAGATACCACGCACAGAAGGCTGTGAGAACGGGTTGGTGGCCACACCTAAACGGGAAGAGCAGAGGCCCTTTCAGATGGAGGCCAAAGGACCTCACTGACTCTACATGCTTTTTCAAAGGGAAAAGGCAGCAGTCAAATTGTGCGTAGCCAATCTGGAAACACAGTGAAATAAACTTTAAAAAGGTGACAGATGGTAGCGTTTTAGGGACTCTTAGACGTTGCTGGCATGTGTGTTGGGGGTGGAGGGACGCCGAGGCTTTAAGACACCAGCCTGGGTACAGTTGGACAAACTCTTTGCCACATGAGGAGGCTCAGCCTGGAAGGCCCTCAGAGAACTCTCGGCATGCAAGCCGGCCTCTAGTCAGCGGATCCCGGGGTACAGGGCGGCCCCAGCATCTTCTAATGCTCTCACGCAGCCTCAGTGTACTGACTCTGCTCTCCTGACGGCAAACCTCTCACTTCCCAAGTCTGACCCCAGGACCAGTGTCTCTTCCCAGGGTCACCATGTTGGTGGCAGCCCTGGGGCCGTTTCAACTTCTAGAATTTCTAGTGAGCATCAGGTTGGACCCCAAATCAAGAAGAGCAAGACTCACATTGCGTCCCGGCGCATCATGGTTATACAATGTGCAGCAGGGGTTTGGAGAGAGATGACAAGCTGCTCTGTCTTCTCCCGGTGGACCGCGGTCCCCAGAGTGGGGCGTGCCTTCTCGAACTATTCCAGCTTCTGCACCCCACCTTCTCCGTGCACACAACCCTCAAGCTCACAGCAGCCACCTCGGTCACACACGCACATCCCCAGATATGATGGAGGGAGAGGGACAGTTCTCAGAGAAGATCTGATCCATCTTTCTTGCATCCAGAAGCTCTTTCTTCTTTCTTCAATATTTCCTCTTTTATCTGTGGAGCGAAGGCGCGAGGTGCATCAGATGACTGCTGGCTCAGGAGGATTTCCTGATGACGGAGTGGGTGTTCAGTTTGGAAATCTTCTCCGAGAGGCTGTCCTCATCACCCTTTCAGTACCTAGGGACCAGGTCCTTTGGATGCTTATGTCCATTAAGGTTAACGTTGATGTCCTTCACTCTGGGGTGCGCGGGTTAGAGACTCTTTATCCAGGCAGAATTCTGGGCTGGAGCTCAGCAACTCCGTCAGCGATGGTGGGTAACGCTTTACTCTTTGCCCTGGTTTGACCACATTTTTATAATTATAATGACTCTTGTTTATGTGGCAAAAGCCCAGGGAGTGCTGTTTTCCCATCATACTTTTAATGTAAAATAAGAGGAAGAATATCCCATAGTCAGAAACAAATAGATTATGTCCTAAAATCTGGTACCCATTGAGTTTCTAAAAGGGAAATGTGGGTAGAAAAAAACATTTTATGCTGAAAGCTATTTACCTCTGACCTTGTGATTGTATTTATATGTTCATTCTATTCCAAAAAGAATTTAGACCACGTTCCTGATATTACCAGCTGAACTCATCCAGAAAAGGAACCCTATAGTTCATGGCGTTATCTGACGACAAACGGTTAATGGGTTCATGGGGCTCTGAGAATGTCTTGCAGGTGTGGTGATATGTGGGCAGACAAATATGGGACTCTCTAGAACCTTAAGAGATGTGTCTTCACAACACCCATGGCTAGAAATGTGCTGGAATCATTGTCAGTTTAGATGATGAAGGTAGATACCACCGCGAGAACACCGGGAAGTGGTAGAATACTGAGCAGCTTGGCTATTTTTCTGATACTTCGTGCATTCTTACTCGGCTACTCGCCTGCCTGCTTTGTCAACTCGCTAACATTAGGGTCTCCTTCCCCACCTCTGAGGAGCATATCATGCACCACTGTCATGATGGCTTATGGACAATCATCTTGAGAGCCAGTCTTCATGGGAATAATTTTCAGTTTTCTGGGAGCACAAACTCCTGAAAGATTAGATAGTTGGGAAGCTCCCAGTGTCTGGCCAGCAGTGGGTAAGAGGCCCGTGATCTGAGCAAGCTTTGCCATGTGTGGGTATGTGGGTGTGTTCTCCCATGAAACAAAGCCCTAAAACACCTTTCCTTGAAGATGGCAGAACTTGGGCTGACAACCCCAGTGGACGTCCCTTTGCAGAATAGGATCAAGCCCAGACCAGAAAACACCTTTTTATCCAAGATCTTGCTATCTGAAGTGCAGAGGGGCCCCAGCGTTGTTAGCAGCTCCTGGGAGTGTTAGATGCAGAGTCTGTGCACCTGCTCCCTACTACTTACTGGGAATCTGTATTCACGGGAGAAGCACCAGGATTCTTCACCATGTTGACCCATGAAACCCCTCAAAAATGATGGAGTTGAAGGTGCCTCCTGAGCACCAGTGTTTTATCCAGAAAGATGCTCAGTTCCACACCCCCAGGAAGAAGGCAAAACTGAAATTCAACATTCACATTTAGAGAAGACAATTAAGAAAGATTTCATACAATATGTTCATCTAATTTGGTCCTTAAAGTCTCATTATTCTAAACATAGATCACCCTGTTTGATCATTCCTTTTTTAATTTTTTATTTTTTTAATTTTTTTAATTTTTTTTTTAAGATTTTATTTGTTTATTTGAGAGAGAGAGAATGAGAGAGAGAGAGCACATGAGAGGGGAGAGGGTCAGAGGGAGAAGCAGGCTCCTTGCTGAGCAGGGAGCCCGATGTGGGACTCGATCCAGGGACTCCAGGATCATGACCTGAGCCGAAGGCAGTCGCTTAACCAACTGAGCCACCCAGGCGCCCTTGGTCATTCCTTTTAAATCCAGGTCTATGGTTAGAACAAGTGTGAAAACAAAACAAATACAACGTGACACACCAAAATAGTTCTTAACAAGTTAGTAGGTTAACCACGTACAAATTACATGATACACACTTGACCCTCAGACAACATTGAATTGTGAAGGTCCATTTATACGTGGATTTTTTTAGTAAAGTACTGTAAAGGTGCTTTGTCTTCCTTATGACTTTCTTTTTTTTTAAGATTTTATTTATTTATTTGAGAGAGAGTGAGAGAGAATGAAAGAGAGAGAGAGAGAGCACGAGAGGGAGGAGGGTCAGAGGGAGAAGCAGACTCCCAGCTGAGCAGGGAGCCCCATGCGAGGCTCGATCCCGGGACATGGGGATCATGACCTGAGCTGAATGCGGACGCTTAACCGACTGAGCCACCCAGGCGCCCTTGCTTATGACTTTCTGGCTAACATTTTCTTTTCTCTCACTTACTTCATTGCAAGGATACGGTATATAATGCACATAACACACAACATGTGTGCTAATTGACTGTTCATGTTATTGCTGAGGCTTCTGGTCACCAGCAGGGCCATCAGTACTTAAGTTTTGGGGGAGTTAAAGGTTAAACACAGATTTTTGACTGCATGGGGGTCGGTGGGTGCCCCTAACTCTCATGTTGTCCAAGGGTCAACCGTATTATTATAAATCAAATATAAATTGAACCCTGAAGACATGATTTATATGATTATCTGTCTATATTTTTAAAGCATTGATATTTGACCTCAGATATCATAATACTAGCGTGTACATTCTCTTCACATTAAATTTGGGATGAATATCAAGAAATATTTGGCCCAGACAACCATTCCAAATACTGGATGTGATCCAAATCTCTGAATTTCTAGGGCCTGAAAATGTGGAAAATTAGAAATCTTGAGTCTGTTTCGTAAGCTTTCTAGTAGTTTCTGTTTCTAGTTAAGATATGAATAACAAGAGGCTAGACCCGTGACATCCGCGGGCTTCCAGTCTGCTCACTGATGGGGCCCAGCCTGCAAGGACAGATGGAAATATAAGCTAACTGGTGCATTTAGAATGTTTGAAGGCAGCTCCTTCCAGACCACTAGGTTTTACTTTGCTGGTGGAACACACGAGACCCACAGGGACGCTGGTGTTTCCGAGTGGAGTGTTACTCCAAGAGTGCCTTCCACTTCTATCCTGGATGTATTAACAGGATTTCGGCCAGCTACAGGCAAGATATCTGTCTCGGAGCCACCGGTGGGACCAAAACACTCTTCTAGGCATTTCTGATCAAACCATCAGCGTGTTCCTGGCCTGACCCCCACCTGACCACCCCTGCTTTGCCTGGGTCAGTCCACACCGTGGCCCCAGGAATGCCCTGATGGCAGAGGCGCTCAGAGCCGTCCGTCTGCGTGGGGAAGTTTGAGTGAGAAAGTCGGCAGAAAGCAGCATGGGGGGCGGCTCCCAGAAGCAGCGAGCAGAGACCACTTGGTGGTGGACACAGAGGCATCACACGCAAGGTCGACATGAGCGTCAGCCGGGCATAGCAAGGGAGCACAGACAGAAGGAGGTGTGTGACCGTACGGCGTGTGGTACTAGACTGGGACGCGAGTGGCTGGCCCACGGTGGCTGGAGGAATACCGCACACCCCGTCCCGCTTCGTCCCCGCGTCTGCCAAGTAGTACTGAATAGCTGCCATGTGCAAGCACAGTGCCAAGACAACAGTTGGGTGCAGTAATCTGGGTGGGACATGACCCCGGAAAGTACAGATAAAGCAGCAAGGAAAAGCGGGAAACGTGCCACATCGGGAACCAGTTAGCAGCGCAGCCCCACCCTCTGTTTCTTCAAGTGCTCTGGCTTCATCTTTTTATGGGACTAGTAGAAGATAGGTAGCTTTTGCTAGCTATCATTTAAACATGAGGATTCACGGGGACTACTTACAGTTCTACTGCGATGGGATTCACATATATAATTACCCCTTTAAGGTCGACGATTTACAGGTTTCCAGTCCATTCACAGAGTCGTATGACCGTCACCACCACAATCAACTTGAGAGCATTGCATCACTCCAGAAGGAAGCCCTGCATAGTTTAGCCATCATCTCTGTCCCCTGCGCCCCCACACCTCCACAGAAATAGGAATCACCTGCACTGGAACCCTCCAGAACAACGCTGGGGACAAGTGAGGTCACAGGCATGCTTGTCTCACTTCTGGTCCTAGAGGGAAGCACCCAGACTTCCACGATCACGTGTGCTGTTAGCTGTGGGCGTTTGGGTGTCCTTTATGAGGCTGAGGATGTGCCCTTCCATCCCCAGGCTTTTTAGTGTGTGTGTGTGTGTGTGTGTGTTTAATTATGATAGAGTGTTGGATTTTATCAAATGCTTTTTCTGCATCTATCTAAATGATCATGTGGGTTTTGTTTCTTGTTCTATTGGTGTATGTTAATTTTTTTTTTTGGATGTTGGATGAAGTTTACATTCCTAGAATAGATTCCACTTGGTTGCAGCACATAATTCTTTATATATGTTGCCAGATGCGGTTTCCTAATACCCATCTTGTGATCTGTATTCATAAGAGATGTTATTTGTAGTCTTCTTTTGCTGTGATGTCTTTGTCTGGCTTTGATATCAGGGTAATGTTGCCTTAAGGAGTGTTCTTCCTCTAATTTCTTGGACGAGTTTGTGAAGAAGGGGTATTAATTCTTGTTTAAATGTTTGATAGAATTCAGCAGGGAAGCCATCTGGGCCTGAGCTTTTCTGTGTGGGTAATTCTTAAAATTATTATTACTGATTTAATCTCTTTGCTTGTAATAGGATTATGCAGATTTTCTATTTCTTCTTGGATAATTTTTTTTAGTTTGTATCTCTATAGGTGTTTGGCATTTCGTCTATATTGTGTAATTTGTTTGTGTCACATAGTATCCCTTTGTTACTCTTTTTATTTATACAAGGTGGCTCGATATGTTTCCCTTTTGTTCATGATTTTAGCAATTTAAGTCTTTTTTTTTCTTGGTCAGTCTAGCTGCAGGTTTTTCGATTTTATTGATTTCTTCAAAGAAAAAACTTGGTTTCACTGATTTTTCTCTATTGTTTTTCTATTCTCCGTTTCATTTATTTCCACCCTAATTTTTGTTATTTTCTTTCTCGGCATGTTTTAGGTTTAGTTTGCTCTACTTTGCTCAGTGTCTTATGGTGGAAGATTAGGTTATTGATTTGAGATCTTCCTTCTTTTCTAATAGAGACTACAAATTTCCTTTTGTGTGCAGCTTTAGTTGAGTCTGGTAAGTTTTATTATGTTGGATCTTCACTTTAATTTATTTTAAAATTTCCTTTGCAATTTTTTTTATTTGATCCATTGCTTAATTAGGAGTATATTTTAGGGGCACCTGGGTGGTAACCTCAGTTAAGCATCTGACTCTTGATTTCTGCTCAGGTCATGATCTCTGGTCATGAGATCGAGCCCTGTGTCAGTCTCCACACTCAGCAGGGAGTCTGCTTGAGGATTCTCTCTCCCTCTCCCTCTGTACTCCTTACCCCCCTAAAAAAATGTGTTATTTAATTTCCACATATTTGTCAATTTTCAAATTTTCTTTTTATTAATTTATAATATAATTCCATTTCTTGTTGCAGACCATACTTTGTATGATTTCAACCCTTTTAAACTTATCGAGGCTTGTTAAAAGGAAAAAAATTCTGTTTCTCTCTACTCACATCAACACTTCTGACACAAATTAGTTTTTTTTCACCCTAAGCAATTCTCCGATTCTGGGGGAGACACTAATGGGGTGTCCTACAATTTAAGTCAGTTCTGACACTAACTGCATGGAGTTCACAGACCCCACTGGTTAGGGGCTCAGTCCCCCAAACCTGCACTGGTTTAAGAAATTAATTGCAATCCTCAGGTTGTCACCCATACTTCCGACTGACTGGCTAGACCGAGAGCCCCACAGTTCTTCTTTGGGCTTGATAATTTTCTAGAACAGCTCACAGAACTCAGGAAAATATTTACTTACATTTAGCAGTTGGTTGTAAAGGATTTACTAAGAATACGGATGACTAGACAGAGCAAGGTGTGGGGAAGGGGCAAGGACCTTCCACGCTGAGCACACCACCCTCCCCGCTCCTCTATGTGTTCCCTAACATGAGCGTCCTCTGAACCCCTTTGTTCTGTTTTTATGGAAGCTTCATTACACAGGCACACTTGATTAAATCGTTGGTCATTGGTGATTAACTGGACATCCGACCCCTCTTCCTTCTCCAAAGGGCAGGGGGTGAAACTGAAAATCCCAACCCTCTAATCATGTGATTGTCTCCCCGGATGACCAGCCGCATCTTTAGGGGCTTTCCAAAAGTCACCTCATTAACATAAACTCAGATGTGATTGAAAGGGGCTTTTCTGAGTAACAAAAGATGCTGCTTTCACATTTTTTGCTTAGGAGCTATTCAAGAGCCAGGGATAAAACTCAAATATTATAAGAAAATATGCTCAGATCACTCTTGTCACTTAGGAAATTACAAGGATTTTAGAAGCTCTGAGCCAGAAACTGGGGACAAAGACCAAATCAATATTTCTTATTCTATCCCAACATTGCACCTGTTCTCTGGGCTAGCATGTGGTCTCCCATGCAGCGTGTCACTTGGGAACAATGTGGTGCCTGCTATTGGGGGGCCAATAGTGTTTTGTAGACATCTGTCGGCTCTAGTTGGCTTACAGTGTTGCTTAAGGTTTCTGTTTCCTGCATCTTCTGCCTTGTAGTTCTGTCCGTCTTGAAAGTGAAGCACTGAAGTTTCCAACCCTTCCTGTTCAATTGTCTCTTTCTGGCTTCGGCTTTGTCAGTTTTTGCTTCGGGTGTTTTAGAGCAATACTGTGGGTGCTTTATTAGTCTCCTAGGTTCCTATGACAAATTAAGTATCCTTAGCGCCTTGAAGCAACGTGAGTTTACTTAGCTTTGTGGGTCAGAAGTCCTAAAATTAGAGCCTCAGCAGGGCTGCATTTCCCCTGGAAGTCCAAGGTGAGAATTCATCTTGCTGCTTTTCCTAGTGCCCAGACACTGTCTGCACGGGGTCTGTTCCTGACGGGAACGCTGGACATCGGTCAGCCTTCCCAGAGGCAAGAAGAGAACTACAAGAGAAAACCAGTCCATACCTTCTCTAACTTTCTTGGAAATATCCTCAGGCAAATACCCAAGTCCATCACCTCCAAGCCCGCTTCCCATGGGACTGGCAGACTCAGTTCAGCTCAGATTTCTGTCCTATCTTACAAGGCCTTCCTTTCTTCCAGTTTCCAACAACATGCTCCTCATTTCCTTATAAGCCATGCTTTGAATGTCCATATGTCCAACATGGTCTGGTAATGAAGATTTCGGTTATTCTGTAGCATGTTATGGTTTCCTCTACCACACTTCCCACTTGCAAGCCCTCACCAGCAGAGCCTTTAACTTCCATCCTTCCACAAACAGCCTACTACAAGCAATGTAGGCTTTTTCTATAATATTCCATAAAGATGTCCCATCCTCTGCCCATTTCCCAACTTCAAAGCCACATCATCATTTTCCAGTATTTCTTACAGGAATGCCCCATGTCTGGTATCAAATTTGTACTAGTTCTCAGTTGCTGCTGTAACAAATTACCACAAACTCTGTTTTAAAACAATACAAATTTATTATCTTACAGTCACTGAGATCCTAAGTCCTAAAATGAAGTTGTGGACAAGCTTGTGTTTTCTGCAGACTCTAGGGGAGAATCAGTTTTGTTGCATTTTCTAGTTTCTAGAAGACACCTGCGCTCCTGGCCTCATGGCATCCACGTGCATCTTCAAATCCAGAGGCATGACCCCCTTCCTTTTTTTTTTTTTAACTCTCAACTATAAAGTTTATTCAGAACTTTAAAATTAACATAGGTGATGTGGGTTCTTTATTTCAGAAGAGATTTCTCTACATGTTACTCTTTCAAACCTCACTTTTAATTGTATTTATTTTATTTTTTATTTCAAGTCTTTATTTAAATTCCAGTTAGTTACCATGTAGTATAATATTGGTTTCAGGAGTAGAATTCAGTGATTCATCACTTACACACCCAGTGCTCATCACAAGTGCCCTCCTTAATGCCCATCACCCATCTAGCCCAACCCCTCACCCACCTCCCCTCCAGCAATCCTCAGTTTATTCTTGATCATTAAGAGTCTGTATTTATGGTTTGCCTCTGTCTTTTTTCCCCTATGTTCACTTGTTTTGATTCTTAAATTCCACATATGAGTGAGATCATTTGGTATTTGTCTTTCTCTGACTGATTTATTTCGCTCAGCATCATACCCTATAGTTCCATCCACGTCGTTACAAATGGCATGCCCCCTTCCAATCTCTCTCCCTGCTTCTGAATCTCCTGCCTCTTACTTATGACGATCCTTGTGACTGCATTGGATCCACCTGGGTAATGTGATGGGCCTCTATCCTCAGATCCCTAAATAAGTCATTCCTGCACAGCCTCCTTGCTGCATCAGCTGTAGCATTTCCAAGCTGTGGAGGTTAGGCTGTGGATATCTTCATCAGGCCAAAAGTTTGCCATGGGTGCATATGTCTGCTATTGTCAGAGCTTGCTGGTGGGATAACACTTTTATCACTACAACATGTCTCTTTTACCTCTAGCAACTTTTCGTTTATTTGTGTTGCAGTCCATTTTGTCCGATATTAATAAACCACCCTTGCTCCATTAAGGTCACTTTTTTTCTATTCTTTTAATTAAATCATTTTGTACCTTTGAAATCAAAGTGTGTCTTCCTGTAGATATCATGTACTTGGATCTTGTTTTCTTTATCCAGTCTGACAATCCTTGCTTTTGATTGGATTGTTTAATTCAATCACATTTAATGTTACTGTTGATATGCTTGGATTTATGTCTGCCATTTTACTTTTGTTTTCTTTCTGTCTCATAGTTTTTTTTTTGTGGTTGTTACTTTATTCCTCTACTAGTTTTGCTTGCTTTGAGTGAAACTTTTCTCTTGTAACATTTAATTCCTTTGATGGTTTTTCACTATATTTCTTGACTATTTTCTTAGTGATTGCTCTGGAGCTGACCACATAGGCTTAACTTATCAGAATCAAATTCAGATCTACACTAACTTAATGGGAAGAAGAAATAAAAACATTGTTCATATGTAGCCCTATTTTCTTTCCCTTCTCTTGTGCTATCATTGTTACACATATTACATTTACATATTATAAGCCCAATGATACATTGCTATAATTATCCCTTTATGTAATGTTATATCATTTATGGAAGCTGGGAGAAGAGAGCAAGTATATATTTACAGGGTTAGTTACTTGTTATTTATTTATTTATCCTCTTCATTTGTTCTGATGGATACAAGTCATCCTTTGGTGTCATTTCCTTACTCCTTACTTACATCTTTGTTCCCACCCATGTCCTTTGTGTTTATGGTCAAATAAATTACATTCTTATATGCTGCAGGGCCAAGACTGTTTATATCTACTATCTATCTATCTATCTATCTATCTATCTATCTATCTATCTATACTGTTTTATACAACTGAAATTTAAATCAGATAAGAGAACAAGGAAGAAGAAATATGCATTTGTATTATCTTTTACATTTACATAATTCCCTTAACTGGTACATGTGCGTGCTTGCATGTGTGTGTGTGTGTGTCTTTCAAATTACTGTGAGAGGTTACTTGCATTCAGATCAAAGGACACTTGTTAGGTGGTTCTGCTAGCAAGAATTCTCTCAGTTTTTGTTTTTCTATGAAGGGATGTCTTTATTTCTCCTTCAGTTTCAAAAGATAAATTTGCTGGATATAAGATTTGGGGTTAAAATATTTTTCTTTCCTTCAGCACTTTGAATATATCATCTGACCGGCTTCTGGACTTCATAGTTTCTCATGAGAAGTCAGTCAACCTTATTTGGCATCCCTTGCACATAATGATTCACTTTTCTCTTTCTGATTCTGTCTTGGTTCTCAATTATTTAACCGTGATGTGCCTGGGTGAAGCTCTTTTTGTAGTGCATTTACTTTATTTTGCATTTCTTGAGCTTCTTAGATGCTTAGGTCAGTATTTTTCATCAATGTTAGAAGGTTTCCAACATGATGTCTTCATATTTCTTCTGGCTCCTCTTCTTCCGTGTGTTGGTGTATGTGGCCTGCTCCTCCCTGGGGTCCGTAGCCCATGGCTGGGAGCTGGGAAGAGGGACCCTATCTTTTGGCCACAGCCACCAGAATGACATTTCCATCACGCTGAGCACACAGGAGCAAGATGTGGCTGACGTATTATGGAATCTCACTGTTTCTACGGGGGTCTAGCAGAGTCCTTAAGTAAGCATTTTCACATTTGCTGTGTGCCTTTGGGGGTATTTCCAGAGACTATGAATAGTTATTTTTAAAACAATTTTCAACAGTTATGGCTATTTCTCATGGAGCTCCTTGTGCTACCATCAGAAGCAGAATCCTCACCCTCTGTCATTCCAGCACTTGGTAACAAGAACATACTCTGACTTGGGGATGTCTCCTCCCATACCCGGCACTGAGGCTGAACATGCTGGGCGCATTCCCCTATCTTCATCTTGTTCCCTCCCGTCAGCTCAGGCACTGATCCCTTCTCTCTCGGATCCTTTCAAAACCTCCTGAGGGACCACTGTCTACGGTCCCACTAAACCCCCTCTGCCCCCACCCTGCCACAGAAACCTTTAATCCGCTTAAAACTCCACAAAGTTCCCAACTTCCCTCAGTTAAAATCTAAGTCCTTTCCAATCTCGTACAGGTCTGTCTCCCACATCTGTGAGGTTCCTGTTCAGTCGTCTGTCTGGACCCAGAATGTTTGCTTTTGCTTCAATATCTGTGCACACGTCTCCTCTACCTGCAACAACCTTCTCACACTTCTCCGTCTGAAAAATTCCTCTTTGATTCATTAGAAGTAGCTCAGGGTTCCCTTTGGTAGGAAGGTGAAGGATGGTTAATTGTATGCCTCGTGCACATGCTTTTTCGCAGCTTTGGGGTATTTGTTTTCTTATCTTTCCTCTGTGTTAGAACGTGAACTCTTTGACGTCGGAAGCCCGGCCTTCCCTCTATACCCTTAGCGGCATCCACAGTACGCAACGCACGGGAGGAGGATAATGAATACGTGTAATGAATTTAAAAAATAATTGGCCGTGATGTTATACCCATTTTCAGGAAGCTTGCAGTTTAACAGGGGTTTTAGTGTGCAAGCCACTTTACGTCGGTGTGGTGAACATGATGATAATCTTATAAACAAATTCACATGGAAGCACAGGAGGAGAAGGAGCCAGAGGACGACAAGGTTTATTTGAAAGGGTGGTGGGATTTCCATGGGTGGATGACGGTGGGGACAGAACCTCTCAGGAAGGAGCTCAGTGCAGATGGAGGCGAAGGCTCCTTGTGGACGTTTGGGACATGGTGGCCATTCTGATGAGATTCAGGCTGGAATATACACAGGCAGGGCTTGGAGACGTGGCCCTAAAGCAATTTCAGGCCAGAATCTGAAGAACACTTGGTGTCATTTTAAGGAACATAGCTCCTTATTTTGTAGGTATGCATATTTGTACGCTGCTTCTGTTTGCAGACTGGGTCTAAGAGCGTTGACTTGCCAAACGGTAATGACCACGAAGGCATCAACATGAGACTCATGCTCTGTGTCCGAGCAGGAGCGTGCACGCGGCTAGACCACGTCAGGGGCGGACACAGGATCTCATTGTTCTGGGTGACCGGACAGTTTTGGCGCATTTTTTGGGTCATGTCTGCAAACACAAACGTGGCCCAAAGGCAGTGCTCGTGGGAAACACCAGGACAGGTTATGGAACGAGGACATCTGAATATAAAGATGTCCAAACTGACACCTACATCAACACAAATCTTGCACTATATTTAAAGTTACTGTTTCTTTAGCTTAAAGAATATAAAAATGGTCCACAAACAATGCGTATTGAAATATTTTCGAACTCTGAGTTTGGTTTCGGGCTGTCTTTTTAGGGGTGGGTAATGATTGTAATAGAACATAACTGGGTCCTGGAGTAATTTCGGAAGTCAGTAATGGGAGCGTTCACACAGGATGCCCCGTAGCAGCCCCTCCCGCCCTTTCTAGAGGCCGCTGGGCGCACCGCGACTGTTTGAAAGGCCCTGAGAAGCTGGGTGTTCAACAAATACAAGTTCAATGGAGGGCAGTAGAAAATGTGATTCTCCCACATGAAATGCTTCCGTTGGAACACAAACAAAGATGGCAGGAATGAGACCCTCCCAGAATCTGGTGAAGATGAAGCGATAGAGAGCTGGCCTGGGATGAAGCGTTGAGGGGGCGTGCCTTCCGGTGCATCTTTCTTCGCGCTGGCTCTGTGGCCTGCTTCTGGGGACTGGCGCCAACCCGCTCTAGGCACTGATTGTGCAGAGATGCACCTGTCTGGGCCTGTGAGCCTGGGACAGCATTCTCTCACCTGGCCCGGCAGCCCCACCTGGATGAGCGCTGCTTCCCACGTCGGGTCTGACAGCACCAGCCGGAGCGAGTTGTGATCATGTCCATGCAGGGTGCTCCCCTGGACTCCAGGTTTTCCAAACGGGTATCTGGGCTTCGTCAGGGTCCTGTAGGCAAGAACGTGAAAATAATTATTACAGTGGGCAGACAGAGGTTTAATGCTCAGGCCAAGTTTATGGAAAATATCCCATGGGAATAGCACAGGTCTTGTAGAGTTCCCACTGGATTCAGTGCTGCATGTGCCGGAAACCACACACACACACACACACACACACACACACACACGCATGCACACTCCTGCACACGCACACATGCACACATGAGCATGTTGATTACACAGTGCCCAGCCCGGGTGCCTCCTGGGAAACATGGAGCCAGGTAGAGGAATGGGGAGGAGGGGACATTGGGGCACCACCAAGCACTTCTCTCCGTACAGGTGACATTTGAGCAGAAATGTGAAGGACACAGGACAGCAGACCACGCAGAGATATGGCAAGAGCTTCCCCGTGGAGGGAACAGCAAGCACAAAATCCCTGAGGCAGGAGTTGAACAAACAGCAAGGAGCCGGCTGGTGTGGCTGGGGGATGCAGAAGGGGAGGAGGGGCCGCTGGGAGGCTGATGGTGTGGCGTCCGGAGGCCACGGGAGGCCCCAGCCTTCGCCTCCATCTGTGACATCGAACCCGCCTCCTGTGCTAGGTCCGTGTGGTGTCCTTGACTTCTGCAAATGCATTTCATCCTCAACAACATTTCGAAGGTGGTATTACAGCAGCAAACGAATTACTGAGGACAGCAGAGAGATGAGGCGACTCCACTAGGTCCAGAACGCCAATGCCTGGTGGATCCCAGCTTCAGAACCGGCGCCCCATGACTTCAGTCCGCGCGTGTACGCGTCACGCCACAGAACGGGCAGATGCAACAGACAGACGCTCAGCGCTCCCTCGCCGCGCCTCGGGCTCTGAGCTGCTCTCAGTCTGCAAATGATCTGATACTGATGATTACAACATGCATCCACCACGTAGGTTGTATTTCTTGTTTCGCCTCAAATGCGGTGCATGCATTTTATGTGGAAGCTTTTGTAACGGCCGCATCGGACAGTCGCGCACGTTTATACCGGCTGAGTGGCTAGAGCGACTCTTTAAAGGGGAAGGTAGCGTCTGTGCCTTGAAGTGGACGTGGTTGCACGCACCCATTCACGCGTGGACGGTCGTACGACACAACACAAAGGGGATCAAGAGTGGAGCCTGAACAGAAGGTCTGCAAACTAATACTAATGGCTCTGAAAATAAAATGGCTCTTTTGTATGATTCTCTAAACTCTAAAAATGCGAAGTCAATGAACAGTTATGAAATGATGAAGAGTTTGTAAAGTGCTAAATAAGTACCAACTATAGTTAATGTATCTTGGGTTACAGCTTCACAGCAGGTGTTTTTAATAGTGATGAACTGATGTCTTAAAACTCAGTTCTCCAAAGAGGACGGCATGGGGTTGTGAAGGGAAGAGTCTCCATTAACGATCTTGTCTTCAGAGTCTAACGTTCTCTCCCACTTGCCCCGTCATCATCAGCACGACCGCCAGCAAGTTTACGATCAGAATCTTCAGAGCTGACTGGTCACCTTCCCGGCCAGGAGTCCGAACGGCTCATCCCGCCCGACCTCCTTCCCCAGGCTCTCCATCCGTGGGTGGCCTGGCTTGTCTGCCGGCTTTACGTGCTGCTGCCTGTGTTGCCCATGCCCTGTGGGGACCCTTCCCCTCAAGTGCGGGTTGTGCCCGGTGCTCTGCTCCTCTGAACAGAGTATGGCGAGGGGGTGATTGCCACTTCCAGGATGAGCTCACAAGACGGCCGCCTTGCTTGCTACAGCTCGTCTCCTCGCCCACTCTGGTAGAAACAGATGCCTTTGTGGGACTGTCCTGTGGAGCGGACGTAGGCGGGGAATCGATGGCAGGTTCGGGCCAGTTGTCCTGGAAGAGCTGCATCCTGCCAGCCATCACACGAGTGAGCTTGGAATCAGACCTTCCCCATCACGCCTTCCAAAGTGACCACATCCCCAGCCAGCGTTTGGGGTAAAGCCTCTGAGAAACGCCAAACCAGACAGCTGGACGCAGCCACGCCCAGGGTCCTGACCCACAGGAGGGGTCAGATCCTAAAAGCCTCTATGTTTCGGGTTATTTTTTAATGCAGCAATTTATATGCCATCTTGATGTCTACACCTCAGCTTCACAGGGACCCTCCTTCCTTCTCCATGAGGACTGACTTCACCGACTTCCCAGCTCCTGGCAGATTCTCCCATATGTCCTTTCTCTGCGGGTCACATTTGCTGTTTTAATTCCATGTTTATCAGGATTCTATCATTTTATCCGTGTGCGTGTTCGCTTACTCATTGCTTGTCTCCACTTTATTCTTCACTGTGAGGTCAGTGTCGACCAAACGTACGCGTTCAGGAAGTGTTAACTGAGAACGCAGAGAATGAATGGAAGTGTCACAGACTTAAATCTTTTCTGAGACAGTAGATTATTGAGAGGAATATATATATTTTTAATACTACGTATGCCAGGCGGGATCACAAGAAAATTTTGACGAGCAGGCAAGGGTCAGGTTGAAGACACAGGTCCCGGACGGCGTGGACACGCCGCCGAGAAGCGACTGCAAGTCCAGGGCTGTCAGTGACGCCCAGAGCAGGCTGCAACCCCCACCATCTGTCAGCCACCGCTCGGGAACTTCACACCTGTGATTTTGTCTTGTTTTATTTTACTCCTCACGATGATCCATTGAGGGAAATACTTTACTCGCTCTTTACGTAATTTTCAGTGTCAGACGGTTTCCGTGATTCCCTGGGAGCCATGACAGACCACAAAGTGAAGTCTGAATCCTGGCGTGCCCGACACCAGGCCTCACGCCCACGCACACGTGCTCATCCTCCCGCCGTTGCCGCCGTGTAACTCGACCCACGACCTCCGGTTCTTCACGCTGGTCGCACAGATGAACCACGTGGGAGACTGAAAACTATCCATGCTTGGCTGAGCCCACAGATTCTGCTTTAGGTGGTTTTTATTAGGATTGCCATTTCGAGGGTCTACTTTGCATATCGATCCTAAAAACTTTGGAATTGCAGGGCGAGCTATTTAGTGAGGGATTTAAGTCGTTATGGAAGGAATAGAGATGGTTGGGCTGTTACTGCCCACCAAGCAGGGGATGCTGAGAAGCTGCAGATGCGGCAGGGCGGGGATCCCGGTGACAGATGGCGTGACGCGGCACTGGACTATGATCTGACACGTCTGACGGACTCTAATTCTTTCAGCAAACATCCACCCTGTGCCATGATCAGCATTAAGCTCTTCATCAATTAACTTGAAAACTGATAAAACACAGTACCTTTATCAAAACTTGGTAGAATTTTTGGTCCAAAGTTGTAGCAGCTAGGATTCTGTTTTTTAATTTTTTTTCTTTCTTTGTACATTTATATCTGTCCTTAAAAATAAAATATTGTACCGGGAAAGGTTTCTCTCTCCTGATTATTAGTTTATTGACGCAATGGTAGACTTCTAGAGACCTGCGCCTCCAGTGACTTTGGTTCTCTCCCGGGGAGGCGTAGGCTCCTCGTGACAGCTCTGTCCCACCCGGCCTGGGGTTTTAGAACAAAGTGAAACCAGTGACAGGATCTCCAGAACGTCAAATTCCAGAATTTAAGTTTCTGTGTGGATTGGTCCTACTCCTAGTTTATGAGCCTTTCCCAGAAGATTGAATGTGGCGAGGCAGGGAGAAAAAGAGCACCACCCATACACCTCCAAGTCTCAAATTGCCCGGAGAAGGAGAGCTCCATCCAAGCCGAGAGGATGAACGGAAGCTGGGGCTGACTGAGGGGTTCGGGTGGCAGGACACAGCCGCCGAGCCAGAGCGTGAGCGGGCCGGCACCCCGGGCCCCACGGCGGCAGCCAGGCAGAGCGCCGTCCTGCTTCCTGCTGGCAGGGACACCTGCTGGCCTTGACCCCGGGAGCTGGTGCTTGCCTTCCCGCAGGACTGGCATCCCGGTCCGAATGCGCTTGCCCTCCCGGAGACGTGGATGCGGCGGCAGAAGCCAGGGCGAGCCGGACAGACAGCCGCCGCTCTGTGCACTCTCTGAGCTCCCGGCGCAAACACATCACCATGACAGGCTTGGCACGTCTCAGCCTGGGTGCCCGCCGCTGTTTCTCTCCACTTTCTTGGAAGAAGCTGGGGGGATTTGGAAGCAGTTTCTGGGCTCCTGCTGTGTGCACAGGGCAGAATAAACACTGTTCTCAAAGAGTCTATTAGGGATAATTAATCATTTTAACCCAAGATGGGTTTTGGAAGGGCTCACATACCTTCACCACAGGAGGAATTTCTAAATACCTAGCGCAGGCACCATATTTTTTTTTAAAAACAATTTAACAAGGACTGTTTCTTCAGAAAGCATTTTCTATCTAAATGCACTGATGGCTGGATCTCAAGAAATGATTTAAGTGTTTTTCTAAAAAACAAGGCAGGTATTTTTCAATGCAACTGTTTTCAGGGAGAGCACACTGCTCTTTCTGTGGAATACGTCTTGATACTTACAGAGATTTTAAAAGAAAATATTTGGGCTGTGGTTGAGGAATCAAACAGTCTTAAGTATGTAAATAATGACAGGCTGGAACTCTTTCTAAAAAAATATGTACTAACTGTTAGACCTGGGGCCAGCTTGCGGAGGACGATGTGTCTCAAGAAGGCACCGGCTGGCCGGGTCCTCTTGCACGAGTGGGTGACGGGACCGGCACGGGGGTCGCGGGTCCTGCACGTGGCACGCAGCATGGCTCACAAGAGAGTATCTTCCTGGGTAATTCTGGTGTCATCCCCGGAATTACTGCTGTGGTTTAAGAGTCTTCTTGGAGAGTTGATGACGAGTCAAGACAGTTTATTATCTGGGACGGACAACTCGTTTTCTCCCTGGCGTAGTGGGCAAACTGACTTACCTTATGCGACACGTTACCACTCGCACTGGAATGTCCGGTCCACTCCGGCCTCCCCAGTGCCCACGGCGCCGGCGACTCGTTGCTTCCTTCCGGGCTGGGTGCTTGTCTCGGGAGACTCAGTGGCTGCGATCCCAGGTTATGCTGAGCTCTGGGTTTAGGGGAGGCGGACACGGGGTTTGTAAATCGGAAAGGTCTTCAGGGTCGTTTGCACATTGTGCTTGGCATATGTCCACACGCAGCAGTACAAAAAGCAGATCTATCACACACGGGAGTTGTTGTGACCGGTGGCTTGCACAGGAGTGTCCAGGACGAGCCTATTCGGCGACGTTTGGGGGTCTGCTCACGGCGCGGGATGACTGTCATGGTGGGAACCGGTCTAGTGGTTATGAATCTCAGGCCACAATTCTGTTATGAAGGAAACATAATTTTATGTCTATTTATAGTTTAGTTAATTTTTGAACATCCATTTCGGAGCATTGGAGCTGCAATCGTGTTGTATTGCAGTTGCCCGTGGCCTCCGAGCCTGCTCTCCGGGCCTGCCGCACAAGGTGCCAAGGTGAGGAGCAGCCTGCTTGGCAAGCTATTCAGCCCGTGCCCCTCACGGGTACGCTTCTGCTTCTGCTCCTGGCTCTGAATGAAGACTGGGAGCCTGGGGTTCTGTCTCCAAATCCAACAGTCCGACCTGCAGTCCATCCAGGACTCTGGTCCTGCAGCAGAGTGTGGCCAAGCATGTGAGGCCGGGCTGGCTGGGCTCCGGGCACTTCTTAGGGACACATGTCAGCTTGTAGTTCTCTTGTTTACTCTGGGTTTTCCTTCCTTCCCTATTCTGAGGTACAGAAAAAATTTCTTCTTCGTCTTTTTAAAGATTTATTTATTTATTTTAGAGGTGGGGAGGGGTCACAGGAAAGGGAGAGAATCTCAAGCAGAATCCCTGCTGAGTGCAGAGTTCAAGGCGGGGCTCAATCTCATGACTCTGAGATCATGACCTGAGCCAAAATCAAGAGTCAGATGCTTAAATGACTGAATCACCCAGGAGCCCATTGTTTTTTCTCTAAATCCGGCCTTGTGGATTCAGCTCCACAAATTTCCTCATTATGCTGCTTTAGTAATTCTTGCTTCAAGAAAAGGACATTTCATTGTCCGGCTGTCTGAGGGGAGGAGGGTCACGGGAAACAGAAATTACTGGGGAGAAACCCGTAATAATTAATTTATCGCAGTGTGCTCTCACAGTTGCGTATGTAGATTCGTATCTGGGATGAATAGGAGTAAAGGTTGCCAGCATATGAATACCATCCAAGATATTAGTGTAAGCAGAGCCTCAGAGACTAAGAAATGAGGCAAGAGGCCCAGAAAATAAGACCACCTGCCGGGAACCCAGGCACTGGAACAGCACCTCCAAATTTGGAGGGGCCTCAAACAGCCCGGTTTAATCCTGCTTTGCAAAGTTCTTCATGTCCTCCTGGGTGAAACCAGACCCACTGTTATAGGGAAGAATTAAATCCACTCAACCACCAGGGTTAAAAGGTGGGAATCCTCTTGGACCGTGACAAATGGAGATAATTATGCGAATACAAACAGCACTTTGCCTTGCCTTGATACATCAGTTGGAAGTGTTTTGGAATATATAATTGACCAAATGACTCAATTTTCCACTTCAGCTTCACTTGTAGATAAATTTTAAGATAGGTTTTGAGTTTATATACCAATTCTCCTTGGAGAAGAGAAAAAAGGGAAGCATGGTTTATGAACAGGGCCAATTCCTAGTGACTTTGATTCATATATGGATCTAAGTAGAAAACCATTTATTTTTGTCATGCATTTTTAATGAAGAAACACAATATTTATTCTTTATCTATGTCCGGGAGTCAGCAAACTCTGGTTATGTGCGAGTGCAGATTGAAAACGTTTGCTTCCTATTTCTCACACTAGACTAGGGAGCCAACTGGTACGAAGTACGCATGCAAATTCAGCTCCATGTCCTCTGTGGAGCCCGGTTCCGCAGATGGGTTCAAGAGCGTCATGGAGGCCAGTGCCGGCAGAAACCCGTGGTGCCGTGAAGGGGCAGAGCAAGGACCGCGGTGTTCCTGTCACGGCCAACTCGAGAATGCTAAGAATCTCTGGCATTCGTGCCAGACTTCCCAGAACAAGACTAGCAGCATCTTTTATAAAAATAATTGGGGCTTTCAGGAAAGGTTATTCAAAAATGTTGACAATGATACTCTAGGCTCACCTGTTGCAGGAAATCTCCGAGGAAGCAGGTGTATGCCGGACACAGTGGGAGGGGCCGGGAACTCAGCCGTCAGACGCATCACCCTCCCCAATCTCCCGGTTCTGGAGATGAGGCCAGATCGAGTCAGCACACGAGGCTAGAACACATGGAGCAAAGGCACGCTGACAGAAAAGAGGTGGAGAGTGGGAGAAAAACGATAGACTCTCTTTCTTATCCTGATTCTAAGATTTCATGACTCACATGCCTTTATGCTAATTTTCCTAAAATTAATTCTAACACCGCAGCAACCAGCTCTTCCTGCTAACCTTTATAATTTCCTGGAATGGTCTGCATTTCCAAACCAAAGTCCTGACACAGCAGTCTTCTCTGCCCCCAGCCCCTCCTGCCACAACCCGTGCTCCCCCCGTTCATACCTCTGACATGGGGTGTCCACGGTCCCAGAGGTGGTTGGGAGCGGGCACAGCGGAGACCATAGATGAAATTAACTCTGCCACAGCAAGCACTCTCTGCAGACAGAATGATCCAGTTCAAGTTGAATTTAACTAGCATTTTTTGAGCACTTGTTATGTGGAAGTTGCACATGAACCCGGGGCCTGTCGTCTGGAGAGTGTTGGTGCAGACGATCCGGAAATGCAGGAGGGCCTTAATGGTATCACAGAGGAGACGTCGAAGATACAGAAGATGAGATTAATTCCGCTGGGAAACACTAAGATGAGCAGTTACAGTAAACTGGTGTTATTTACACTGAACAGATGATTTCGGGTGTATCATCTCGGAGCGCCCAGGAATGCAGATGGTACGATGGGACCACACAGCACTAGCATGCGAGGAAAATGTGGTTTCTTGCTTCCTTATTTGCTGTGCTTTTCCTCGTCATCAGTCCTTCCAAGTGTCCCGACAGGGCGTTCCATCCCCCTCCTCAAGGACCAGACACATCAGACGCTGTGCTGACTGTCTCGTCACCGGAGCCGCCCTCCCGACGTCCGCCATCCTCCTGCCCCCGTGGAGCGCGGTCTCCCACGGGGCGCCGTCAGCAGGTGCAGAAGCAGAGCCCCGGCGCCTGAGAGCCTGCAGACGGGGGGCGGCACCTGCAGGAAGACCCGACGGGGCCAGCGGGCGCCCCAGACACAGGCAAGGACACCATCTCCACGCTCCTGACATGAGTCCCAACTCGTGTGCAGCCACACGTTCCAAACACGATGACGTTTGTTGCGACATTTACTATTTCTTTCCTGTGAGCACTGTTCTTTCACTGCACTTTCTAGTTTCTCAGCGAGATTTCTAAAGCGACTGTAAGAATGTAGGAAAATTGATGTTGGGTAGGTATTAGGAAGGTTTCCTATCATTCTAAATGGATCTTTCTTGTGTCCAGGTCACTGGAAATGGTGTCTTTTGTAGCAAAACATATGCCAACACCTTTATTTCTCTGGTGATAAAATATTTTTAACTGAATTACTGGTTAAAATGGTGAAGTATGGTTGTTCCCCGTCTAGTCACGTTCAAGAGTTAGGTGTTGCTAAGACATATACTGGTTCCAAATAAAGAGAGTTGCCATATGGAAAGCACAAAGCAAAATCACGTTAATAGGTTAATGTTATACTATTAGTTCTTAATATAACATTAATCATACTAATATACTATTACGATTATAAAATACATTTTATGATACATACAATGATATATTATTAAGACTGAGATTAGTACAGCATACTGGGTATTTGATACGATGTCAGTCTCCTAATAGTCAGCATCACATGTCGTGATGCACATCCCACATGGTAGGAAGCACGTGTCCCGGCATCTCCCGGGAGCAGACAAAAGCCTGCTTCTTGTCCCCAGTGGCAAGAGGAGCGGCCAGATTGCTCACACGAGAAGGTGCCTTGTGGCCAGAGCCTGAGGTAACAGGACTTTTCTGCTTCCAATGATATCCAGCCTCTGGCAGTCTGCCTGGAACCATAAATATTGAATTTCAGAAGTCTCTTTCAAAATCTGCGCATCTTCAGACGCTGAGTCCCAAAACCTCCCACGGAACCCTCAAGTGCCCGGGAGCCGCGCTCTGGGCTGGGGATGAGCCTACCTCCTGGAGGTGCCCGCACACACCCAGCTGCCGGCAGTAACAACAGCCATTTCAACGTGAGTCTGTCCAGTTGTCTCTGGGTTAACAAGCGCAAAGTTTCCCAAACCGGGATCGTCTGCTGTTAGTCTGGAGGCTTGTAGGGGTGCAAACGGACAAACTCCTACTGTGGGAGGCGGCCCTGCGGAGGAGTGGGGTCGAGCCCGGGGCTGGTATCACACGCCAGCCCAGGTCAGCTCTGTAAACTGCGCGTCCTCAGTGCCTCACTCAGCTGTCCTTGGGCCGGCCGGCAGGAACGCCTGGACAAGGCGACTGGATCCTTGGTCGCGACCGGATCCAAACTACTGAGCTGCTTTGACATTGGAAATGAGCTTTATGTAAGTTGGTGCAGCTCACTATTTTCCAGACAGAAAAACTGCTTTGGAGAGAGAGAAAAATATCCATTACTTGGAGAGCTACAAAGTGCCAAGGACTCTGGTGTCTCATTTAACTTAATCCTCTAAACAATCCTCTAAAAGAAAGGTATCCTGTCTTCACTTTTGTTTAAATAAGTAGCCCAAGGGCACAAAGAGATAAATCTCAGATGTGCTCGACCCCAAAGCATTTGTTCTGTCCACAAGAACCTAGACCTTTGATTTTCATGAACTGTGTTCTCCCACTGGTGACCTCAGAGAATAGATCTTTCTAGAGAGTAGACCAGAACAATCAACAAATGATGACTAGAACATAGTCCCAGATACTATTCAAGTTTAAATTCTCACCAGCAGTTTTCGTCTATTTGTTTTTCAAATCTTTGTCCCTGTGTGTAAAGGGCAAGGAGAGAGCCTCAGCTTCCCGGGGTCTGGCCGCCCCTCATGCCATTCGGACGACAGGGCGATGTGCAGGATTCCTGAGCTCCAGAGTCCGTGTAGGGTAGGGCAGCTGAGTGTTGCCGCGCGGGCCGTGAGCGCCCTCCACCTGAACATCCTTCGTGGGAAAATGACCTGGGCTCATGGCTGCTCTCTGAGGCCTAGGAACACGCTTTTCCTTCCAAACCAAGTGGGCTGCATGCAAATCAGAGCCTGTTGCCACCTTGTGATCAAGAGCTGGGGTCAACTGAGCCAATAGGGAGCATCAGACGCCCTGCCCTCTTGTTAGACTCCACCCGCCTGCTTCCCCTCCCTGGGCGCTCTGCTGCACTCCGTCTGGGGGCAGGAACTGCGCAGCCATGTTCGCATCAAAGGCCCCTCATCATTTTGCCGGCCTCCAAGTCTGAGCCACGGGGCCAAGCGGACCGCCCAGGCTGAGGGTCTACTCTGTGCTCCCTCAGCCCCGGGGGCAGGTGGATGGAGAGGCTGCGGCCGACCCCTCCCTGGTGCCAGGGTCCCTGCGCACAACTCTAACTCCTCCTGGCGGACGGTTAACACAGAGGCTTGATCTTTTTCTAGACTATTTTCTCTTCAAAAATGTCTTTAAAAAATGGAAATTGAGGTAAGAGTAACCTCATTGCAAGATATGCCTTTTCCTAACCCCGTGTCCTGAGTGTGCAAAGTGTCGCAGTGGGTGGGGGTGTTTGGGCCTGTGGTTCCCCATCGCTGCTGCCGTCGGGAGGCCGTCCGAGGGCGTCTCTCCGTCCGCCGTCATAATGAAGAGATGCCTATTAATCTTGGGGTCCTGTTCTGTGAAGCACACGTGTGTGTTATATGATTGATACGATGAATAATATGAGAGTTTACACTCTATTTTATTTCATGGAACAGCTAATAAATCACAGTGAGCTATGCTTCCTTCAAAACTCCATTTCTATTCTTAAATTTGTTCATGATTCATGAGTCAACCTGCTTCTGCTCGGACCCACACACTTCCATGCTTTCGCTGAGTTATGAGTGTTCAGTGGAAAATTTGCTTTCAGAGGTCGGCAGGGGCCACGGGAACAAATGAGTTACATTCACACGCTGGTGGAGGGCTGCGTAGGGCGTCTGTGACATGCGTCCCCTCCACCCAGCACCCCTGCACAGGCTCACAGCGCTGGCTCTGCTGGGAGAGCTTCTGTAGGGGAGGAGGGTGCAGGTCCAGCGGGTCTGACCGGAGGCTGGACCGGGGTCTGCAGACGTGTCCGCAGGTGGCTCTGCCCCCGGACATGGCTCTTGCGTGTCCTCTGCCGCCGTGGCTGCCCTCCTGCTGAGAGCGTGGCCTCCTGATTCCCGAGGGCAGCACCTGCCAAGGGAGCAAACACAGGACCGCGGACCGCTGCTTACCCTGGTTCCCTGGTGTCCATCCCAGTGGAGGCCCAAGGTCATGCGATGACCTTCAAAATGTCGGATTCATTCTCTGACCTAGTTTCCCACTTCTGTCGTCCCGGCGCCCTGTTTCAGCCACGCTGCCCTTCGTTTTGCCACCAGACTCTCTCCCATCCGGGGCCTCTGCACACCACCTTCCTCCTCTGGCTTCTTGCGCCAGGAATCTGCGCGGTCCGTCTCCTCACCTGCGTAGACCCTTACGCCCATGCCAGCTCTGCTGGTCGGCTCTGTGACCCTTATTTTAAATTCAACTGTGACGGGTGCCTGGGTGGCTCAGTCGTTAAGCGTCTGCCTTCGGCTCAGGTCGTGATCCAGGGTCCTGGGATCGAGTCCCATGTCGGGCTCCCTGCTCGGCAGGAAGCCTACTTCTCCTCTCCCGCTCCCCCTGCTTGTGCTCTCTCTCTCTTATTCTGCTCTCTCTCTCTCTCAAATAAATAAATAGCATCCTTTTTCAAAAATTTACTTAATTTCTTACTTACTTAAACGGAGAACCCCGGCCGCAGCTCTCACGCCCTCCCCTGCCCCGGGTCCTGGGTAGCTGGCCCTGTGCTGGTGATGCAGCTCCCCTCCTCCAGGAGAAGAGAAGCAGGCTGCTTCGTAGCAAGCATCTGCGTTTCCTTGGGGTAAACACTCTTTCCCCGCGGCCGACTGATTTCCAGCTACCGCTGCCACGTCCCTTAGCGGGAAGCCGCAGGAAAGGTGCCCACCCGGCTCTCCCAGCCGAGGTCAGCTCCGCCCCTCGTGTCACCCCACATCGCTCAGCTGTTGTCTTCCTTACTCCCGTTAAGGTCTGCGGAGCACAGATTCTTGTCTGTTTTTTTCACAGCTGGATCCCCCACGTCCCGATGAACACCTGCGAGCGCATGGTGCTGACAGGCCTGGTGTCCACTCGGCCCGGGGCGGTGATCTCATCCACTTTCCCTGAAGCGGGACGGGAGGGTGGGGGGGCTCGTCTGCTGAGAACAGCAGGCTGCACTGTGGGATGACACGCACACTGGCCAAGAAGGGCATCATGCAGAAAGCAGACCGGACAGTCAAGAAAGGACCACGGCACAGGGATGGCCGTCGACTCACCTCGGCTGCCCAGGTCCCTCAGAACCCCCAAACTGTGGCACCCATGTGGACGGTAACTTTGACATGTACACAATTTGGAACACGAATACACGAAAAGTGAATAGCTTTCCGTATATAAAGGAGCGGTTATATTTCATGCCGGCGGTCCAGGGAAGGAGATTGATTACTTGAGAAATCGTGCCAAGAGAAAATGACTGTTTACATAAAAATAAAATAAAATACGTATTTAATACCATTCTTCAAAATAAACTCCAGACCAAGATCAAAAGGAAAACCCTTTAAGAAATGGACACATAAATGTGGGGGGATAATACTCTTAAATCAGGATAGAAGAACTTCCCAAGTATAAACTCAAGAAATAGTAAGATAAATATTGGTCAGTTTAATTTTCGTAAATAAAACATTATATATATAAACTTTATGGAACAAGTTAAGTTGCAAAAACTGGGGAAAATGTTAACTAATACTTCAATAAGTAACATCTAACAGCCATTGAAGTGGTAAAATTGCATGAAAAGCTGATCATTGACGTGAGCAAATTATTCACGGGAAAGGGTGTAAATAAACAACTCCACATGGCTAAAAAATATAAATCGGTGTCAAATTGCTCTGAATAATGCAATCTAATACTGTTTTCACCTCCTACACTAGCAAATAATTTAAAAAGTCAAATTCCTCGTTGCTGGTGTGCATACAGCAAGACGGGCACTTCTTCATTTTCTGGTGGGAAACGTGATTGATACGCCCTTTCTGGAAAATAAAACATACCAATTTAAAACAGTGATATTCTTTGACCTAATGATCCCACTCCCAGGAAAGCTATCCCAGTGAAATGGAGAAAAATACAGGTATGCACTGAGGTGTGTGTTAGAACATTATTCATAATAGAGCTAATTTGTAAAGATCTATGTGCGCCTCACGCTGGGAGAATGTTACATGGGTTATACTGTGTTTAGGCTAAGGAAGAGGGTAATATCGAAGCTGATACACACAAGTAAGCTTCACATGGTAGGAACCATTCTCGGGAACATCAGACTGGGCGAAGAAGGAAAGAAACGGAGCTGTGCACGCAGTCCTCCCATAACGTTGAACCAAGGAAGGAAATCCACCAAATATTAACAGTAATTACATGAGAGGAGTGGAGTTTGGCATAAATCTTTGTTTTCCTCTTCATTCTTGTTTGGGTCATTATGCTTTCACTCAGAAAACTAGTTTAGTGATTAGAGAGCAGTGTGTGTGCGCCCCGTGGGGGGTGCGGGCTTGGCGGGGGTCTGCAAGCCCGCGCCCAGAATCAGCCGCGTGTCCCCCTGTTTGGTGCCTTTCTGACAAATGCCTTAGTCACTGGTGTGGACCAGACTGTGTTCCCCAAAACTCATCTGTTGAAGCCTCATCCCCAGTAACCCCAGAATGTGACCGTATTTGGAGAGAGGTCTTTGCAGAGGTGATTAAGTCAAATGGGGTCTTTCAGGTGGCCCTGACTTGGGGTCCTGATGAGAAAAGGAGCCAAGGACAGAGTCAGGCACAGAGGGACGACCACGTGAGGTCGCGGGGGGAAGGCGGGGTCTGCAGAGCGGGACAGTGGCCTCAGGAGAGACCAGCCCTGCCCACGCCTAGATCTCAGCCTTCAGATTCCAGGCACGTGAGAGGAAAAAGGTCTGTTGGTTAAGTGGCCTGTCTGCGCTATCACGGTGGTCTGTAGGAGTGGGACGGTTACTGCGTCTGGAAGTGTTACCCGAGGGAATGGACCTCTGCAGGCAGAAGCTCGATCACGTCGCCTCGGGACCCATCTTGGTACACGTGAGTCGTGCCCACTATCTAGAAGGCGTTTTTCTTTTAAGACGGTGGCATTTTAAATAAGGCGGCATATGATTGCACATATGTGTAATGCTAAAAATGTTTAGCATTGATCTTCATTCTCACCATTCTTGGCTGAAGAAGCAGGGCAGGAGGGCTAGTCGGATAAATTACAAATGCTGAAATGAGGTGTGTGGAGTATTTGGTTTCAAACTTGAGAAAATGTGAAAAATGCAGACATATACACGGACAGAAAAGGCCCCGAAGGCATAACCGTGATTGGGTTTCCTGTCTGACAAGTTACAAACTGGCAGAAAGACACCTGCAGGCAGGGGGCCGCGAGGTCCCCTCACCTGTCCTAAATCTCCAAGCCTCGAGGTGACTGCCGGGGAGCCGCCGTGGGAAACGCTCTGAAATATGGTCTGAGCGAAGCTGTCCTCCTTCTGCAGCGAAGGGAGGCTGGGCCTGCAGGTTGACCCAGCACCCAGTCACAAAACACAGGTCATTTATTGTTGAATCGAGGGAGTAAACTCTTCTGTGCCGCTCTAACCTTCCCTGGAGGTGTCTAAGTTACCAGCTGGCCGCAAGGGCTACAGAGCGTGCTCGTCCTCTCTCTCTCCCCTCCCCGGCCACCATCCCCCAAACATACTGTTACCAAAAGTTCCAAACACAGGGCGCCTGGGTGGCTCAGTCGGTTCAGCGTCGCCTTGGGCTCAGGTCATGGTCCCGGGGTCCTGGCATCGAGTCCTGCATCAGGCTCCCTGCTCAGCGGGGAGCCTGCTTCTCCCTCTCCCTCTGCCGCTCCCCCTGCTTGTGCTCGCTTGCTCTCTCTGACAAATAAATAAACAATATCTTTAAAACAAAATTCTGAACACACACCTCAGTGGAGACAATAGCGCAGTGAACCCCAACGCACCCAGTGCGTAGTGGTGACATTATGGGCCTGGGGCCAGATTCGTTTCCCCCTAAGGCTGCACCCACCAGCGCGCCCTCCCTAGGTTACGTGAAGCACGTCATCCTCCGGGGAGCCTTGACATCGTGGCTTTGCTTCCGGTGAAGTTGGCAGAAAACCAATGAGCTTGTCCAAGGCACCCAGGTGACGCCCTTGGGACCTGACACCTGAGTTCTCACTTGCCCCTTGGAAATGGAGCTCCAGTCCGCCTCCAGATGACAGCACGTGACTTAACATGAACGCCAGTGAGGCGAGGTTCAAAGAGCTGGGAGCTTTTTCAAAATGGGTGACCTTTCTTTTAGTGCTCCTAACAGTACATATGGGAGAGGATGTTCTGAACAGAGAGATGATAGATGGCAGATCGACACGTAGACTCCAGAATGTGTTTGTGTGTGAGGGCGCACTCTGCTCTGAACGCATCTGTAAAGTATTGCTCGACTGTAATTTTTCCAGCAGTGTTCCATTACCGTGCTTTGCCCTAGCTAAGTCCCTTAGGAATAGGACTTAAAGCAATAAACATACGGTTGATGACTTTGGCTTTGGATTTGGTTTATTGAAACAGGTGCTAACTAAAATTCATTGATTTTTAAAAATGTTTTCAATGCATATTTTTAAGATGTAGTTATAGATCCATACACTTGCTTTTTGCTTTTACAGATCAGTTAAACGAATTTCAATCAACTGGCAGGTGGAGGATTTGACTGTTCTAACCGATTTGTAATTATTCCTCCTGTCTCCCACCTCTCCCACCCCCGCACCCCCCTCCATCACACACACCCAGATGTCTCCCTAAAGATGTGGATTCTATCACGCCAGCCCGACTCGGGCGTTCCAGTGGTGAGGATGCAGACAAGGTCAGTACAGAGGCACGCCACTGACCCTCCCCTCACTCACCTCCCTGCCCCCACCCTCCCCTCCTCCTGACTTGCCAGGTCTGCTGCCTTTATTACACATTTTGTCCTTAACGAAAAATGGCTTTGCATTTTCCAGTCTTTCCTAGGCTCTAGATCCTGATACCTCTAGTAGACTACAAATTTCTTGGTCTCGGGAATCATGCTTCCCCCTTTTCTCACCTCCCTTCCACAGGGAGTTTATTCAATCAGCACATGTGGTTCATCTGCCCTAAATGAGCAGGTGTACTAGGAAATTGCGTGGAGATAAACATCTCCAAATGCTAGAGTGGAATAAAGACTTTTGAAAGAATGAGGGAATGGCTAAAGGTACCAGAGAGGTGGCTAGAAGATGACATTGCTGAGGGGTCAGCTGCTTAGGAAGGCCTTCTGTCCCAGGTGGGATCTGATACCTGTCCTGGGCTGGGATTTTGATTATTGGAGGAAATGTGGAATTCTGTGTCAATGAACAAGGAATAAAACACACAGTTTCTATGGAAAAAGCTAGTGGTCTGTTCCACAATAAAAAGTTAGCTGAGTTCCCAACAAAGATTAATTCATCAAAACAATAGTTTCAATGAGATAAAAGAGGCCAGCTTTGGAAATGTCTGAGAGACAATAGTAAAGTCATTTTTCTTCCAGATATTTTATCAATATTGTAACATTTTAAGTAGTTTTGAGCTGCACTTACACACCCTGAAATAATAACTTTGTTAGTAATTATGGACCCCAAGCCTAAAAGCTTCTCATGTCCTTTAATCCACATGTCCAGGTGCCTGAGACTCCCGTGCTATTTTTGATCTTGACCTTGAACATTCCCACGGAAGAATTCAGAAACTCCAGGGTAAAGAGGAGAGAACCAGGTGGCCTCGGACAGCAGTCCCTTGCACGAAGCAGCTCTGTGAATCCTGCCCTGTGTTGCAAGAGCAACAATGCATGTGTATTTTGTCCAAATGAGGGCATTTTCAAGAATAGAAAAAGGCCTTTTACTCTGGGGCAACAGACCTCAACCGTGAATCTCCCAGGCAGACGGGAGGGATATTGAATGCCAACCATATTCTCTAATCAATTAATATCGGCCCACAACTGTGGGCAAAGCATATGCTTTGTGGAGTGAGATTCATGAGCGTGGATGGAAGTAGGTTAGGTTGTGAAAGCCTATCCATGCCATGATCATATTCAGATTGTAGATAATTTAGTGATTATCTGCCAGACCCTCGGCATTATTTTTTGGATCTTCTACTCATTATACCAGTTGCATAAAGAATGAAGCAGCCTCCGAAAGGCGAGGTAACTCGGGGAGCCTGGTGGGAGGGCCCGTGCGGAGACAGGGCTGACGCCAGGCATGTGCATCCAAGCCGCGGACGTGCTGGGCGGGGGCTGCGGTGATGACACAGGGACTCAGTCTTAGCAGAGCCACTGGTTAAAGAGCAAACGAGGCTCTGCACGGAGAGGCGGGAGGCAGGGAGATGAGCTGCCCAGTTATCAACTGAGAATCTGAACTAAAAGAGCCGGTACAGAATAGAGCCGACGGGATTTGCTGGCAGACGGAGTGGCAGACAGGGGCAGAGGGAGGAGACGGAGCTTCCTGACTTGATGGACCATGTTTGTGGTACTAATAGGAAAACAGAGAGAGACAGCGAGTGAGCTGGGCTCTGACCGGGCACGGAGTAATCGTGTGAACGTTAATGGTCCAAGCGCGGCCACAGACAGAGGCCTTGTAGCTTCAAACCTGATTTTCAGAACTGGTTCATCAGCCAAGTCTCGCTGGTAGATTCAGCGTATTAACCTTTTGGGTACAGTTGGTGAAAACATTTCTTATAATACCCCTTATCTTCACGGGATATTTTGACGATATTACAGAGATCTCTGAACGAATCGGTTAATAACTGTAAAAAAACCTTAACTTCAATAATTTTAATAATTTTAACGGGTCCCATCTAAGCTAACTTGTAACCGATCTTCTGTTACCTCGTAAGAATATTATGTACAGGCGAATGAAACGATCTTGAGTTTGTTTCGTGTTCTGCTACTCCTCCGGGTTGACTGGGTTCTGTGGCCTCATTCCCTTCAGCACCCCCGTGTGTTAGTGAAGGTCCTGTTGGATGTCGGGCATGTGGATGCTTTCCTCACGTACTTCAGAACCTCATCAAGATACATTTCACACTCCAAGAAGTTCACCCATTTCAAGGATTCAGCTCAGTGGTTTTAGTTCATCCACAGCTCGGTGAAGCCACCTCCAACTCAGCCCCCAACCAGAGACCCCCTGTGCATGGTGGGCAGGGTCCCTCTTCCTGCTCTCACCCCCCGCCCGCCACGAGCCATCACCCATGCCTGGATTGGACTGTCCCCAGTTCTCCACATAAACAAAATCCTGCCACACGACGTCTTCTGTGACTGGCTTCTTTTCGTTTAACACAGTACTTTCCAGGCTTATCCTCGATGTGTTCTGTGTCCGTACCCTCTCTCTGTTGATCAGCAATACTCCATGGCATGATGCACCACATTTTATCCATCCGTTTATCCGCTGACGGACACTTGAGCTGTTTCCACCTTTTTGGCTCTTCCAGATAAGCCGCTGTAAACATTTGTGTTCAAGTTCTGGTTTAGTGCTCTTGGATATACGCTTCGGAGTGGAATTGCTGAATCATATGGTAACTTTATGTCTAGAATTTCGAGGACCTGGCCAACTGTTTCCCAAGTGGCTTTGACACTTGCATTCCCATGGGCAATGCATAAGGTTACAAATTCTATACGTCCTCACCAACGCTTTCACTTGATCCGTCTCAGTGGGTGTGAAGAGAGCGCTCCTGTGGTTTTGATTTGTATTTCCTTAATAACCGATGATGTAGCGCATCTTCTTGTGTGCTTATTAGTCATTATATAAATGTATATATTACATATTATATATTTTCTTTGGAGAAAAGCCTATTCAAGTCATTTGCCTTTTTTTTAAAGTCAGATTGTCTCTCATTTATCGAGTTGTAAGAGATCTTAGATGGCTCATTTCAGTGTGATTTGCAAATATTGTGTCCTATCCTGTGGACTGAGATTTTCTTTTCACTTTCTTGATGGTGTCCCTTGAAACATGAGGCTTTTGAAAAATTTTGATGACTTCCAATTTATCTATTTTTTTCTTTTCCAGCTATGCTTCTGATGTTGCCTCCCAGCAACCAGTGCAAAAGTCAAGGTCATGACGATTTACCCAGATGTTTCCTTCTGTGGGTTTAGGGCCTGAGTTCAGTTGGGTGTATGATCTGTTTTGAGTGTTGTGTATATTGGGCAGAGTGTTCATTCTTCTGCATGAGGTGACCCCGTTGTCCCAGCTCCATTTGCTGAAAAGATTATTCTTTGTCTATTGAATGTTTTTGACACCCCTGTTGAAAATCCATTTATCATAAATGTGAGAATTTATTTCTGGCCTCTCAATGATATTCCACTCATCTCATGCTTGTATTTATACCAACATACACAGCCTCGACCACTGCAGATTTTAAGAGGTTATGACATTGGGAGGTGGTAGTTCTCTGACTTCATTTTTCTTTTGAAAGATTATTTTTGGCTATTCTGGACTCGCTGGTTAGCTCTAACAGTTTTTTGGTGAGTTTCTTAGCATTTTCTATATATGAGATGGTGTCCACTGCAAACACACAGAAATGTACTTTTTCTCCTCTAATCTGGCTGCCTTTTATTTCCTTTTCCTGCCTCACTGTCTTGGTAAGGATGAAACCACCAGTGTCTTCCAAGTGGCTGGACCGTTCTGCATTCCCAGCAGCAGTGGATCAGAGTTCCCGTTGCTCCTTATCCTTGTCAGCATTTGGTGATGTCACTGTTTCAGATTTTGGCTGTTCTCACGGGTGTGCAGCAGTATCTCATGGTTGTTGTAATTTGTGTTTCCCCAATGACATATATTGAGGGCATCTTATTTGCCATCTGTCTGCCAAAGACCTGCCATCTTCTCTGGTGACATGCCTATTAAGGTTTTTGGCTCATTTTTAAATTGAGCTGTTTGTTTTCTTATTGCTGAGTTTTCTTTTTCAGCCCTCACTTCCTCTGTGCACAGGGCCTCAAGGTCAGCTAGAGGAGAGGGGCTCCTGCCCTCTTCTTCCCAAACCTTTTCCTGGGCAAGCACACAGTCCTGCAGACACGCGCAGACTGTGGGTAGCCAGGAATATGTTCGAGCTCCTTGTGTTCATCTAGCTCTCCAAGACTTCCTTTAACTTTCTCCTAAGCTCTCAGTTTCCCCCAGTGAAATCACAGTTGGAGGCAGCTGAGATATCGCCTGCAGTGAGCTGTGGTTCTGATAAACTCCTGGGCTTCGGTTTTGCACCTTCCCCCAACTAAGACTTCCCAGAGAGCTGCAAGTCCACAAACAATACTCACTGTGTTCTGGGGGTGACTTTTTTTTAAGAGTTTACTTATTTATTTCTTTGGAGAGCAGAAGTGGGGGGAAGGGCAGAGGGAGAGGGAATCTCCAGCAGGTTCCCCTCTGAGCGCAGAGTCCAACATGGGGCTCGATCTCACGACCCTGAGATCATGACCTGAGCCAAAACCAAGAGTTGGACGGGCACTTAACCAACTGAGCTACCCAGGCGCCCTTTGGGGATGATACTTTTCATGGAATTTCAAAATGGGTCAAATGTATCCATATCTGCAAAGCTTTGGCTTTTGGCTTCCACACCAACAAGCTGAGGAGGGGGGAGACTAGGAATAGCAGAGCCGACTGCTGACCATGGTTCAGAAAGTTCTTGTGCATAGACAATTTTCAGCTCATTCTCTTGCTTTGTTAATCACTAGAATTCCGAAATGGTTTATTTTCGTTATTTTGCTAGTATTTTTATTGGGTTGGAGGGGAAGCGAGTTCACTGAGACATTCACTGGCATTCCAGAAACCAATCTCTCTCAGCTGTATTTCGTGATTACTCATCATGAGACAACCATTAGGAGAAAACATGGTGTGTTCAAAATACTATTCAAGGCATTATGGGAAAACTTGCGGGAATTTTGTATCATTTAAATTTTTCTTTTATATGATGCTGTAAACTTCAAAGAACAACTATTTTTTTTTATAGATTTGGGTGCAGTAAGTTATTAACATATGCATAATAGTCTGAAAGGATTATAATACACATACATATTTCACTTCCTATACAACGGAATGTTGAATGTAATAAAGAAAATACACCATTTGTAGCCGATTCTAATTACTACTTTTTTTTTAAAGGACATTTTTGAGTTATCATTAAATGAACTGAAAAGCAGGGATCATGGGAAGCCTCAACATTCCAGGGACCTACTCAGCCACAACACTAAAAGCTTCCACACCCAGAACTCATAAGACTTAATGAAAATCAGAACAATTAGAACAAAGGAAAGAAACCACACGATTGATTAGGAAGGCAACTTCAAATCCTAGGATGGAACAGTGAAAGTCTTGGTGGGGTAGGTGCTTTAGAGTTCTAACATTGTCCTATTCGTTTTTGTCAGTGAAATGTTTGTTGTTTCCTATGAAATAAAACACAGATGAAAAGAAGTCAGATGGTCTCAACTATGTGAATTATGAAGTCTGGAGCAATGCAAGAACTCGCAGCCTTCTGAGACATCATTTCAGCTAGCTCTGTACAGGTTTAAGAAGTTGTAGAAAATTTCTGGCTGTCATTAACAGTTTTTTATGGAAATCTTGGAATCAGATATGGCTTACACACTAATGCTTTACACATTTTTGGAATTTTCCCATCTTGGATGGAAATAGCCACCCTTTCTCTGCCTTTCACACAACACCAGCATCCTGCAGGGTGGTATGGGATGGTCCAGGCTATGATCTGAAATCCAGGGGGCTCCTGGTTTGCTCAGCAGGCTCCTCTCAGATGCTAAGAGGGCTGTCCTTTCAGGCTCAGATGTTTTACAGAACTGTGCTCTATGTAATCCATTTGACACTTGATCACATGTCATCTGGGACTTAGATCCCAGATCTCTGCTATGTAACTTCCCACATGTTTCTGTGCTCTCTCCCGCAAGCACTCTGTGAGAACTTTAAGGACAAAAAAGTCTCACCCTTTAAACATTAGCTTCATGCTGGCCAGCATCGTGCCTTCCAAACAACACAACAGTATTTTGTGATTTGATTAAGCAAAGGCTGTGCCATTTTCTAAGCAATATCATCCTCTTAAAAAGAATAAATTTAATCTGAGGTCCCGAAGGCTGGAAAGAAGAGAATGATCTGAAAATTTACTCTACAAAAGCTCAAAATGACTGTTTTACCTGAGAGTTATGCGCGTGGGATCTGGTACTCCAGACCCCTGAGTGCTGCTGAGCACCTGTGGGTCAGGGTGCACTGACTTTAAATCACGAAGATGCGCGTGTGCACTCACATCCGAGATTGAACTATGAATCTTTGGTCTTACCCAAACAGTGACTTTCTATGCTTCTTCTTTTGATTCAGTAAAATATTTAAAACCTAACACCTAAAGTGGGTTTCTTTCTAGTTATTTTGGGTTTTGTTTTATTTTGTTTAGGGTTTATTATTTCCTGTGAAGAAAACTGTAGTTTCCACCTCACTTTGCTCGTTTAATAGTTATCCATGTGCAAAGCACAGAGCATGCCTCAAAATCATCAGTAAATTAAGTGAGAAGTCAGAAAGAGCAAAGAGTGTACATGCATTGCGAAAGAAGTACCAGTGAAAATCGGCTTAATGGCAACAAGACGGGCATTTTTATTTTATTTTATTTACTGCTTTTTAAATTTAAATTCTAGTTAGTTAACATATAGTGTAATATTGGTTTCAGGAGTAGAATTCAATGGTTTATCACTTACACACAACACCCAGTGCTCCTCACAAGTGTCCTCTTTAATCCCCATCCCCCCATCCCCCACCTCCCTCCCTCCATCAACCCTCAGTTTGTCTATATTTCAGTCTTTTATGGCTTGTTTACATCTCTTTTTTTATTCCCTTCCCATATGTTCATCTGTTTTCTTAAATTCCACATATGAGTGAAGTTATATGGTATTTTTCTCTGACTTATTTCACTTGGAATCATACTCTTTAGCTCCATCTACATCATTGCAAATGGCAAGATTTCATTCTTTTTATGGCTGATTAATATTCCATTACACACACACACACACACACACACCACATCTTCTTTATCCGTTCATCAGTTCATGAACATTTGGGGTTTTTCCATAGTTTGGCTATTGTTGATAATGCTGCTATGAACATCGGGGTGCACGTACCCCTTTGAATCTGTATTTTTGTATCCTTTGAGTAAATACCTAGCAGTGCAATTGCTGGGTCCTAGGGTAGTTCTATTTTTAACTTTCTGAGGAGCCTCTGTACTGTTTTCCAGAGTGCATTTTTAGGTGAAGCCCGTTTTAGGTCTCCCTTTTTATCTATTTTTTTTTTTAGTGAAAAACATAATTTGATTTACTGTCCTTTTTGTATGCCTAAAATATTAGGTAAGTGTACAAATATGTTACTTCAGTATCTCAGAAATGTAAGAAAACGTGAATAAAACTGTATTCTGAGTTTGGGATTTCTCAAGTCGCTTGCATGGAGTCAGCTGCCTCAGGAGGATTTTAGTTCATCATTTTCTGGCTTGTTTTCATGCATCTCAAGAAGCCCCAGCTGTGGGATGGTGAGATGTTGGAGAGGTTACAGCTGGGACTGCAAGTCGGTTCAGTCCCTACAGGTAGGTTAATGGCACAATCAGAATAGTAATGTCTGCCATGTATTGAAGTCCCACGAAGTGGTCAGTGCTTTGCACACACTATTTCTTATACTAACCCCAAAAGACACTCTCCCTATCTTACTGAGATGCAGAAGTGTTCTTTGTCCACACAAAACCTGTGGGACAGATTCCACTCCCAGCAACTCCATCTCCTCTTCCTCACCCCTCCCAAACGCTTGCTGACACGCCTCCATGTTTCCTCTTAAAATCAGATCCCAGATTCTTGCTTTCCTGCCCCAGTGCTTTCCCCTCCATCTCAGATGACCACCAAGTGATTACAGAATACACTTCTCCACTGAATAATACTCGTTCTCTTTACCTCTTTGAAAACAATTGTTAAGGTGCTGGCTCCTTACTTTAAGCTATTTTCCTCTGTCTTATACCATAGCGATATGTCGGACTTATATCCAAGATAGGGAAAGAAATCACACAACTCAAGAATTAGAAGACAAACCAACCAAGAGAAAGAGGGAAGAGTTTAAACAAACAGGTCATGTGAGAGGACAGAAGACTGTCAGGATTCTGGGAAGGTCCAGCTCTGTCCACAGAGGAAGCTGGTGTCTTGGCTACGTAACGTTAGCTCCAGTTCAGGAAAGCAAGGTAAGGAAGGGATAGTTAATACAAACCAATAAATCTCTCCTCCACGCAATCTTGTATCTGAAAATGCCAAAAAAAAAAAAAAAAAAATTTAGACAGGAAATATGCAACCCTACAGCAGTCGCCTGATACATTTATTAGCTGTAAGTGACTTTTCCAAAGACGCAGCGTGAGTTAAAAAAAAAAAAAAAAAAAAGATGCATGAATGGGAAGTAAGCACATGAAATAGTATTCAACATCATTATTGATCAGGAAAATGCAAATGTAAAAGCACAATGAGATTCCACCTCACACCAACTATCAGCACTATGACTAATACTAAATAGATTGACAATACTGAGGGTTCATGACGTTATAAGAAGCAACTAGAATTCTCATTTACTCCTGGTAGGAAGGAAATTAGTGCCCTCTCTTTGGAAATCAGCTTGACAGTTTCCTATGAAGTTAAAAATACACCTAAAATATAATCCAGTAGTTACTTTCCTAGATTCTTATCCAATAGAAATAAAAACACTGTTTGTATACAAATGTTCAGAGAAGTTTAATTTGTAAAAGCTGGAGCTGGGCACAAGCTGAAGGGACAAGCAAGTTTGGTACATCCATACAGTGGAATACGACTTAAAAATTTTTCTTAAAAACCTATTGATATGGAACTATATAGATATTTTTCCAAATCCTGATGATGACGAAAGGAAGCAAGACAGAACAGAGTATACGTAATCTGCTTCTACTTAACTGACCCTCCAGGAAGGTCCGTTCTAGTCTCAGGTGACAGAAATGGATCAGTGGTTTCTGGACGGGGGGCGTGGGGGGTGCACGGAGATGTACAGGGGAATTCCTGGGGTGCCGAACCCTTCTCTATCTTCCTGGTAACGGTGTTTACATACGTGCATACATTTGTCAAAATACATCCAACTCTATACTTAAGAGGAGTGCGTTTTACCTTACGCAAGTTCTATCTCAGTCGTGTTGATTTAAAAGTAAACATAAGAAGCAGGACAGTAAGCTGGGGGACTCACTTCTATCCTGTGGCGTGAGGAGCTGGCACCAGGGAAGGGGCTTCGCCATGCCACCAAGCGATTCTGTGACACCAGCTGGGGGTCCTACAGTCCCACTCAGTTCTGACCCCGTCTACCTGGAGGCAGCTCAGACCCCACAGGTTAGGGGCTCAGATTCATACACTCCGCCCCCCTCCACGTGTCACACAGTCCAGGAGCTGGGTCCCTGACCCACTGGCTACAGATTGGCAGTTCCTGCAACCTCCTTTCCAGGTCGGATTAATTTGCTGAAGAGGCTCATTGAACTCAGAGAAACATTTTACTTACTAGGTGATAGGTTTATTATAAAGGGATGTAACTCAGGAATGGCCAGATGGAAGAGGTGCACAGAGCGGGATGTGGGGAGGCGCTCATAGCTTCAGTGCTCTTCCCAAATCTCCACTTGTTCACCAACCTGGAAGTTCTCCAAACCCCACACTTCTGTGGTTTCATGGAGGTTTCATTACACAGTCGCGGTTGATCCAGTCATGGGCCATTGGTGATTGAATCCCACCAAGGTCAGCGGGTAAGACGGAAAGGTCCAACCCTCTAATCACGTGATTGGTTCCCCTGGCAACCTGCCCCCACCCTTAGGGGCTTTCCAAAAGTCACCTAGTTAACAGAACAAAAGGCAAGTTTGTCACTCTCTTCACTTGGGAAATTCCAAGCGTTTTAGGCGCTCCATACCAGAACAGGAGAAAAACCAAATATACGTATTTCTTTGACAAATCACAGTATCACAAATTCTGAGCAAGATTTTAGTTGCTCTCATGGAATGTGATTTACTGTGGTCCAATTCCATTCAATTATGGAAGCTTGGGCTTTTCCTTCGAACCCACGACGCACCTGGTTAGAAGAGTTTCACCCTTTTTTTGGGGGCAAAGCATCCTAATACTCTGAGATGTTCAGAAGATTGGGTAATCAGAAGGAGCTCTGAGAACGGTCTGCGCCATATCCACATTGGAGGAAATAACACTTGAAATAAATTGCCGGAGACATCATTACTGACATGTTGAAGCTTTAACTAAATTAAAGATAATTTTTTTGAATTAATTATAAATGCGTGAAATTAGCCTTCTTCTCTAGGCACATGATCTCTCACTTGACGATTCCCCTGCAAACTTCATTTGCAAAATGTTTTAAAGTTTATTAAGCCCTTTGACAAATATTCTGTCTTGATACAATCATTTCATTACCAAATTTTGGATGTCTGCCTGTCTCTCTTTCTCTCCTGTCTCTCTGAGTCCAGCTGACTGGCATGCTTTCTTCCTAAGTCTTTGTAATGATGTTTACTGTGACATTAACTGTAATGAAATAACCAAAGCACAGGCAGAATATGGCTTCAATCATGACATTTAAACATGCTGTGGAAAAAAATCACTTTGCATTTTATTTGCTTCGCCTTTTATTTGCTATTTTCAAGAGCTTAATACTGCATTTAAAAAAAAAACCGAGAAAGCGAATGTTGACAAGTATTACACAAACATCTCTGATCTTTCTACTTAATAGTTATATTCCCATCTGGCAACAGAGCGAAACCTATTGAATGGACAAGAGGAGAGGAAGACTGCGGGTGTCTCTCTTCGGTCATCAGTGACCAGCAAGCAAGATGCCCGTCTTTCCACAGAGATGCCTGTTTAGTCTCCAAAGAGTTAACTCCATTCATCATACTAGGAGCAGATATTGAGGCCATTTTGCACTTCTCTGTACCTGTAACAGCTTACACATAAGGTATTCCTATTAGATTTTACAAATGGCACCAGAAAATTTGCAAATTCTGGGAGACCGAGAGTTCCGTTTTCAATACCAACCCCATGTATACTTTCAGTATGTTTGGTTAAAAGCATTAAAAATATAACGTACTCTTCTTGCACTTTTTAAATAATAAATGTCTTCATAGGTGTTTGTAGGTGTGAACATCCATTCTTGGGCGATGCTGTAACTTAACACACATTCTGTTCTCATTTCTGGTTTACTTTTCCAGACTTCTGGTTCTGGCTGCTGTCGGGACATTAGCTGTAGAGAGTGAGGCTGCCTCGAAAACACTCACCTCATCTGTCTTTGTGGCTTCTCAGTTTCTGTGACTTGAGAGGCTGGCACTCCGCTCCGCGCCCACTCCCCGTGTCACCACCGTGCGGGAGCTCCCGGCAAGAAGCTGTCGCGGGCCGGGCCTTCGCTCCTGGACCCTCGTCTGTCCCAGGGGCGCAGACGCGCTCTCTGACCCCTCGCCGGCCGCCCGTTCCAGGGAGGAAGGTCCTCAGTGTCACGGCGCCCACGGCCCTGGTTTCCCGGTTATTTCACAGCCCCCGCCCCAGGACGGGTTTCATGACACTGCCGTTTGCTTTAGCCCTGGACACACATGAAAAACCCAAAATACCCGATCATATTGTTATTTGTGTTTACATGACAGTTTCATGTGGGCTTGCATTCACTTTTATTCGTTTAATGTATCATAAACTATGAATTGATCCTAATATTCGAAACTGCCCTCTCTCCACTCTCAGCCGGCAGCTTCACTACAGTGAAGTGTTTCTTTAAACTCCGGATTGCTTGGTTCTTTTGCAAGACCAAATTTTCACGCAGTGAGGTTTTCTTTTAAGAGTATAACTTTGATCCTAAGTGCTTTCTCTAATGTTAGTTTCCAGAATTAAGAAACTATTTGTATATAGAGAGAGATTTACAATGTCTCTCAGCTCTTTGACCTTTCCTGTGTTTATTTTAGAAAGTCTCCTGTCAATCAACTTTCATTGCCTTTGCCAGCTTCCTTCTGTTTAGTCTAATCGAGGTGAAAAATACAAATTAACCAGGTTCAAGTGTATATAGCAATCCATCATATAACAAGTAAAGGTGAAATCTCCAATTGATGAGGGAGCAGAAGGCAAGCTGAGGGCCAAGCACAAGCTGACACCCCACAATCCGCCCCCCCCCCCAAGGTGGGATATGTGTGACATTCCTCAGGTCCTCCTGGCTGCCCTAGGACAAGGAAAGGGGAAAACGCATGGTTAACTGATAGAGATCACAGTCCTGCAGGACAGGAGTCTCCATCAGCTTGCAACTGTCTTAGTGATTTACAAGAAAAAAGCAACCTCCAGAAACCTATAGACTCCATTTCCTGGAGCCCTAACATCACCCTCCCCTCCATAGGGTAGAGAATCTCCTATCATCAGTCTCTCCTCATAACCGCAGTGCAGCTGTCCTGCCCACAGGTCCTGTCATAAGAAAACACCTTTATGTCCTGAAGACATCTCAAGAATTCTTGGGCCATCGGCTCCCTACGCCACCACTTCAAACCACATCACAATCAGGGAGAGATGAATGGTTTGGGATGACGATAAATTCAGAGCTATATACCTCACACGATATCTGAAATAAATTTCATACAAGAGTAAATGTATAAATGTGATAAAGCATTTTCTTTCCCTGGCAATATGGTAGATTAGATACGCTGGGTAAGTCTACCACTACAATCTCCTAGGTATTCTGAATCCATACGCGCACTCATGCATTCGCACATATACGTGTACACGTGTATACACAACGTATCATTACTATATGCAGTTGAAACATTGTGAGAGAGACTCAAAGCTGAAGCTAGAGAGCTCAATACAGCCCGAAGCCTGTTCTCCCCAGACAGCAGTGGCCAAATACAACAAAACCTGCGTGACTAATGTTTAATACTGTTAGTTATACAGAAATGTAGTTTAATACTGCATTTGTGACTCTGGCTAAGTTGGCATAACAAAGATCAGATACTCTCTCTTGCCTTAAGGTTGAAAAAAAATTAAAAAAGTCAAAATATATAAAAAGAAGACTATTCAGCTTGTAGCCTGGGCAGTGATCTCTGAGACAGGAAACAAATGAGGGGAACCTGCAGGTGCCCCAGGCAGTGGGCACGAAGACTGCTTCCTGCAGCACCTGGGGGGGGCCCCAACACCACCCTGGGATCCCCTGGAGCTGAGGGGCAGGAGGACACAGAGGGCAGAGGACGGGAGTGGACAGCTGCAGGGCACAGCTCTGGAGAAATCCTCAAAGCATTTTTTTCTTTTCTTTTTTCTTTTTTTTCTGCAACTAAATAAGGAACAGACCTTTGTGAGCAAGCTAAACTCCCTGAGGCCAGGGAACAGAGCATTTTAGAACAATCACTCGAAGTCATAAAGGAGGAGGATGGCTCACATCCCCGTGCTCAGAATTAAGAAACTCCAAAATATGTGGGGCAGCAAATTAAATATTCGGAAGGGCATTGTTTCAGTAGTGTAAATAATTAAATAGGCTAAATTACATTCAGAATCAAGTCTGACTTGGTCCCACCTAACAAAACTCAGAAGCAAGCCTTGAAAAAATCAAACTTTCCTAAATTTGTTGTGTCTCAGTTCCAGCCACAAAAAACATCTAATATTATACAAAAATTCAAGTCCCAACAAGGTAAATTGACAATGTCTGACATCCAGTTAAAAATCACCAGTCCTGGGGCACCAGGGTGGCTCAGTCGGTGAAGCGTCCACCTTCAGCTCAGGTCATGATCTCAGGGTCCTGGGATCCCTGCTTCAGGATCATTGCTCAGTGGGGAGGCTGCCCCTGCCTCTGCCCCTCCTCCCACTCGTTCTCTCAATCTCTTTCTCTCTCTCTCTCTCTCAAATAAATAAATAAAGTCTTAAAAAAATCACCAGTTATGTAGAGAAATAGGAAAATACGATCCATATTTAGGTCATGACCCATGCATATATATTATATATATATACATATATATATATATTTTTAATCAGAGCCAGCAAAGATACAGATGCTCCAATTAGTGGACGAGAACACGAAGTAGCTGTTATCTTGTCAATACACTCCGTGTGTCCTAGAAGGAGGCCGGCAAAAGGTGGCCCAGGGGACAAATCTGGCTGCAGACTGTTTTTGTAAATCAAGTTTTATTGGAACATGACCATGTCTGTTCACATGCGGAGTGGCTATGGCTGATTTCATGCCACGAGGGCAGATCTGAGTAATTTCAAGACAAACTCTGTGGCCTGGACATTTTACAGTAGTCCCTTCCTGCTCACCCAGTGTCCCAGGAGACGGAAGGGAGCATGGATGTGTCAATGAACCAAACAGGGCCCATTTCAAACATTTAGCAATAAAGCATACAGCGTCTGCGATTTAAAAATACAGTGGTTAGATCAATAACTAATTAGACGCTGAAGAACTTAAGAATATATTCAAAGAAATAATGGCCCTAACATTTCCCACTTCGATGAAAACAGTAATGATCCACAAAGCTCAACAATCCTGAAGCAGAAGGAGCTTGAAGAAAGTGAAACCAAGGCATGTCCTGATCTAATTGCTTAAAAGGAGTTAAAAGGAGAAAATATTAAAGCACCTAAAATAAAAACAGACTTATCAGAGGACAAAAATAACTATGACAATGGAGTTTTCATTGGGAATGATGCAAAACAGAAGACCTAAAACATGCTTATGGTCCAGAATTTAAAAATAAACTGTCTACTTAGCGTCCTATATCAACAAAAACTCAACAAACACAGGGGAGAGTAAGGACATCTTCAGACATAAAAAAGCTGAAGAAATCTACCAGTAGCTTGCCCTGCACAAAACATGAAAAGCCCTTTAGGCAGAAGAAAAACGTGATTTGTGGGAAAAATAAAATACTTTTTATGTATCAAATACTAAACAAATAATTGACTTTTTAAGTACAAATCATAGCAATGCATGATGCAGGTTATGAGACCTGTAGAAGTAAAAGTCTGGTGTCAACAGTACAAACCCCGAAGACAGGACAGGGACTCTGTTTTGTAGGATTCTCACACTGCCCAGGACGCCAGGTAATTCCTGCAGGGAGGCTGAGCTAAGTAGCAATGGTAAATGCTAGCACAAGGCTAGAAAACATTTTAATCCTAAAGAAGTTAATAAAAGAGAAGAAAGGGAAGAAAGAGTGAACAAGACAAATGGAAAATGATGTGGGGAACAAAAGCAGAAGGAAATGTAGACAAAGCTAAATTTGCTTTTAGATGTTAGGAAAGATGTTAGGGTTCAAAGCTGACAGCCCAGAAAGAATTCTTGAGACGTCCTTGGTGCAAAGAGGTGGTTTTATTAAAGCACAGGGACAGGACCCATGGGCAGGAAGAGCCGCACTGGGGTCATGAGGAGTGGCCCATCATATACTTTCAAGTTGGGAGGGGGTTAGGAAAGCGTAAGTCTCTAAGGAATTTGGAAGCAAGGTTTCCAGGACCTCGAGGGGGCTAGCTGTTGTAGGGAAAATGTTATTTATTACTGTCTAATAAAACCTGAGTTGTGAGACCCTTTAGATGTGTATCGGTGGGTCATATGCTTGGGGGGTGATTGCCAACATGTATCTTGGGGGGTTAGAGATAAGGGAAGTTTCCAAAGGAATTTGTGTACGTTAAAGTAGACTTACAGGGTCCTGGGGTCGCACTTAGATTGCCTTTGGCCCTTAGCAAAGTATTAACATTGAGGCAGTTAGTTCCCTAGAGGAAGGTCACTCTGTCACTGGGCTGTAGGTAGTAAGGAAATTTAATAATTTTTCTTCTGACTTTGTTTCCCACATCACTTATAACCTGCAGCCCACTGACAAATCCTTGAGGCAGGCAGAGCAGAACCTTCCTCCAGGAAACTCCCAACAGTCTTCATGCTGATGCTTTGTTAGAGGGAAAAACAACCTCAGCTTGACAAGAGCCAGGCCTCCTGGATCCTGTGAGTCTTCTTTAGCAGATCAAGGTCCTTTTGGAAACTTCCCTTTGTTTTTACCTCCCCAACCCCAAAGTCTATAATCAGTTGCTCCTCACAATCCTGGGGCAGCAGCTCTTCCTGCCCACGGGTCCTGTCCCTGTGCTTTAATAAGACCACCTCTTTGCACCAAAGACGTCTCGAGAATTGTCCCTGGGCTCCGAACTCCAACAATTTCCTACATCATCTGTCGTCCTCACGTGGGGGCTTCTAGTCTTCTCATCTGGACTCTGAGCTTCAGTGCAAACTTGGTGAGCACGTTCCTCTCCCTTTACCTTCATTTCAGGAGTGCGGTCTTCTCAGAACGCGTCCATGTCTCCTGCTCAGCCTGTACCATCAGCCCCTCCCACTCCCCTCACCGCCAAAGAGCGAACAGCACCCCCGGACTCACACCACCCACTTCAGGCCACCCCCCTCACGCCTCAGATAAAAACTGACAATGGGGAACAAACTGATTGACTTTTAAGTGGCCCCGAGTGGACTGTAATTCGGTATTTAAACCAATTTAAGTTGGCTGGTTTAAGATAGACATGTCTTTAGAGTTATCAGCATTAAATATGAAATTTTTTATTCTTCCAAGGTTTATGAAAGATCAAATAAGCTCGTGTTATCTCTGTTGCAATTTGTCAGCAAAAAGATGACTTAAACTATTGGTTAATTTTGTCTGTCTCAAAGTTTTCATGGGTCATTTTGGTAACCTAACACTTTATAAAGTTTTGCTTGGATGATAAATTGGGATTGAATTCATTGGAGGTCTAGGCCTTTTCCAAGTGAGATAAAATACTAAAACACTGATTACTGAACATAGGCTTGTGTTTTTGGCTTCTTATGCAGAGAAACTAAGGATATTTGATTCTGTTGGTAAACATGCTTTGTGCTTAAATGTATTCATAAATTTACCATACACAGAATTCTGGTGTTTGGGTGCCTGGGTGGCTCAGTCGTTAAGCGTCTGCCTTCGGCTCAGGTCATGATTCCAGGTCCTGGGATCGAGCCCCGCATCGGGCTCCCTGCTCGGTGGGAAGCCTGCTTCTCCCTCTCCCACTCCCCCTGCTTGTGTTCCCTCTCTTGCTGTCTCTCTCTCTGTCAAATAAATAAATAAAATCTTAAAAAAAAAAAAAGAATTCTGGTGTAACAGTTCACAGTTGGTTACTACTTGGTTTCTATGGGAGATTAAGGTTTCTAAGAGTGCAAAATTCTGTAGTTAAGACTGATGAGACTATGGGAGGCAACTCTGTAAGAAAGATCTAAGGAATGGGAATGCATTTTTGTCGAAGGTAAAAGGAAGTAATTTTGTCCTAAAATGAGACTGGTTGTTTGGAGAAAAATGGCTTGGGACAAAATCTGAATGCAAAAGAAAGTTGTAGAAGGTTCATGAACGGAAATCTGTGGAAAGGAATCTTATGTGTGGTCAGAAAGGATAAGGTTGAAATGAATGGATTTTAAAAGTACTCTGGTATGAGATTGAAATTCTGCTTTCTCTCTGTTCAAAAACAAAACAAAACACAACAAAAGGTTCTTGAATTGTTGGTCTGCTCTTGAAAAGAAAATGTAAAAATGGTCTTGTCTCTTTTATCTGCCCTGAATAGCAGTTTCTATATTTTGTCTTTATCAGGTCTTTGATGACCTAGTTAAAACTTCTCAGTATTAAAGGAGCTAAGTTTTGCTAACAACTATATAACTCCACTTATTTGCGTTTGGAATCTCTTATTGTCACCTTGCTTAAATAAATAATTAAGTTTTAAGTTTTGTAATGATCTGTAATCCTATTTAAGCACATGCTTTATTTTTTTTAAAGATTTTATTTATTTATTTGAGAGAGAGCATGTGAGCGGGGGCGGGGGGGAGCAGAAGCGGAGGGAGAGAGAAAAACTCAAGCAGACTTGGTGCTGAGCGCGGGGACCCAACTTGGGGCTCCATCCCATGACCCTGAGATCATGACCTGAGAGGAAATCCAGAGTTGGATGCTTAACCAACTTGGCCACCCAGGTGACCCAGCAAAGGAGATTTTAAAAGACCTATGTGATTAATCACTATTCTTGCTGAGCTTATGTAAATAATTAGGCCAAGTTTGTTAAAATTGGACTTGTGTTACAAATGAATTAGTCCAGATTTGGCTATCTCTGATTAAAAATGAGGGTTATTACAGAGAAAAAAATGTTTCAACGACACATCTTTGTAGATATTAGATTTTAAGCACTCGAGACTTGACACTGGGTTTATAATTTGCTCTAACCACTAAACTATATATATTTTTTTGTTGTTTTCATAAAGGTGCCTCTTATTACTTACCTGGTTGCTTGCTGAACAAAGCAGTATATGACGGCTAATGCCACTTCCTACACAATTAAGGCCTTAAATGACTCAAAGTGCGAGTAGGTATTTTATTGGAAGCACAAGGCTAGCATAAACACAGAATGCTGTGTGTATATTCCAGATATCACAGAAACGTAACAGAATTCCTAAAAGGTATAAATATTCAAATTACCGCTTTTAAACCATCTTTCTTTTAGTGATTAGTTAAACTCTTGGACTGGAGGAACATTTTGGTCAGCTATCAATGGCTTTTGGGGGTGGGGGGGCTTCTCTTTCTCATAATCACATTAACCTTATTTTGTTGTCTTTTCCGGTGTCTCCCTGCCTGGTGCCAGGACCCCTTCACCGCCTTAACTTCCAGCTGATCGATGACCCTTTTTCCTCAAGGAGGTTCATGCATGTTGTCTGCCTTGGATTGGCTGCCTCCACCTTTGGTAACTCCTATATATAAATTCCCCAACTGACCAATGTAGACCCATAGGTAGGGACATCTCTACACCCCTATTCAGCAGGAAGTCATTACAGAACTTCTACCCTCAGCAACCTTAAAGATATAAGGGTCAAAGTGTTCAGCGGGAATGATGTGGGGAACAAAGGCAGAGGGAAATATAGATAAAATTAAATGTGCTTATAACCTGCAGCCCACTGACAAATCCTTGAGGCAGGCAGAGCAGAATCTTCCTCCAGGAAACTCCCAACTGTCTTCACCTTAATGCTTTGCTAGAGGGAAAAACAACCTCAGCTTGACAAGAGCCAGGCCTCCTGGATCCTGTGAGTCTTCTTTAGCAGATCAAGGTCCTTTTGGAAACTTCCCTTTGTCTTTACCTCCCTTAACCTCAAACTCTCTAATCAGTTGCTCCTCACAATCCTGGGGCAGCAGCTCTTTCTGCCCACAGGTCCTTCCCCTATGCTTTAATAAGACCACCTTTTTGCACCAAAGAAGTCTAAAGAATTCTTTCTTGGCCCTGGGCTCAGAACCCCAACACCACTCCAAAACCACATCAGAAAACGCATAAGACGCTAATCTAAACCTCAGACATATCAAATCACATGGAAATGAGATGATCCAAACACTTTCAATTAAAAGGTAGAGATTATTGAATTGGATTTAAAAATCAAATTGAATAAAAGATTCAATATTAGCTGTGCAAAATACTCATTTTAAAAATAAAGACACATATGGGTTAAAAATAAAGGAAAACAAAGAAGATATATCTTGTAACACAAGTAAGAATGAGATGGCTCTATTAATATTAGAAGTTGGGTTACAGAATAAGGAACATTATGGGTATAAAAAAGGTCCTTTCCTAATCATAAGTGATTAAATGAATCAGAAGGACATAATCGTGAACAATTGATGTTCATCCACCACATGAAGCAAACCTGATAGCCTGAGGGCTAGTGGAGATAAGTCACAATTACAGCTGGAGGCAAGATCCCTACCACAAAACCAGAAAGAACAAGTGCACAGAAAATCAGTAAGGTCACAGAAGACTTAAATAATGCTTTCACCAAGTCGAGAGAATGAAAACCTTTAGATCACCCAACCAAACGCATCAGAATGCAGAGCTGTTCAGGTGCATGTGACCATTTACCGAAATAGCTGTGTTCTGGCCAATAGAATGTTTCAGTGCATTTAAAATAAGTTAGGTCTTTCATGCTTTATGACTATAGTGGAATGAAATTAAAAATCAGCAACATCTTAAACATAAGCTGGAGATAGATCAACTTTAACCCAAAGGAAGCAGCAAGTGGGAAATGCTCAAGATAATAGATAAAAGCAGACCTAAAAGCTGCACAAACTAGGAGGTGGTGGGGATGGTGCAGAGGGCCCGAGGCAGGAGTGAGGCGGCCGGCCGGCCCTGCAGGACCACCAACATTAGAAGGATAATAAGAAGCATGATGCAAGATTTTTTTATGTGAACCAATTTAACAATTTAGTTGAAATGTACACATTCCTTGAAAGACACAAGCTACAAAAGCTCAGATCATCTAAGCAGTCCTATATCAATTACAGAAATTTATAATTAAAGTTATTGCGCAGTGAAAGCTCCAGAGCCAGAGGACTTCACTGGTGAATTTTACCAAACATTTAGGGAGGAGAAAATAGAAATTTGACACATATCTTTTTTCCCAGAAAACTGGAGCAGAGGATGTCACCCCCAATATTTCCAAGAGTCTGTGACACTAGATGCCAAGAGTAGCCACATTCATTTCCAAAACTTACAGAATAATATTCTTCATGGATCTAGAAACAGAAATGTTAGGAAGCTGTCAGCAAAAGGAATCCAACAACAAGAACACAAATGGCACATTGTGACCAAGAGGGCTTTATCGTGGCACACAACTTTGGTTTGAAAATCAATCAGTGTAACACACCGGATAAAGAGATTTGATAAGAAAAATCACATGATCATATCGATAGATGCAAAAGAGATTTTGACAAAACCCAGTATCCATCCATGATGGAAGCTCTCCGAGAACGAAATACGTAAAGGAACCTCCTCAGCGTGATGACAGGCTTCCCAGACAGAGCTGTCGCCAACGTCCTCCCTGATGGCAAAAGCAGATGCCTTCCCCTAAAATGAAGAGCGAGAAAGGGAGGCTGTTCTCCCAACTTGGGAGTTGGCAGTCTCCCAACTGCCCCAAAGGGAGGCAACTCTCCCAACAGACACTCATCATTCTTAGGGCACTACAGCAGGCAGAAATAACTAGAAAGACAAAAGTAAAAGTACTTGTTGAATCCACCCAAAGCTACTACAATTAATGAATGAATTTAGAACGGTTCCAGGATACGAGGTTAATACACAAACATCCATTGTACATGCCAGCAACAAAGACTAGGACATTGAAAAGAAAATATTCCAAATAAAATAAAAAAATGTGAAATACATGGGAATAAGTTTGACAAAAGACACAAGACCCACTCACTGAAAACTTTAAAATGCTGCTACCAGAAAATAGAGAAAGACGTTATATTTATGGGTTAAGAGACTAAAACCTCTTAAGATGACAATTCTTCCCAAACTGATCTGCAAAAGAATGTAAATAAAGCTTTCATCCAAGTTTTTGTGGAACGAAATACATAAATGAGTAAAAAAGACACTTGAGGCTTCAATCGACTACTTTCAATACGGACAGAACTTGGCTCTTAAACATAAGCTGGAGGTAGATCAACTTCAACCCGAAGGAAGCAGCAAATGGGAAATGCTCAAGATGGGGATGGAATTTGCTGGAGGCCAGCTGGACCCAGCAGACATCTCCACAACCTTCCAACAAATAGCAGCAGAACACATGAGGCATACAGCACACACAGGGAACACAGAAACGCACATGGTGTATTCTTGAGGATATAATACACGTTTGGCCACAAAATCAGCCTCGATGCATGTAAAAGGAGTGAAATCATACAAATCTGACCACAGTTCCAATGGGATTTAGAGATGTTTGGAAACTAAACTATACAATTCTATATACTAACTGGTCAAAGCAGAAATCACAAGAGAAATTAGAAAGAACTTTGAGATGCAGGAAAATACTGGTAACACATCACAATTTATGGAAAGTAGCAAAAGCAGCAATTGTGGGAAAAACTGCAGCTATAAGAAAAAAGATTTCATCAATAGCCAGCCTTCCACCTCAAGAAACTAGAAAGAGAAGAGAAAACTGGCGTTGTGACCGCAGAAAGAAAGGCCTGATACTGATCAGAGCAGAAAAAAACTCTGGAGGGCAGACAAGGTGGGACACAACAAAGCCTAAGTGTGGTTATGAGAGAGGTCAACAACCTCGACCTGTCTTCAGTGAGATCAAGGAAACAAGAGAGACTGTTCAAACTACTAAATTCAGAAATGAAGTAAGACTTCACCGCTGACTTTGCAAAGGTAAGGAGGATTTGGGGAGCACCTGGGTGGCTCAGCTGGTTGAGCTTCCGATTCTTGATTTTGGCCCAGGTCATGATCTCAAGGTCATGAGACTGAGCCCTGAGTTGGGCTCTGCACTCAGCATGGAGTCTGCTTGAGATTCTCTCCCCCTGTCCCTCTGCTCCTCCCTGCCCTCCCTCTCTAAAAAAGAAAAAAAAAAAGTAAGGTATATTTTGAGGGAATACTATAAATAATTGTAGGCCAAAACATCGGGTAACCTAGATGAAGTGGACAAATTCCTAGGAAGACACAGAGCACCGAGATGGCCCCAAGGAGAGATGGAGACTTGTAGGCCTGTAGCAGGAGAGTGAGCGATCAGCGATGAGAAATCTGCGCAAGGAAAAGCCCAGGCCCAGACAGCTTCACAGGTACCTTCTACCAGATACTTACAAGAGAATTAATACCACTACTTCACAAAGTCTTCCATAGAATAGAAGATGGGAAGCCCTGCTCACCTGCTCCAGGAACACCAGTCCTGGAAAATGAAAGCAAGGGAGATATAAAGACAGACGCGGAAACTGGTAAGTAAAAAAACAAAACAACAACAACAACAAAACAACCTCACGATGCGGAGGATAAACAAAACTAAATACACTCATATATAGTGATAAATGTGATTGTAAATAGCTGGCAAAATAAATGGAGAAAAGTCTAAAAGTGGTATGAATAAGCTACGATGGCATTAAAAACCTAATCCTGCAGATGTAGCATTATGAAAAATCTTATTGCCTTAAAATATTAACCTGAAAACTTCCTAGCAAAACATAACTTACAGAAAATTACTGAAAAACAAAATAGTCCTATAGAATAGAATTCAACCAGTGGTTTAAACATCTTTCAACAATAAGAAAAAATACCGCTTTGAAAAAAACATACTAATAAATGCAAGGAAACATTCAAATAAAAGATAATTTAATCTTAAACCAAATAGAATATAGAAGGAAGGTACATTCCCTATTTTCATTGACAATGCTTGCAAATACTGTGATAGAACACTGATAAATCCATCATGAAAACTGAAAATTGAAGTCCCTCTTTCTCATGGATGTAGATGCTAATGTCCTTCGTAGCTAATATGGTAGCAAAATAAATGTACACCACAAAAACAGTAAGACACACCAGGGCCACATGTAGTTTATCCCAGAAATGCAAGCCAAAAAGTCAATGAGCACAATGATCTATAGAACAGTTTAAAGGAGAAAGTATATATAATCAATCCAATAAGTGGTAGACTTGATTGTAATTTATATATAGTCAGGGTTAAAATAATAAATAAAGTATAGCTGTAAGTGCAATCACATATCCTCCCTTGCTCAGGACTGAGCTGCTTTAAAAGGTTCTATGCAATAATAGGATCCCTTTTCCACCCAAAGTGTCCAGGTTTAAGACAATACGTTTCATAGCGACTCCTAACAGAAGACACTTCACTAAACCTAATAAAACACATCTCAAAAAACCTATGGCAACTGTTGTACTTGCTGGTGAAATGTCCACAGCGTTTGTTTTAAGACAAACATGGTTGTTCTCATATTTCCCCTGGAGATTTTAACCAGGGAAATAAGGAGGTTTTGTTTTTTTAAGTGCATAAATAAGGATTGAGAAACAAGAATCTAAGGTATTACCACACATGTAACTGAAATCCACCGGAATCCAGGATGGATAAATCATTCCCACACAAAGCAAAAGGCAAGCCGACACACACAAAAAAGTGCGTAACATTTCAATAGAACTCTAAACAAGATGACGCTGGATTGTCCAAGAAACTTGTGAAGGTATTTACAACCTACAATCATAGAAATAAAAATTAAACCACAATGAAATACCATTTTACATACATCAAATTGGCAAAACTTACAACAGCGACAATACTGAGAGTTGGGAAGAATATGGAATAATAGAAATACTTGTGTGCTGTGTGGGGGACAGTAAATTAACACAGTCCCACAGGACACAGTGAGACTTCTTCTAGTAACCCTTGAGACAGGCACAGACTTTGACTCAGCAGACACACTTGCAGGTAAGAAACAGGGAAACCAAGTTGCAAATGTGCAGCATCCTGGAAGCATCGCTCGTGAAGTCAACCTGGAAATGACAAAAAGGTGCACCTAAAGCAGAACGGTCAGATCAATTTCTGTATATTAACACAAGAGCATAGGAAGCAGTAAACATTAACAAATCACAGCCGTACAAATCGCATGGAAGAATCTTGGGGATATGACAGTTGGTCAAAAGCAGGTTGCCAAATGCTTCCAACACAATGCTGCTCCATGTATGTAAAATTTAAAAACGTAATACACCAAATAATGTGTTTAAGATGAAAATATATATGGTAAAAATATAAAGAAAACACAGTTCAGCAGTAAACACAGGTGTGGTCCAGGACACACCTCTGGTGGGGGGCAATGAGAGCAGTGAGGTGGTCTATTCTCAAGGTCATGTCAGTGTTCTTGGTGTTTATTGTATAATTTCCAGGCACAATCCAGAGACACTGGGTTCTGTTCCAGAGCACTGCAGTCAAGCGACTATCACAATGAAATGGTTCAAATGCCTTCTAGAATGTTCTAATGTCGTGTGTATGGATCCAAAAAGACTTGCTGAATGCCAAGCTCCCAGAACACTGGTGTCCTGAGCACAAAAGCACAGAAAAGACAGTCATGGTGTCTTGAAAAGTGAGCAAGAAAGGCTTGGAGAAAAGGGAACAGAAGGGAAGACAGGATAACAAAAAAACAAGAACACAGAACCCTCATCAGAAGGTTAGCAGCAGGATGTCTGGGTGGAATTGAGAACATAACCATCTCCCCTCCTTTTAAAAATTCTGTAGGTTAAAACTTTTTCACAACCATCTCATATTAAAAGTTTGAATAGAG
>NW_023270812.1:11170320-11273988 GCF_011800145.1 Mirounga leonina
GGTTAAAACTTTTTCACAACCATCTCATATTAAAAGTTTGAATAGAGAACATAATGTAACAAAACGACAATGGAGGCTGTGAAAACGGGGGCCAAGAAACGCGCGCTGCTGGGAACAAAGGCCTCTTGAGAGTTTCGGGGCGTTCCAGCCAAGGTGAGCCTGTGCCACGGAGCCTGGGGTCTCCTGTGGGTTGTCAGCTCTTGTCCCCTCTGTCCTCCGTCTTTTCAGAAGAGAGGATGCCGGTGCCCAGTTCAGTGAGCGGCCGCTAGGATGTGGGCTGGGGACGGCAGGTCCACCTGCTCGGCCTTCGGGAGATGGCCCGACACTGAAGGTCGTCTGGGAGAGACGCTGACGGTTACTGTGGTTTCCAGCAAGGATGCGTCTGCTCGTGGGTCCAGCTGACCCACATGGCCGAGTGTCATGTCACACTGTCCGCTAGAATGACCCCTTTGCCACTGGGAAATGTCCAGCTGGCGAGTCCTGCTCAAATCCCAGGCTGGGCTGGGTAGCCTGGGGCAGAGGGTGCGTCTCCCACCTGGACGCCCCTGCGCAGACCTCTGACCTGACCCCCGCGCTGCATCTGCAGACATCACGCGTCTCTCTGTGTCCAGCACATCCCCACGCACCGCGGGCCAGTCAGCAACCAGAAAACTGGGAGCTCCGTCCTCAGCCTCCCCGGGTGTTCCTGTCGCCCACTCCCATCTCTCCTCCTTGCGTGCTCCTTCTTGGGTTTTCTGGTTGTGCTGAGCATGGTGCCTCTGGAGGAGATACCTGGGGCAATCCGTGGGCCTCCAGACTCCCCTCTCTCTCCCTCCAGCACTTGGCTATGGTTCCTCCAGGGGTCTGGAAGTCTTGGCCGTTTCTGCAATGCCAGGACGAGCCACGTGTAAGGCAGCAGAAAACAGTCCTCGATTGTGGGTCTTAGTTAGAGTCCGTTTGATAGAGGACCTAAGTCCCCCTCGGGACAAGGCAGAGGAAATGCAGGCTCCAGGCCCCACTTGCTCGGCACCCAGCAGGGAGGCCTCAGGACCCAGGATCCGCATATGGTGCCGAATGCCCTGCCTCCATGCGGGGTGGCCAGGCCTACACAGACCCCTAGGTTAGGGAGTTAGAATCAATGCACAAAGGAGGGCGTGATGTAGACCAGGGAAATGAGCATATTTAGTCACATATCACAAAAGGTGATAAACCTTTTCCTTCCTAAGGTAACCTTGTTTTTGTTAAAGTATCTACCCTTCCCAGTCGGATTGACCTCGGAGAAGCTGACGCCATTGCTGAGTTCCCAGCCAGCCGCTTGGAGAGCTTGATCCTCTGTGGCTACAAGGATCTCTTTTGAAATCTTACTGGTCAGCACTTGAAAATCAGCATTTAGAAGGTCATTTCGTGTAGTTATAGTTATTTATAGTTATTTATTTAAAAAATGCAGTCTTCTAAAAACTATGAATATGACATTTCACAGGGATGGAGCAATAAGATGGGGTCGCTAAGGCTTCATAAATTTTTAAATAAAATTAACACACATAACTTTTAATACACCCCTGGCAAAGTGTCTTAAAATTATAAGAAATAAACACATTCAGTCTCAGCCCTTTTAAAGCTGCAATAAAGCTTGTGTTCTTATCTCAGTGTATAAAATGCTTTTTACAAGCCTGGAATGATCTCAGAGATTATAATTTTTATTAATACTGATGTTCTTGTTTGATGTTTCCCATCTAAAGAGACCAGAAGTGAAATCTCGACCAAGTATATGACTTCTGATCCTGCTTTAGATGCTTCTTCTCCACTGTGGACACTGTTTGCCTATTTTCTCCATCCTTCACTTTCGATCTGCTTCTATCGTTGGATCTCCAGTGTTTGGCATCCAGTATTACCTGATTTCATTCCTGCAGGTGCCAAGAAAAACAAAACCACAGCAGCTTATCAGGTTCCCTGCAGCTGCAGGATGACCAGGCCACCTCACCCTGAGTCTCTGTGCTGTGGTCAGCCCCAGGCACCTGATGTCTGCCGAGCCCCCCTGTTTCTTGTACAGCTTGACTTCATTGTCTGTGGCAACATCATCCGTGGGTGAGGCTGATATAGCAGAGAGAGATGGGACAGATATTGCCTGGGACTCAGGTCATGGGCTCTTTCCATTCATTTGCCCCTGGACTTTTTGTTTGAACAGCTTTTTTGAGGTCCAATTTACATAACATAATTTACCTCTTTTAAGTGTAGAATTAGGGGATTGAATGTTTAGAGGTGTACAACCATACCACAACCCAATCACCCAAAATGATCTCTTGTACCTATCTACATTTGATCCTCATTTCCAACTGAAGCCCCAAGCAACCAGGAATCTACTTTTTGTCTCTATAATTGGCCTTTTCTGGACATTTCATACAAATAGGATTCAGCATATTGTCTTTTGCATGTAGCTTCATTAGCTTGGTGCAGAACTGTTAAGGTTCACCCATTTTGTAGCATGGTTTATTTGTTTTTATGATTGAATAGTCATAAAAAATTGCAGTGGCCATTGTATGGACCTTCCAAGACTTGCTTATCCATTTACAAGTTGGTGAACAGTTCAGTTGTTTCCACGTTTGTGTTCTTATGGCTAAAGCCCCTAGGAGAAGGCCACGTGAACATATGTCTTTACTACTTTGGGGTGGGTAGCTTAGGGTGGAACAGCTAGATCCATTGGTAACTTGACATGGAACTTTCTAAGAAACCACCAAACTACTTTCCAAAATGGCTGGAACAGTATACAGCCGAGCCGGCCCCGTGGGAGGGCAGCCCCCTCACCAACACCAGTTATACGGCTTTGGGTCACAGCCAGGATAGGGAGCGTGAAGTGGTATCTCAAATGCTAGCGAACGTTTCCTGAGTGGCTGGACCATACTGACCATACACGTCTTTATATCGTGCTCAGATCTCCTTGGTAAGATGGCTATACTTCTGCCTATTTTTAACTGTATTGTCTTTTATTGATTGTGAGAGAGCTCTATATGTTCACAATACCATCCTCTGTATGAAATAAGATTTGCAAACTTTTTTGTCTGCTCCAAGCTTGACTTTTTATTCTCTTAGTGATATGAGGTCCAGTGTGTCATTTTGTTTCTTTCTTTCATGGAATGTGCATTCGGTGTTATCTGAGAAATATTTGCATAATCATTTCAAAATTTTCTCCCATTTTAAATTGTGACTTCAATGATCCATTTTGCGGTAATTTTGAAGTTCGGTCTGATTTCAACTTTTGCATGTGGTTATCCAGTTGTCCCTGTGCCGTTTGTTGGAAAGCTCACCGTTTCAACAGTTGAACTTTCTGAACACCTTTGCTGAAAATCAACTGACAGTAACATTAGTGTTTATTTGTGGATTGTGAGTTATTTTCCATGAATCTTTCTGTATATCTGTATCCCAGAACCACATTCTCTTGATTTACTGAAGCTTTTCAGTAAGTTTTTAACAAGGAAAGTGGAATTCCTCCAAATTTCTTCTGTTTCAAGATAATTTTGACTATTGGGGATCTTTGCATTTTCACGTAAATTTTATGATTATCTTGTCAATGACTATGAAAAGCATGCTGCTTGCTGGCAGGCACAGAATCGAATCCGTGTATGGGTTTGATGAGAACTTCCATCTTAAACATATTGACTTTTCCAATCCACAAACATGGGATCTCCATTAATTTCAGCAATATTTTATAGTTTTTAATGTAAAAGTCTTACTTTTTTTGGTATGCTTATTTCTGGGTATTTATTCCTTTTGATGCTAATTCATGTGAATAACTATATTCTAAATTTCATTTTTTAGATTGTTCATTGCAAGTATGTATTGTTCTTTTTTCCTCCTTTTCCCTCTTTTTGACTTGCTCAAATATGTAAACGGTAAGACTGGGTATCCTTGCCTTGTTCCTGGTTTTAGGGGAGGAAACATTGAGCTTTTCACCATTAGGGATGATGTTAACTGGGTTTTTCATCAATATACTATAACAGCTGCTTCCTGTTCCTAATTTGTCGAGGATTTAACCCACCAATGATGTTGGGTTTCATTAAACACTTTTTCTGCATCGGTTGAGATGACCGTGTACTTTTTGTCCTTTATTGGTATGGTTTATTATATTAGTTGATATCTGGATATTAAATAAACTTGCAGTCTTGGGCTGAATCCCTCTTGGTCATGGTGTATAATCTTTGTATATATTGCTGGATTCAGTTTCCTAGTATTTGGTTGAGGAATTTTGCATTGGTGCTCCTAAGAGATACCGGTTTGTAGTTCTCCATTCTGGTGATGGTTTTTGCGTGGTTTTGCTGTCAGTGTATTATTGGTTCCACAGCATGAGTTGGGAAGTGTCCCGTTCTCCCTGACTTTGCAGAAGAGTTTTTTGAAGACTTGGTATTATTTCTTCTTTAAGTGATTTGTAGAGTTTATCAATGAAGCTGTCTGTGCCTAAGTTTTCCCTTGTGGGTGGAAATATTTTTCACGTTCATTCACTTCCAGTATTCATTACAGATATATTCAGACTATTTTTTTTTAAAGATTTTATTTATTTATTTGAGAGAGAGCATGAGCAGGGAGAAGGGCAGAGGGAAAGGGAGAAGCAGACTTCCCGCCGAGCAGGGAGCTGAACACGGGGCTCCATTCTAGGGCCCCGAGATCATGACCTGAGCCAAACGCAGATGCTTAACCGACTGAATCACCCAGGCACCCCCAGACTTTCTTTTTTAAAATCATTTTTTGGTAATTTATGTTTCCAGAAATTTGTCCATTTTATTTAAATATCTAAATTGTTGGTATAAAGTTGTTTATAGCTATCCTTAAGATACCTTTGATTTCTGTAGGGTTGGTAGTTATATTTCCTTTTTGTCTCTATTTTTGGTAAGTTTTGTCCTCTCTGTCTCTCTTCTTGCTCAGTCTGGCTAAAGGTTTGTCAAGTCTGTTGACCTCTGCATAGAACCAACTCGGGTTTCACTGATTCTATTGTTTTTCTGTTTTCTAGTTCATTGATTTGTTCTCTAGTTTTAATTATCTTTTTGGTTGTGTTTTCCTTGGGCTTAGTCACTTCTCTTCTGGATTTTTATGTGGCAGCGTAAATGATTTGGTTGAGATTTTTCTTCTTTCTAATGTGGTTGTTCCAAGGTATGGGTCTCTTGCTTGTCATGACTTTAGCAGTTTCTTATCAATGTAATGTATTTTTATTCTCATCATTTCCAAATATTTTAAAATTTTCCCTGAGATTTCTTTTTTGAAGAAAATTTTAGAAGTGTATTATTTATTATACAAATGTTTGTGTATTTCCTGAACTTCTCTCTGCTATTGCTTTTCAAATTTGACTTCATTGCGGATGGAGCACATGGTTTATTTGATTAGTTAATTTTATGTTTATTGAAAATTATTTTATGGGTTAACATATGACCTATCCTGGAGCTGAAGGAAGGCAGTGTTTGGAAAAAGGTCAGTTCCCCAGGAAAATGCCATAATCCAAATATTTAATGGCCTATGAATGTATACACTTGAGACGTGCTTTACAACAAGCACAAATCTTAGTCCTCCTTGTCTGTCTGTCTGAGTGTGCTTTATTTTTTCATCCGATTGTTACCCTTCTTTATCATTAACATAATATATGTTATGCGTGTATATGTATTTCCTCCAAAGGTGACATTGCTCCGTGAACAATTCACTGAGATAGTTAACCCGAAGGATTTGAGACTCCATGTGTGTACTGTGATTCACAGGTCTGATTTCAGTGGCTGAACTCGAGGGGGACTGCTGGGACATTTGTCACAGGAAGCAGGCCAGCGACACGGCGGACTCTCTCTAGGAAGGACGTGACCGAAGGAAACCCTCACGGGGCGCTGAGCTCCGCGCTGACCCCGTGTCAGGATCCAGAATGTCCACGGAGAGAAGAGTTGACCAGTGACTGTCCTCTGTGGCCACGGTAAAGCCAGCAACGCACAGCGGCCTTGCAGAGAGCTGACGACGCAGTAGATTCGGGCCTGAGTATGGAAACGACCCGTCGACATCAGCATCCTGCAAGCATCCCCTGAGATGTGAAAGGCACCAAGGACCCATACGCGGGAGATGACGTATTTCGGCAGTTACACGCCTGCAGGTAGGAACACTTGTCTGCTCACGTGCAGTACAGAGACGGCAGCCTCCACGTCAAGCCCCTGGCCGCCTGTTACGCGGGACCCCCGGGCTTCTGGCCCCCGGTGCGGAGGCCTCCCCTGAGTCTGGGTTCACGGCCTTGGCCTTACGGAAACCAGGGAGATGCCAGGTCGTGCCGGGCACCTCCTGGTAGGACCCCCCCGGGGAAGGCCAGGCGAGGAGGAGGAGGCCGCACGATGAGGGTCATAGGGGAGCAGCCGGGGCCCCTGCTCGCCCCCCACCACCGCAGGGGAGGCGGCCTATGCAACACGTGGCTCGGCGGGGAGCAGCGCTGAGCGGAGTTGTGCCTCAGTCCTTGACTTGGGATTCTGAGAAGCAACACAGTGGGGGTGGTTTTAAGCCAAGAAGTTTGGGGGCCGTTTCCTGTGCTTCCATAAATAATAAAACAGGGCCTTACACCCACCCACCCAGGAATCCTAAAGACCTCAGTGCTTTGGGTGATGCTTGAAGACTGTAAGGAATTTGGCCTTGGGTCATTCTCTCCTCGGTGTTTTTTCTTTTTCTTTTTTCCTTGGAGTAATAAATTATCTCTATAAATACAATTGGTAAAAATGTTAAAAAATTATTTGTTAAGTAAAATGGGTAAACATTTACCTTAGATTACAGATTGTTATGAATTTAAACGTAAATAATATACTTTTTTTTTAACATGAAGCATTTTTGTTACTGAGGTTTCAGGCTCTCTGGTGCTTCTGACCCATGTAGTTAACTATGTAAACATGCGATGTGTCTCTCGGGGGGTTTGTATCTGTGAGCAGGGGAGGAATGCAAACATCAGTCATGTTACCACCAGTAAAACTCTGCGCAATAAAATACCCTCTAGTTTTCAAAGGAACGGCACCAGCTCGGACTCTGGTGAACAAGGGAGCCCACGAAAGGTGGTGTGCGTTAGTTAGCCAGGCCAGGGGGTTCCCAAGCCAGCGAGTGTACCCTGGAAAAAAGGATTTCAAGTCTAACCTGAGGCTGGCGCAGGGGGAAGGCCAGGAGGGGCTGCCGAGTGCTGCTTGTCGGGGTTCTCTCCTGGGTGCAAAGAAGCTCTCAGGGTCAAGCAACTCTTTTCTTCTCTTTTTGTAAAAGCCAGTTGATATGTGTGAGTAACCCAACAGTGGTTCCTTCAAACCATCACTAACCTTCCCATGCCCCGCCTGCCACAAGCTTTTTTTAATTTTTCAAACCCAGGAGCCCAGATTTCATTCCTTTTGGTGACGTTTTAGAATTAGAATTAGGAATTAGGAGATGCAATCCTGAGTTTGCGTGAGGTAGTTTGAGGTTGAGGCAAGAATCAACGAGGAAGGGCGCCTGGGTGGCTCAGTCGCTAAGCGTCTGCCTTCGGCTCAGGTCATGATCCCGGGGTCCTGGGATCGAGCCCCTCATCGGGCTCCCTGCTCTGCGGGAAGCCTGCTTCTCCCTCTCCCGCTCCCCCTGCTTGTGTTCCCTCTCTCGCTGTGTCTCTCTCTGTCAAATAAATAAAAATAAAATATTTAAAAAAAAAGAATCAAAGATGAATTTGAGGCTCTGAGCCTCTCTACGGTGTAGCCGCATGGACAATTTTTCTCATGTTTCTCCCGAGTATTTTGAACACAGCACCCCCTAGGTGTTTGTTCTATTCCCAAAGCTAAGATTAATCCATGACCAGTAGGTCGATGAGCTGTGTTAGGGTCTGTGCTGTGGGAAGCAGGTGTAAGGAGCAGCTTCTGCTGATAAGGAGGATGCAGTACAGTTGGGTGGGGCGGGGGCGGGGTGGTAACAGGAGAGCAGAATTAAGCTCAGATGTTGTTAGGAACTGAGATGATGTCTCCGTATACCTGACACCAAATCCGTGGTTTAAAACCTACTGCTTATCACAATTATCCTAGAAGAAGTTTGCAAAATCTAGACTCCTGGGCCCAAGCCCAGAGCTGCTGAAGCAAATGGTAATGTTCATGGTAAATTCCTGGAAACTGAATTTTCAACAAGTTGTCAATTAATCACATGCACCCAGCCCAGAAGGAAATTGTTTGGGAAAAATTGTCTGGGAACTACACAGATGAGCAAAAACAGAACAAATCAACTGCATGCCTCGCAGAGGGTTTTGTTCAGGGCAATCCTTAAAATGGTACTAAAAGTGTATTGAAAGCACTTTTGGCTTTGGGATGTTTGTGACACCTAATTTTGGCTGTTTCGGTGCTTTTGCATGGACTTTTTGTCTCTCTATGTGGTCCTGGCAGGCGGGAAGTTACTGGGTCTCCCACTTCCTGTTCTAAGGGAAACTCTCCATCCAAATGCCCTCTCTTGGGGGATGCGAATGTCACCCTGGCTGGTGTTCCCACCTGGAAGGGAGCCCCACACCATCAGGAGGGGAAAAGCACAAGAAGGGGGCATGTAACTCCCACCACCTGGAATTCGAACTAGGAACTTGTCTCAGTCTGTTCTGGCTGCTGGAATGAAGCACACGGACTGGGAGGCTCATAAACCACAGACACCGATCTCTCGTGACTCTGGAGGCTGCAAGCTGGAGACCAGGGCACGGTCAGATTCCAGTGAGAGGCCGCTTCCCCGTGGCAGCCCTCTCGCCGTGTCCTCACCTGGGGGGAAGGGAGCCAGCCGGCTCTGTGGCCTCTCATGAGGGCGCTGACCCCACCACAGCACTGGGGGTTAGGATTTCAACATATGAATTTGAGGGGGACACAAATATTGCGCCCATTGCCGAACCATCAAGGAAGAGAGCTTTGGCAGGGACGAGCATGGCGCTCATTTGCAAAGGAAGGCAGATGCCTGGAGAACCAGGGATCCACGCGGGAAGGTGGAGCAGACAGATGGCCCGAGGTGACGGGTGTTCCTGTGGGTCAATCAGGGAAAACGAGCCGTGACGAGGAGAGGTGTTTGTTTCCTGCCTAATTACCCAGCAGGTCACTCTACTCCGGTTCTTACACACTGCCTGTGATTGTGCCCTTGTGACCAAGAGCTATAGAATCCTTCAGAGTATCACTCGGGAGTGTGGGGCTCTGTGGGAACGCGCTCCAGCGTGTGGTCGCCGCGAGAGTGTAGGTGAGCCACTGAGCCTCTCCATTCTGCCTCCTCATCCGTGAAAATAAAGGAAAAGACGGGTGGTTGCGAGGGGACTAGTCGGTGTGGTGAGGATGCAGGACAGCTCCAGCAGAGCAAGCGCCCAGTAACGCTCACCGCTTTGATTACAGCGTTCTTTAATTATTGTCATTTTTTATTATGTTATGTTAATCACCATACATTACATCATTAGTTTTTGATGTGGTGTTCCATGATTCATTGTTTGCGTATAACACCCAGTGCTCCATGCAGAACGTGCCCTCCTCAATACCCATCACCAGGCTAACCCATTCCCACCCCCCTCCCCTCTAGAACCCTGTTTGTTTTTCAGAGTCCATAGTCTCTCATGGTTCGTCTCCCCCTCTGATTCCGCCCCCCTTCATTCTTCCCCTCCTGCTATCTTCTTTTTTTTTTTTTAACATATAATGTATTATTTGCTTCAGAGGTACAGATCTGAGATTCAACAGTCTTGCACACTTCACAGAACTCGCCATAGCACATACCCTCCCCAATGTCTATCACCCAGTCCCCCCATCCCTCCCACCCCCCACCACTCCAGCAACCCTCAGTTTGTTTCCTGAGATTAAGAATTCCTCATATCAATGAGGTCATATGATACATGTCTTTCTGATTTATTTTGTTTAGCATAATACCCTCCATTCCATCCACGTCATTGCAAATGGCAAGATCTCATTCCTTTTGATGGCTGCATAATATTCCATTGTATATATAGACCACATCTTCTTTATCCATTCATCTGTCGATGGACATCTTGGCTCTTTCCACAGTTTGGCTATTGTGGACATTGCTGCTATAAACATCGGGGTGCACGTACCCCTTCGGATCCCTACTTTTGTATCTTTGGGGTAAACACCCAGTAGTGCAATTGCTGGATCATATGGTAGCTCTATTTTCAACTTTTTGAGGAACCTCCATACAGTTTTCCAGAGTGGCTGCACCAGCTTGCATTCCCACCAACAGTGTAGGAGGGTTCCCCTTTCTCCGCATCCCCGCCAACATCTGTCGTTTCCTGACTTGTTAATTTTAGCCATTCTGACTGGTGTGAGGTGGTATCTCATTGAGGTTTTGATTTGGATTTCCCTGATGCCGAGAGATGTGTCTGTTGCCATTTAGCATTCCTTAATTATTTTGATGACAAACTAGTGTCTGAGAGATAGACTCCCTGAAATGATGTTAATGATTTATTTCCTATACGTAAGAATTCCAACTCAGATTTAGTAATTAATCTTGGGATTATGGTCTCAAATATTGGATATAGTTGCCATAGGCTTTTATTTTTTTTAAAGGTTTTATTTATTTATTTGAGAGTGTGTGAGAAAGAGAGCACGAGTTGGGGGGGTCAGCAGAGGGAGAGGGAGAAGCAGATTCCCTGCTGAGCAGGGAGCCCAATGTGGGGCTGGATCCCAGGACCCTGAGATCATGACCTGAGCAGAAGGCAGATGCTTCACCGACTGAGCCACCCAGGTGCCCCCTGCCATATGCTTTTAGAAAGGCACTTTAAAAATTATTCAGGAGGAGTTTTGCTATGAATTTTTAAAGAGTACACTACTAAGAAAAAAAGGAAAATGAACAAAAAGCCTACTCAAGTGTTATGCAAATAGTACTTGTAACTCAGTGTGAATCATCCAGTGATGACATCTTATGTGCATTTTAAAATTGCTTCAGAGCCAACAACTCAGAAGAGGTCACATGCCCTGAAAAACTGTGTCTGGTAAGGAAAAGTGGCTTCAGTGATTGCAGGGTTATTGATTTTAAATAACACCTAAGACAAGTTTGAGTAAACTTACTTCACGAAATGGGGAAGGGAAAAAGTGACATCTCTAAATGAATATACTATTTTCCATGACATGTTATTTTAAATTAGTATGTATGTATCAAAATTAGTAAATTATTACAGTAGACATCTAATTTAGCCAAATCTTTGTAATTTTGCATAATTAAATTTCTCATTGGGAATAGAGGGGTAATGGCTCATAAGGGCTTTGGTTTGCCACGTTTCTAACAATAAAGTGACAGCTTTAGGTCAAGATTAATTTTTTTAAATATTACAATAATATTTTTAAGTTTTAAAGAAGAACCCCATAGGGTTTTACAACATTTTTTTCGCAAGCTTAGATTCTAAATACCTTCCCTCAAAAAGGGAAGGTACCTGACGGTACCCAAGGCAGACTTGTTATAGTGACCAGCACCGAGCGACATGGGTCACTCTGTCCTCGTGCTACAAGGTGCGTGCTGCAGGGCTTGCCATTGAGGACTGCGATGGTGTTTGGAATATATTATACAGTCCATGGTCCACGTATGAATAGATAAATACTATATGGAAAAAAGTATGAAGAGCAAATAAATGAGACCTGCTGTACAGGGTCCGGCAAACTCACCCTCGCCGCAGAGCGGGCGCCAGACAGACCCAGGAGCGCTGAGTTCCTCTCTCTCAAACACCGTGTGGCATCAGGCGCCACAGTGTCGGGGGGCGCCGTGGGGACAAGCCCTTGTCAGCTTCTGCCAGCTGTGCTCTTTGCAGCGGGGATAGATCGCCAACCACTTCACCCTCACTGCCCAGGACAGAGCAATCTCCAACAGGATTCAGAAGGGGCCTTAAAAAGCATTTTGGAGTTTTAGCATCTAGTCAGCACGGAGGCACCTGACGGCCAGCAAGTCTCTGCTGAGCAGGTGCGAAGAGCTACGAGTTTCCGTGCAGGAGGACCGTAGTCTTCTTGGCTGTGAGACTGGCAGGTGGACTTGAGAAAATCACGGCGCCGTGGAGCTCCCGCTTCCTTCGGAGGGGCTTCTCCACTTGGGTGGCTGCTCCTCAGCTGCTCACCGCACTCCCCAGCGTGCGGCCACCTCCGACTGCTCGACAGACCACCCCGTGGGCACGGGGGCGGCTCCTTCTCTGGTTCTCCTCAGGAGTACGGCACTGCTGGTGAGTCTCATTCTCCTTGGTTAAAGAAGAGCGTTTCGGGTCATAGCTCTGTGTTAATACCCATGACAGTGGTTAGCCTATTTTAGTTTTTTTTTTTTTTTTAAATTTCAAATCTGTCAGGGACCAAATTCATAAAAGCAAAGGGGTTTTGCCAGTCACGTCATGACTGGCGTGGGCGTGAGCCGAACTCCTTCCAATGATACTGTCTTGAATCTGCCAGCGAGTTGGGAATTGGCAGGATTTTAATGGAAGGAAGTCATCGCTGGGGTCCAGACACACCCTCTCCCTGAACTTCGTCTTCATTTTCTTTAAAAATACCACACAAACAAACAAAAAGTAGAGCCATCTGATAGTGATCAATGTTAATCTAAAACAGCAAATTCTTCTTCAACACCAAAAATTCAGATGCACATTTCCTCCCTCTCAGCTTTGCCAACATATTTAAAATCACTATTTCTGATCATCTACATTTTTTGTTACTGTTTCTGTCTGAAGATGTCGAAGCAACATTAAAAAAAACACAAGACTCCCTGACCTTCCAGGCATCACATGGCAAGCGCTTCTCCCTCGTCATCTCTCCAGATGGGAAACAGAGGCACAGATTTTATCCGAGCACGTCCATGGCCAAGACAGGGAAGGATGAGGGTGTTTTATGGCAGGCTGAATCCTGCTGGCCGCCTTCTTCTCCCTTGAATTCATATTTATGTATCAGTGTTGAAAAGTGATGAATACAACAGCCCTGATTTCTGGAGCTCTGAACCTAAAATCAGAACTGGAAAACCTTAAGAATTATCTCACTCAAGTACATCAGATCAGTGGTGACCTATGCTGGTGCTGAAACTTTCCAAAATGGATTTTTCCAGGCATCTTGCTCCTTTGCTCTGTTCAAAGTGCATCTCTTTGTACAATGTTATTTCCAGGCATATGAAAATCCGCTTTCTGTAGAGTTTTTAGGTGAATGATTTGCAAGTTGGCGTCCCAGAAACATATGATCTATCTTTATCTGCTCATCCGACATCTTGCTCTATCATCCATCCATCTGCCCATCAGTCCATCATCTATCTGTCAATGCTGACATGATATTTTGCTTCTGAGCAAATGACCTCAGTTTTGTGCATGGCCTAAATGAAAATTTATTTTCGTGCCTGCATATCTGTGAGTCTGTCACTCATATAAACTATAGCTTCTGTCCTTACAGAATCCAGGCCCATGCACATATTCTCAAGTGGGTAACTGCAGTGCGTGCCTCAGGGGACTGGGGCTGACTGACTTCCAGGGAGAGCGCTGTTGTCTTGGCCGGCTGCGTGTTCTTTCTGCCATAAAAAGAGAGTCATGATAAGATTGGGCTATAGATACTTTGGGTGCTTATTGTGAGTTTTGGGTTCCTCTTGGCTAACTTTATCTTTGTGGTAAGGTTGCATCTTGCTACTTGATTTATCTTGGAAGCAAACATGTCCTACAGCCCCTTCTTCAAGTACCAGATCCAGTTTAATCTGGAAGTTTCCGGGGGGGTAAGGCATACTTTAAAAGCACTGTTTGCAACTATGTTTCTGATTCTGTAACAATCAGAATTTTCTTGTTACAGCGTCACCAGAACGAAATGTAGCAATAACTCGTGTCCTGAGTTTTGTAAAGGGGATTTTGCAATCGAGTTTCCAGGATTTCCACTTAAAAATGTCTACCAGAACAGCCCCATCACTTTCTCAGTTGTAATAAATAAATATGAGAAAGTTCAACACAGTATTTTACAGCGATGGAAATGCATTTCTATCAGTTTTTGAGTTTCATGCCTGTCTCCATTTGGAAAGTAGACTCTGCCTTTGAAAAATGTGTAAAACAAGTGTTCCAGACAAGAAGTTGCAAACTGGCAAACCCACGGTCATCCTTGGTGACCCAAAGGCTCATTTTGTTCAAATGACATTTTAGAAATCAGGTCTTTTACGTAAAATACACATTTCATGCTTCTGTGAAAAAAATCAGAAGATTTGACCCTCTGTCCCTACCATGACGAGGACCAGCTGTCTGGAAGCCAATCGAGCCCGCTGCTTCCTGAGTCTCCACGCTGGCAGATTCCCCGTCGAGCCCCGTGGTCCCTCGGCTGTCCGGTCGGTTCACCGGCGTGGACACCCAGGCTGGGACCGTGCATTTTCCCTCTGCTCTTGCAGCTTCGGTATTTCAACCAGCACCTTGCACATATTTTGCCTCCCCTGATGCTGAGTGGTCTGCATGGATGTATTTGTATTACAGAATCTCACACACTGAACAGGAGGCAGTTTTTTTGAAGGTTTTCAGAAAACCCTTTGAGATCATTGGCAGCACGTGGAGCAGCAACATCAGGATCACGGGGGAGTCCCCTGTTCTGACCCGTGGACAGAGAGTTGCAGATTTGTGCCACCGCACAATGTGATAGGCCCCGGAGTATATACAAGAAATCAAAGGAATGGGAGCTGCTTTTCCAAACGTGAAAGGGGATCCGTTCACTCAGACGCCATGGTGCGAGGGGCGGCATGTCAAACACCTGCCCTTCGGGGGAGCCCAGCCGCTCGCGGTGTCTGGGACCCACCACACAACGGTGGCCCGGATGTGCAGAGGCCTTTCAGCAAAACAGAACTTCTCTGAGATTTACTGGAGTCAGAGACCCTTTCTGTTTTGCTAGTGTCCCTTTCGTGTTTGTTCTCTGTCCCAGGGCCCCCGTGAACAGATAGCCCTGAACACGCCTGGTGCTGCCTCATGGACGGCCTGTGTGGTGGAATAAAGATTAGGATTTCCCCATTGGTCTTACTCTTCTTTTTCTCTTCAATTTCCTAGAATATGGTTATAGTAAATGTGCATCAGATTTAAAAAAAAAATTTGAAAACCAATGATGGCTTTCTTGATGTGAAGCAAAATGAAATTCTTGCTGTTAATTAGAGCTTTATTGGAAATCCCAAGAACTAGTTAAGTGAATTCTTTCTCACTGCCATAGAACAGAAAAAATTTGGAATGTTTTTGCAAGAAGCAATAGGGCCCCCTACCGTCCAGTTTGAACAAAGGCGACCATTCAAGGGAACCATCTGCTCTTCAGGCAAGAACCGCTTGCATGTGGCTCTTTGCCTTCCGGGAGCAGGGTTTTAACCATGCCCTTCCCACAATGCTACAATAGCACACTGCTGGGTTGGTTCCTCTGAATGTGTCAGATTCCAGGTGGCCCGTGGCACAGGATTGGGACCCATCTCATTCGAGGAGGACCCAGCCTCCCGATGACCGCGTGTGCGCACGGGCCATCTGACCGTCATCGCCGGGCTGCTGGAGGGGGGACCTGGGGCTGGAGCGGTTCCGAGAGGAGGCCCCTGGCCTCACGACGGCAGGTGTAGAGAGAGCGTGGGGACCGATGCCGGAGGCTCGTGTCCGGGCAGCGGGAGGACGGTTGTCAGAAGGTGCCCCTGACTGCACAGCAGAGAAATCCCTGCAACGTTCAAGGCAACTTGTTGGACAAGGATGCTGCCCAGAGAAAGCTGCCCATGGGGCCCTGTAGGGTGGGCAGAGAGGACAGCTAAGGTCCTGAGGCTACCCCAGAGGGAAGGCCACTGGAGCTGCTGCCGAGCAAACTGGTGGGTCTCCGACGGGATAGATGGAGGACAGGAAGGAGAGGAGCAGACTTCTGCTTCTGTGAGGCTACGTAGAGGGTGGGCTCTGGGTTTTGTTGAGGGCTGGATTCCGGACTTGACCTGATTTAGGTGCCGGGGCTCCGCATGTACGCAGGGACGCGTCCATGATCTGGCCAGCTGAAGAGCCATGGACTGGACATGAGCTCGCTGAGAGAAGGGCTGGCGCCGTCAGGATGCTCTGGGGAGAGCCAAGGGCCGGTGGGTCCTGCCAAGGTGCCCGATCCAGTCCGGAGGGCAGTGACTCCAGGGGTGAGCAGGGGAAGCTGGAGGGGCAGTGTCAGGGGTCCCTGCCGGGAGCTCACCCTCAGGGGCTCACTGGAAGACCCAAGGCTCTGGTCATGGCAGAGGTCGAGGCAGGCATTCGTTAAGGAACGGATACTGAGGCCACCGTGTCAGGGACTATCGCCCAGGAGTGTGGGAAGAAAGGGCTTCAGGTCGAACCAAGAGTTACATGGGACGTTTGCAGGGTCCTGAGGGAGAAGTCAGCGGGGGGAGGATGGGGCTTGAGTTTGGACATGACAGCCAGTAACCCTAAATACAGCAATAGGCATCAGGGAAATGGGAGGTAGAGGTTCTCCTAGAAAGACAGGCCAAGGGAGAAACTAACACCTTTTGTTTGCAGAAGGCTGGCCGTGTGGATGTGTGTATGACCTGCCAGGCATCAGAGTATCTGGGAAGAAAACAGGGAAAATGATGCCAAGGCAGGTCCTCGCAGGGATCCAGTAGGGGACAGACCTCAAGGAGGCAGCCGTAGCATTGTGCCCAATGCAGCCTCGGGGAAGAGAGAGATTTGCAAGAAGACAGAGTAGGGCTGGGAAGGGGACCCCAGTCCTGGAGGGAGGGGAAGAGCTGCAGGGCGTGACGCCAGTCAGGTAGGTGAGCCCCCAACCACCCTGGGTTAGCCTCAAAGGTCTGGGGGCCCCAAAAAGGTCCTTAGCCGGCAGTCAGAAAAGCAGTTTCTGGAAAGATGGAGGAGAGACTGAGCCTGGCGAAACCAGGGAGCTCAAGTCGGAGGCCACTGGTGCTCAGGCGGAAGGCAGCTGGTGCTGGCCTGCGCCCCGCCATGCCCTTGGGCTCAGTGGCTTCACTGCCCAGTGAGCGGGTCTGCCTCCGTAGGGAGGGTGTGCTGTCCATGCACACGGGCTGGGGAAAGAGCTCGCAGGGGCCTCTAACAGGGACGGGCCTGGGGCACCGAGGAGCGCAGGAGAGAGTTGGGTGCAGGTGCGTGTGGGGCGCGGCTGCTGCAACCGCAGCCAGGATCCAGCCGCGGCACCGGGGATCCGGGTCGGTACCGGCCGCGCATTAGTTTCTTTGACCAGCGCTGAACAACCCAAACAGAACCCTCAAATCTCTACATTAACCAGACTCTAGCATCCCTGTGAAAATATCCACAACTTTCCATCTGACTAGATTTTGATTAAAATAAAAGCAAAGGGTGCCTGGGTGGCTCAGTCGTTAAGCGTCTGCCTTCAGCTCAGGTCTTGGTCCCAGGGTCTTGGGATCGAGCCCCGCATCGGGCTGCTTCCCCCTCTCCCACTCCCCCTGCTTGTGTTCCTGCTCTCGCTATCTCTCTCTCTCTGTCAAATAAATAAACAAATCTTTAAAAGAATAAAAATAAAATAAAATAAAAGCAAAAATACACAAACTCCATGTGCCCTGCAGGTGCCTCCAAGACCCGGAACCATCCAAGCCGGCTTGGGAAGCCTGGTTTGCGGAGGCAGGTCGGGGGCCCGAGCGCCCGGCCACCAACACAGGTCAGCACCAGCACAGACCCGCGGGGCGAGGACAACATCGCTGTGTGAACTTCTCCGGGAGACGAGGAGGCTCGCGGGGTCATGAACCCTCCTAAGTCCAAGGGAGTTCATAGACGGGAGGGTTGGACAGGGGACCTCATCGAGGCGTGTGGCTCAGTGTTGCGTCTGCCCGGCAAAGACGGAGCTTTGCTCTGGACGGTGGGCTCCTCCGGTCGTGAGTGGGATCCGGTGCCCATCACCCTGCTACTGTCCTCCATCCACTCCAGGGAGCCGTCAGTGCAAAGATGTGCCATTATTGACGCGAACAAACTGCCAGCTAAACAACAAAATGCACTTTTTATGACTTAGAAGCTTTATTTTTATACTTATCAAGTGTTCTTCAACGTATTTGTTGAAATACCTCTATTTATACCTACATAAATCCATGTATTTAGCCATAGATCTGTATATTATTATTTTGAAAGCATGAGAGGACAGTGTAGGATGTGTGAGCTGGTGAAGGTATTGCTAAACATATTCACAGTGGGGTCACAGTCATTCCACCACGCTGGACTGAGCCACAGAGGCCCACATTTCTGCATCCTGTGGCTGCCCTCCGTGGCTGCCTGGGGGCGGAGGGAGAGAGAGAATCCCAAGCTGACTCCGTGCTAAGCGCAGAGCCTGACGCGGGGCTCGGTTTCACGACCCAGAGATTGTGGCCTGAGCCGAAACCAGGAGTCAGCACTTAACCAACTGAGACCCCGGGCGCTCCTGAAATGCTTTTTAAAAGACAAGGGTAGAGTCACAGAGAGCTTGGCAACCCTGCCCCGCTGCAGAAAGGGTGGCCGCGAGACCAGGACGGGCTCCATCTCGGGCAGAGAGCCAAGGCCGAGATGGCCCGGGGTCATCTTGCCAAACTCATGCCAGGCGGATAGAAGACGGCATCTCAGATGACAAAGGACATCCTTGCACTTTCCACCTCTTGTAAGTTACGCCGCTGTAAAGCCGAGGTTGCTGAGCCCGCAGGACGCTGTCTGCCTTCACGCGGCAGAAGGCGCACGGGCGGACTGAATCACAGAAGGAACTCAGAGCCTCTGGTCCGGGACGTAGAACATCGGTGTGCTTGGTGTCTGCCACGTGCTCGCCCGTCTGCGGAGAGAGTCCCCCCGGGGCTGTGGGGTCTGCCGCCTGCCAGGCTTCCCAGTGACCGAAGTAGACACTGCACCAACCGCAGACCCCGTGACTGGCTGTTCTCTTCCCGCCCTTTCCAGGTTGGCGCCTTCAGCAGACAAGGAGCCGCCTCACAGAGAGTCCTCATACGAACCTCACGTCTGCCATGGCCGGCCATGCCGAGAGCGTCTTCTTTACACACTGAGTCCACGGTCCCTCGTGGACAGATGCGGTCGCAGCAGGAGCTCCAGTAAAATCCCGTCACCTGCACTTGGATTAGGGGGTCCTAATCACTCACACTGAGCAATTACCAGGAACATTAAAAGGATGCCTTGTCCAGAAAAGGAATGTCATCCATTTGGATTTGGGAAGATAGTTTTTGTAGGGTACTGGGTTTCCCCGCAGTGGGACTCATTTTCAAACAGGGATTTTACAGGAAATTCCATGCATGTATGTGGGTGTGTGGGGGTCTGGCTCATGAACCCACACTTCTCTGTGGTGGGTCCTAGAATCCTTCCTGGCAACTCGCAGTACAACGAAGATCTGGAAAACCAGTGGAATCCTGTGAAGTGTGCTGGGCACTCCATTTCTGGTCTCGTGTTTAGGAAAGTTTCAATGATCACTGCCTCTACTTCTCCAGCTCCAGATCCTAAGTCCAGACCTTTCAGAAGACAAAGACCAAACTTCAGGAAAAGGAAGCCACCACGAGGCGGTGGGGACAGGTGGGGTGAAGATGCTCGCAGTTCCTTATACTGCATCTAAACAGACAGCTGCAGAGTAAAACGCTGGGTAAGAAATGGTCCCCCTAGACTTCTGCACGTGCGGGATTTCTCACTGAAACAGCCTCCTATGCTTTCTGTGTTGGTGGAGTTCCCTCGGCACACCTGCCCAGGCAGTGGACTTGGGGAGAGAGAGCCCTCCGTCCCTGGACGGTGCCTGGTCGGGACCAGCGTTTTCTGCTGGGGAGCTTGACCCTTGGTCTCCCGGAGCTTGACCCTCAGTTTCCCCAGACTCAAGGTGCAGCGTCCACTGCCGTGGCCACCACAGTCTCTCTCCAGACCCATCCAGATGACGAAACTTACCTTTCTATTTGAATGCCTTAGCAGCCAGCTTTTAATTTGCAAAATAAAACATTAGGTTTGGTACGGTTCAAGGGATTTGCGCAACTGATTTCTTCTCATTCTCATCTAGAAATATTGTTTGAAGGGTAAACATGGCCAGAATCTCAAAGACTGTTACGCATTAACCCGGCACTGGAGTCCATAATCACTTGCTTAGGAAAACATCGTTTGTGTGAGGTCTCTGTCTCTTGATTAACACAGTGGTTCAGTGAAAAGTATTTGTTTGTTTTAAAGACAGCTTTGGGACTTCCGGAGGGAACGGAGCGCAGGAGGACGACAGCTTTCAGCGCCATGGGAGCTGGCCGGTGTGGGCGCCAGGCCCAGCAGCACAGCCTGACAGTGTAGCCCCTCAGTGGTCCACGCGGCTCTGCCCAAGCATGAGTGTCCCTGGTCATTAACCTTGGATAATTGGTAACCTACCTGGCTGAGGGCCTCTGGAGGGGCGCCCAGATGTTTTGACAGTTGGGCAACCTTTGGAAACGTCAACCTTGTGAATCTAAGCCTCCGTCTGTCTCGGATGTTGTGCAGGTCGCCCCTTCAAAGCACATCGGTGGATAAGAAGTAACATGAAGGTAGGTAAATAAAATAACTTAAGGAAGTGCTGGGATTTTGAGTTGATGCTTCATGTGAGTGATTATAAGACTAAAACCTCATTAGGATCTTATGAGTTATCCTTGTTTTGACGCAGAAGTTGAGATAAGCCTGTGGTGAGGTAAAGGGCTTGGAATTCGGGGACTTGTGCTCCCACATCGGGGTGGGCGCCCCCAAACAAGCATCCGGGGATTTGTCTAGTATTCTGAGCAGGTGTGTTCAATGTGACAAACAGAATGCTCATTTTCCAAAATATCTACTGACCATCGGAACCGGGGTCCCTGGGGAATCAGGAGTAGTTAAACACACACACACACACACACACACACACACACACTGCCTACCTGTGGTTTTTGGAAAGCTTTCAGAGTAAAGGCTTCCTTAACCTTCCCCTCAACTGCCAGGTGTGGGGCCCCAGTCCCTTACCAGGGTCCAGCAAGGGGCCCAACACGCTGACGAGCCTCAGACCCATGAGGAGATGAGCGCCAGTGTGGGGGGCTGCCTGGGCCGCCGGCCTGTGCAGCCAGCGCTCTGCTCCGTGGGCCCCCAGACCACATGGACCTGCCTCTCGGCACTAGCATGTCCTCAAGAGCCAAACTTTGTCACTTTCCAGTCAAGTTTCCCCTTGCGTAAAGCTGAAACATTTTCATTTTTATTTTGATGTAAGTCAATTTCCTCTTTTTCAAACTTTTATGGATAGAAAAATTACTTAACATTTTTCATCAAAACCATTCCTGTTGTCCACGACAACAACAAGCTGATGCCGGCCCTGATCAGCCCCTCCCGGCTCAATCCTTTGTGAACGAGTCTAAATTCACCCTAGGGAGTCTCCCCCTGGTTTCACGGGTAACGATAAACAGCGACATTTTAGACAGAAGAAAAAGCGATCGTCCGAAACCGTTCTTGGGAAGCATTGCCTGCCTTGGGGAGCCGGGAGCACGCTGCATGTTCCTCCAAGTTCTTTGGCAGGGACGGGGTGAGGGAGGATGATTAATAACAGACATTTGGAGAACCACGTGAATATGTGGGCAATCCTTATTCAGTTATGCAGAATATTTAAAAGTAAATGCTGTGATGAAATTTTTAGAAAAAACAACCTCAAAGCTTTGGGTTTGATTTACAGATATTGCAATTTTGTTCTGGAGGGAAAATAGTTGTTCCTCTTAGAATTTACCTTTGTATAGAAAGGAGATGAGTCAGAATCAATCCCCTGATGTGATTGTTTCCAGGGAGAGAAGAAGGAAACGCTACAACCCTGCAGAATGAGATCATCTGCAAGATTATTCCAAGAGATGAAGGAGAAAGAATATGCGTGCCCTTTGCATCTAAGCATTGTACCTAGGTTTTTTAACTTCCAGAGGTGTTTTTAGGGATTTAGACTAAAAAAATAAGGATGAGGCCAAAGGCCTTTCTGTGGGTAGCCTCCTAGCTCGTTCCCAGGTAGATAGGAGCAAAGATAGGTGCCTGTTTCTTGGGCTGATGCAGCCAAGATAGAGCTGGTGGTCACCTTGAAATGACCAAAGATGGGAATGGGTTGGGGCAGAGGAAATATTTTCTTCTTTGTGGTTCAAGAGGGGCTTTCGTTCTATTTTTCCATTTAATATTTTCTGAATTTGATATATACCCATCTGAGCCACAGCCACGGTCCTCCCGTGCCGTCCAGACTACAAATCTGAGGCCTTTCTAGAGACCTTCGTGAGGCAGTCTCGACTCCACATGATGGGGAAGCCACTTCTGAGAGAGAAAGAAAGGGGAGGTAATCCGAGCAAAGGAAAGACAAAAGTCATTTCCTAAATGACCAGGATGCTTCCTAAACATTCCAGATGGGGAAGATTTCAATTTGGAATTTGATGGATCACAGCTCACCTGTTTTATTACTGAGCACAACTGCTGACCAGACCCATTTGCTGCTGAGCTAGGTCTGTTCTGAATTCAGACTTGGCTAGTAAAAGTTCTATCATAAAAGCGATTCTTTGATGTCCAATCCTGGCACATAAAATCCAAAAATATGCTTTTACTAAGGTGAGGGAGTGAGTGGTTTGGGTTAGCATGTGAACGGTTACAAATATCAGAGGCTTGGAAGGATAGAAACTCAATTGGAAATTTCACTCAAGCCAGGTGTCTGGTTTAAATTTGAAGAAAAGAATATATTAAATATGTTTTATTGAGCTGTCATGCATGAAATTGTATCCTCACATATCTGAAAACACACTCGATCACTTTCTCAGAAGCTTGTAGGATCCCAGTGATTTTTGGGGGGAAAGGGGTGAGGAGATGCCCTTGCCTCGGCACACTGTCATACGGGGCCGGGAGCCCTACCCAGCCTGAGTGGATTGGGTTCACGGCTGATGGCAGCCCAACGTGGTGGTCAACACCCGCGCATGGACCCTGGCCACCATCACCACTGGCCCAGGGTGCTCTGGGTCAAGATTGCACACCCTGCCCACATAGTCAACAGAATAGTGACTTTTCGCGTGTGAAGGGAAGGAAGCGAGGTGTATTTCCTCTCAGAGGATATTGGGTGGATTGCCCCACCACGGCCGTCCCTACTCGGTTCCCTGAATGGGAATCTCAAGTGATTTAAAAGAAGCAAATGCATGGGTTGTGAAGAATGGACATAATGGACACAGTCCAAAGATGTACGGCATGGCTGTGACGATTCTGACTCTCAAGATTGATTTTTCAAAAAACTGAATTACAGAATGTAAAACAAAGCATCTGAGAAGCAGCATTATAAATAAAGCCGTCTGTTTGATGTAACTTATGGAATTCCATAGAAATCACCTTCTCTATATGTTCTCTCTACCCCTTGGGATTCAGGGACATGCGTAATGGCCGTAGAGTCCCTCAGGCACAGCTTCAAGCGGAGATGGGGAAGTTGCCGGCTGTCACCGTCGCCGTTAGTAAAACCGAACGTTGTTCTGGCACTTTGCATGTTAGCAGACTGAGGAGAGCCCATTTCCCGCGAGCACACGTGCTGACCCTACTGTTCACTGCGTGTCTGCCCGTGTGCGAGGGAAGTGCTCCTTCCGGCGGAGAAAGGACACCCAGTGTGCTCAGGCCGCGGCGGCCCGATGTCCCCACTCGCCCCCAGCACCTCCGACAGGAAGAAGTTCCAGCAGAGAACAGATTCTCTGTTACACAAAGATTGTGGCCTGGGAATGTGCCGGGAGCTAAGTGGAGGTCCCCCGAGCAGCAGCCTCTTTCCAGTAATTTCGCACGGGCGTTCAATGCTTCTAAAGCTGAGCACAGTTCCAGGGAGACCAATGCCAGTCCTAGAACCCTGGTCCACACCTCTGGCTGCCACGAGTGTGCGGCAAACACACGCCACGGGCAGGGCTCCCATCGGCCACGCGCACTCTCACAGCAAGTGACAGACTGGTGGAGGGTGGAGGTGTCACTCCGAGGTAAAGCACTTGGGTCACTGTGGACGTGTGTTGGGCTTTTTTACCACTTACAGCGGCAATTCACAAGGACACTCAACGCGTCCCTTTAGAGGAATAAAGAATCAGAGTCAAGCGAGGCAACAACCGCTCAGGATTGACATTTAGTAAAGGAAACAAATCACACACAGGTTGATGTATTCCATTAATTATTGCAATACATATCACGCTTTTTCTGAAAGACAAAGTTTTCGTGTCAATGGGAAAGAATGGTGTACTTGTGTCTCGGGCAGTGTGGTCCTTTCAGAATTCTCCGGATCATGGTTCTTACAACGTTGTCTGTAAAAGATCAATTGGCAAATATGTTAGGCTTTGCAGGCTACATGGCCTCTGCTGCACCTACTCAGCTCTATCATTGTAGCTCACAAGGAGCCGTACACAACACATAAATTGAATGAGCAAGGCATGTTCCAATAAAACTTTATTTTAAAAGAAAAAAGAACAGGCAGCCAACCTAAGAGCATGCTTTACTTACACGTTTGTAGTTCAATACCCTTTTAGTGATCAGGCTTTAGCTTCAAAATCCTATCTATTCTCCAAATCTAGATGAGCATTTGATCATATGTTTTCCTAAAACAGATTAGTGAATTAAAGAAATAGCAATAGAATATATCCCAAATGACACACACACAGAGACATGAGGAGGGGACAACAAAAACACAGGGACCTGTAGAATAGTATCGGGAATTATAACAGACTTACAATTGGAGTCTCAGAATAGTGAGACAAGAACATTTGAGAAAATAGTGGTCAAAATATTTTTAAATTTGATAAAAACTCCAAATCAATAGATCCAGAAAGCTCAATAAATCCTAAGTAGAAGAAACAACACATTCACGTATGCACAGACACACCAAACTCAGATCACAAGCCAATGGCCAAAGTCCAGGGATAAAGAGAAAATCTTAAAGGTAGCCCAACACACACAAAGGTAAAAATGGAAGACTTTTAAGTCAGAAGGTGACGAAATGACAGATGAAAGAAAAACCCGTCAACCAAGAATCTCACGCCATCAAAAATACCTTTGAAAACAAAGACCAACCACGTGAGCTATCACCACATGCCCACTAGAATGTCCTTAACCCAGAAGTCTGACGCTAGCCAGTGTTGGCAAAGACACAGGGACCTTCACGCATTGTCGGTGGGTACGTAAGAAGGTGTAGCCATTCTGGAAACAGTTCAGCAGTCTCTTAAAAGATGAGCATCCATGGGGCGCCTGGGTGACTCAGTCGGTTAAGCGACTGCCTTCGGCTCAGGTCATGATCCTGGAGTCCCGGGATCGAGTCCCGCATCGGGCTCCCTGCTCGGCAGGGAGTCTGCTTCTCCCTCTGACCCTCCCCCCTCTCATGTGCTCTCTCTCATTCTCTCTCTCAAATAAATAAATAAAATCTTTAAAAAAAAAAAAAAAAGATGAGCATCCACTTAGCCTATTATCCAGCCATAGGGTCCTATGGATCCACCACGAGATACACGAAAGCACATGTCCACACAAAGACCGGCCTCTGATTGCCCATCATTCCATTCTTCATCACAGCCGAAATGAGAAACACCCCAAATATCCATCAAGAGACTAATGAATAAACAAGTGACAGCAGTCTAGCCACACCGTGGGATAGTATTTACCCATGAAGTGCATTCAACAAACTGGATGGATAGGAAAAAATATTATGCAGAATTTAAGAAGGCAGACACAAAAGACAATATGTTGTATGGTATCATTTACATGGAATGTCTAGAAACAGCAAGTGCGTAGAGAGAGCAGATCGGGGCTCCTGGGGCCGGCTGTGGGCATCAGTCAGGGCTCTCCGAGAAACAGGTCTGCAAGGAAGGCCAAGACACGGAGGACAGTGTGGGATGCAGCTTGTCTAACTGGGTGGTCACTGCCCCGAGCGACCCCCGAGTTCCTGCAACAGCATTGTGTCTCCACCACGGCAGGCTTGCCTTTTAGCATAGTCTTAATGCCAAGATTAAGGCCACGTTTATTCTACTACGAAGAAATATCAGCCAGAAACTGTCATCCATTACTACCATTTCTTTTATTTTGATATAAAGAAAATAGAGCTTTTTAGTCGACAAAGAGTTAACAAGCAGGAATGCTGATGATCTATCTTTGCTTATTCTCCTTGACGGCTTTCCTATTATTTATGGGGACCAGGGGATTGTGGCATTCTCTCAGCCACCTGTAAAACATCTGGCATTCATTTAGGGGAAGCTGGTTCATTAAGGAAGCTGTAATTTATTGGACTATTTTGGCACTGGTCAGGAAACGCTCGGTTGTCAATATTCTGGGCAGACCTGTGCATGGGCGTGTGACCCGATGGGTGTGTAAATAGCAGCAAACACTCTTTAGAAGAAGAGCCCGCAGTTTTAAAAGGAAGCCAGGGTCAACACTGACCACACACGGATTTCTCTGTGGCAGGGACTGCAGATAATGGATCTGCACTTGTATTAAATGCCACTGTGTTTTTACTACATTGTTCCATTCTTACTAATCACAACATAGTCACTAAAACCCAGTCAGAGTCACAAATCTACCAAAAAGCAAAGCAAAACACAGAAAAGCTGCTCGGGATCCCGCGCGCCTGCCTGCAGGGATGGATTGTACTGGAGTTTGCCCTCCCTGCCGCCGACGGAATGCCCACGGCAAACACTGCCGGGAACGACATTCTGTCAGATGTCACAGTGGGACCGCAAGACGAGTAACTAAGACTCTTATCAACAAAGAAAGGTTAGGACATGGGGTGACTTTCCCGTCGCAATTCCAAACAATGATAAAGCAGGCTCTATCTTTAGATATTTATCCTATTAGAAACTAAAACTGAAGAGATTTTAGAACTTAAAAACACATGAATATGTGCAGGGAAAGCACATTTTTTGCTGAGGGGATTGGGAGTGCTGTGTTGATTTTGTGATGGGGGATTACTGATGGTAAGCGTGGGCTACGAGGTAGGGACGGTGTCCCCAATAGGATGAAACAGTGCACCATTGGGGCCCACAAGGAGCATTTTACCTGCAAAGCTGGGGCTTGTGGATTTCTTTTTTCAAAAATTTATTTTGAAGATAAAAGTAAAATCTGATTTAGATCTTTGATGATAATTTCCAACATGTGGGAAAATATTTCCTATAATGCCATGAGTGCAGAATTATTTGTGACGCACCAAGGAGCTGAAAATCTCCTAAAATTTGCCTTTCCACATCCGCAAGAAGAGAAAGTTTCTAAGAACTGAGTAAGATTCTCTGGGGATGCTGATCGAAGGGAAGATCCTCTCTGACAAAGGGGAGGGACAGAGACACAGAGAGAAGCATAAGCAAAAAACAGTAATAAGCAAAACAATACCTTGTTCATATGTTTGTTTTTCAGGGCTCAGGGACTGATCGTGGGTCCCAGGGGAAGGGAGTAGGAGGGAGAAGAATTTATTAATCTTACAACTATGCGCTTTGTTTGTTTCAGTGGTCAGTTTTTGTTCAGTTTGCTTTATTAAAAATTGGAATGGAGCACCGGATTTGAATAATTGCCTTAGGGCAAGAACAACTGGATATGAAACAAATAAAATGTTGCAATTAAAAAAAATAATCTTACAGTGAATAGAAATTCATTTTTGGGAAAACATACTTGGTGTGCAATACCCACCTCGGGGGGAAGTGCAGACTGCTGACACTCCCCACGGCCCCCCCGAGCGACCCAACTGTCCCGCTCAGATGTGACTCCCAACCTGCAAAACAGCAAATCATGGTATTAGTAACCCACCGCAAAAATTCACTTGTATAGGAACTTGGTTCAAAATACAACACTTGATATTAATTTTGTACACTGAGTTTAGGTAGAAATAAAATTTGTCCCGAGGTTGAAAATATTAACCCAGGGGCAAGGTCTACATTTTAAAAGTTCAGAAAAAAAACAAAGGTAGGAACGAATTACTATGTAGTAGGAAAAGGAAATGAATTGATAAAGCGGGCTCTATCTTTGGATATTTATCCTATTAGAAACTAAAACTGAAGAGATTTTAGAACTTAAAAACACATGAATAAACCCGTTCGTTATTTGTCAACATAAATAACATTTAATGAAAAATAAATATAATTTGCAAGCCAAGCAATCTCTCGTGACAAGAGCCTCGTTACTTCACATTGTCCACAATCTGGCTGTCCCTCTGCGTCATCTGCACACGGGAACCCGCTCACCCCGGAAGCCCAGCCTCACGGTGCCAAGCACCCAGATGACGCTCAGTAGGACGCTGGCTTGAAGGAGGCGGCCGGGCTCTCCCACCCGTCCTAGCGTGAAGTCTGTGTTGATAGGAGGTGCTGATCCAAGTGTGCAAAGAACATCAAGCGTCTTTCAGAGATGTACTTAGAAAAGGGAGGATTAGTTTCGTAAAATTAGCCTTTCCAGGACACTGGCTGTTCTCCAGAAGGTCGTGTGGTGGTAGTTTCCCGAAGGCGAGCTGCAGTGTGGACTCGGAGCCCCGCACGTGGAAGGGCTCCATGGGCGTGCCGCCCACCGTGAGTGCACCTGTTGCCTCTGCATCGTGTTACGGCACCATGCATGGTCGTTCAGGAAGTATCGGTCCACGGAGTTATACGCAGATCTTCCAAATATCGTCACTTTTCATTAAACCTTCCATTAAGAATCGTTTATGTCGATGTCACCTCCGCTACGGGCAAACTCAGGGGTACGGCAGCAGGCTCATGGGTCCCTCGAGTCACGAAGTCGGAAGTTGCAGCTTTTCACTCGGACGCTCGGAGTGGACCTCGGCAAGAAGTTGTGTTCCTTGAAAGGACAGTCACCTCCTCCTTTCTGAGAACGTGTCCCCCCAATTCCCGAGTCTGAGTGATCAGAGTTTGTCTGTCAGTCCTCCGTTTACGTCACCACGTGTCCCCCGGAACGGATGCAGCGGTTTTCCCGACAACGCCCACAGCGGCACACGGGCTTTTCCTGGGGAACGCGTTCATATTTCTGGGTATGCCAGGAGCCCCTCATGCACACCTCCCCTCTGACAAAAACAAAATTGAAAGGATGCACACGCAAGGATCTGGTAAAACTCATAGTCTCACTGGTTTACCAAAGACGGGCCGTTCGAGCGCGCCGTCCGAGCCTGGACCCTGCTCAGGTGTCCGCGGCATCCCACTGCTATTCCAGGACACATCGTGGTACTCAGGGCAGGGACCCAAGGCTCCAGGGTCTCAGCACCACCCTTGTTTCTTGTTAAGCATTTACGCACATTTTCTTTGATGTGTAGATGGTGCTGAATCCAAACACACCTGTAGAGAAAACTGAGTTAATCTTTGAAAGCACACACATTTATACTCCAAACAGAGAGAATTCTAGAAAATGCAAAGAATGGGCAAGCACACATTCTCTTAGATGCTGTTCCCGTGTGTCCAGTCCCATCCGGGCAGCGCCCTGCACCCTCGTGAGAGGACGCAGTCATGGGCGAGGCCCCTGCACAAGTTTGCTGGGCTGCCCCAACCGTGTGGTGCTGGGCGGTGGGGTGGCCAGAGGGCATCAGCAGTCTGGGTGGGTGGGCTCCTGCTGAAGCTGGAGGAGAACGTGCCCCCGGCCTCCCTCCAGCTCCTAGGGGTTTGCAGCGTCTTGATGCTCCTGAGCTTATAGACGCATTTTCCCGAGCTCTGCCTTCATGCTCACATGGTGTGGTCCCTGAGTGTCTGTGTCCAAATTTCTCTTGTAGAAGGGCCCCGTCACATTGGATCAGGGCCAGCCTAGTGACCTTATCTTAGCTCATTACATCTGCAGCAACCTTATTTCCAAATAAGGTCCTGTTCTAAGGTACCAGGTATCAGGACTTCAAGATACGAATTTGGGGGACACCGTTCAGCCCGTCACACACACCTCAGTGCTATTAGGGAAACTGCTTTGCTCGCTAGCATCCCCTACAAGGGTCTCAGGAAACCTCAAGGGTCCGCTCTGCACAGCTTGAGAAACCCTGCCATAAATACTCACTTATATTTTTCTATTAGGCTATTACGATTCCACTATTATTTATTTTTAGAGAGTTTTAAAAATTAGTGTACAATTAGATGGATGGGGGTCGTGGGGTAGCAATCTGTCTTCTGATTACCCAGCCTGTCCGGTACTGTTCAGCATGGTGCCCGTCTTCATATTGATCTTGTCTGTATTGTTAATTTGACGTCTTCCTCTGTTGTAACTGGATTTTGCTGGTGCACAGGGGCATGGAGACTTGTGGGTGTTACTTTGTAATCAGCAGCTCTACAGATCATGTTACTTGGACTTTTCAGTGATGTTTTGGATGGAGTCCCTGAGCGAGAGTAAAGGGCTGTGTGTTCTGAGCTCAGCTCCCAGTGACCAGTGGACCGCACGAGGGAAGTTGAGAAGATGCGATGTCTCGAACTGTTCCACACAGGGAGACACGGATCCAAGAATCCCAGAGACCCCCAACGGGCTGCCAGGTTGCATCTCTGTGCTTCATTTCTCGTAGCCCCTCAGGTCTCTCTCTGTTTGAATCACGCAGGTCCTTCCCCAGACACCAGTCCCCACGTGCCCGCTCACCTCACACCCCGCACCCTTCGTCCTCCCAGCTCCCATGCTCAGGCAGCTCTCTGTCCCCTTCCCTAGGCTGTCCCTCTGCGTCATCTGCACACGGGAACCCGCTCACCCCGGAAGCCCAGCCTCGCGGTGCCAAGCACCCAGAGGACGCTCAGTAGAGCCTCGCTGGATTTCACTTGGCATATCTGGGCAAGGGGAGGGCCCAAGTTCCCTTCACTGATGTCCATCAACTCACTCAGGATCATGCACATCCAACTCCGTATACCAGCCTAACTTACATCCAGGCAATGCTCACCGGAAAAGCCTCCAGTGCATTTTCCTGTCTACTGCGTGTTTTGGAGTCAGGGAAGTGGAAGTTCAGGACCCTATGCTCAACTGCATTCACGCTTTTCAGAAACATGAGGTTTCCTCTGGCCTCCAGCCTCAGCCTCAGCTTCCAGGTTCCACCTCAGCCTCAGCCTCAGCCTCGAGCCTCCACCCTCAGCCTCCACCTCCAACCTCAGCCTCAGCCTCCAGCCTCAGTCTGAGCCTCCAGCCTCCAGGCGTTTATAGACCAACACTGAGGGAGCATGATGTCAATATCCAAATCCTTTACTGCATGTGAGCAGGCGGCCCATTTTTATGTAAGAGTTAAGCTCTGAGCTTTAAGAGGGAAAATGCTGCTTTATTCTAATCATTTACAAATGAGTTTAGGAAAATGGAAGTAAGTCGGTCACGTGTCTGAAGTAAGGCATCTTGGCAAGAACTTTCTAACCAATATCATACGTACCGACTTCCCCATGGGCTTGCATTTGGTTTCGCATACATGCAGTGATGAGGGTAATCAGGATAATGATCTGACCATTTTGCTTTGGCTTTGGTTAATTGTGAATAAATGGAATCCTCAGGGGGAAAAAACCCTACTTTTAGATTTTCACTTAAGATGGGTTATGGTGTTCAAGCTACAATTGCAGGAATAGCCAGACTCATATTCTGTTTGTTTCCTAAGATGTCCCTGGTTAAGTTGATATTTTTATGTTCTATATAGAGATTTTGTTTTCTGGAAATTTTCTTGGATGTGGGTTTGACGTGAGATTTCTGATTAGTATAGTTTGTTTCTGAACATGCTTCTCTGATGTACATGAAGAGGACTTGCCCATCTGCAGTGTGTTGGTCTCTGTCAAGACTCATGTCCTGAGAGATATAGAATATTCTTAAGTGCAAAGAGGCTGGTACAGGGCCGGGTGTTCAGGTGCGAACCCCCACTGCCTGAGTGCAAACCAGCGATCAGAGTAACTAGGAGCTGCATGCTCACGGGACAACGGAGAGGACACCACAGGGCCGTGGGTCTCATGCAATTCAGCTGAGCACCCAGTGTCTCCCCACATAGCCTCCTGGCTTCTTCTACCTCCAAGCCGGTCTCCACACAGGTGGTTTCTGCTTCCTGCATGTACGAGTTTTATAACGTGGATCCTCTTACTGGGTGCACCTGGTGATCCTATTGTGCCCAGCCTTTCAGAGAAGGGTGTACCACCGTAACCATCTGTGCGGGGCGCTGACTTGGACGCTTTCACATGTGATTACTAAGTCCCAAGGCCACTCAACGAATTTGCGATTTATTTTGCCATCTAGCTTTTCTTCTTTCTCGTCAGGTACCTGGTATGTGGGGACGTTGATGGCTTTCCAAGGCTGCGAAGTGAGTGAACATGAGAGTCTGCTGTGATCTTGCAGAACTTATTCGGAATCCAGAACGAACACTTTATTTTGTTTTCCTTCCATCCTCTGCTTTCTTCCAAAATTTCATTGCAGAATGAACTTTTTAAGAGCCAAGAGGGGACGCCTGGGTGGCTCAGTCGGTTAAGCGGCTGCCTTTGGCCCAGGTCATGATGCCAGGGTCCTGGGATCGAGTCCCACATCAGGCTCCTTGCTCAGCAGGGAGCCTGCTTCTCCCTCTCTCTCCCTCTGCTTGTGCTCTGTCAAATAAATAAAATCTTTAAAAAAAAAAAAAAAGAGCCAAGAGTAATGGTGAATATACCATGGTGAACACACTTGAATATTTAACTTGTCGCCTAGTATAGATTCCTATCCCCATCTAATATCTAATACAATGTCCATTAAAATTGCTGGATTTTGAATCTTATCTCCTGATAATCAGGCAAGTCTTCATCATCTTGAGTCAAAGATAACCCCACCAAGTGCAGACCGAGCACGCTTCGGGAAGAGTGTCCTAACTGCCCGTGGGCATCGTCCCTGCCGATGACTCTGCTGTGACCGTGGGGAGAGGACACGCGCCTCTGGCTGACCTGGAGGGTTGTGTCCGCATGGCTGCCAGTATCACTCAGATGGTCTGTCTGTGTCTCTGCTTCTTCCTGAAGCTGACAAGAGAAGGGCCTGGAGGCTCACAAGCCTGAGAGTCTGGCCAGACATGAAGGCTGGCCCCTTCACATGGAGCCTGGGGGGCCAGAGCTGTCTCCTCTTCCCGTCTGAGAAGGGGGACCAACGGTGCTTGTGGTGGACGCCCCCCCGGGCCTGCTCTACCTGTGCTCTAGACCCTGCCCTCTGCACAGGGGACAGGCCATCGGGCCCCCTCCTCGCTGCCCGCGGTGCGGTTCCTCCTCTGCACACACCCAGTGCCCCAGTGGGGGTCCCCTGATGGCACCAGGGGATCCCTTCTCTTGGGACAGGCCTGCTGACGTGGCTGGACTGTGTGCTGAGCACGGGCAGCCTGCTGTGGGGCCGTTGCCCCCCAGCCCAGTGCAGATGGGTCTGCAGTGAGCCCACAGTCCCTTCTGGGCCTGCCTCTGGAAACGTCCCTCCACTCTCTCCCTCCTGTATGACCGTGACACCCCCTTTCCCAGCAGAGTGACCCCCCTCACCGATTTGCCCACCAACCCACTCTGCCACCACTGCTGGTAAGCCTGCCTGAGTCAGCCTGGACCTTCCTGTTTGGGTCTCTGGCCCTCCTGTAGGGCCACTCCACTCTGGAAGGGTGTGCGTGCACAGCGCACGGTGTGTGTGAGTATGTGTGAGTATGAGTGCACTGTGTGCTTGCAGGTGTGTGTATTGGCATTTCCTCCACTACCCTGCAGACTGTGGGGCCCTTTGGTGCATCTGTGCTTGGCCAACCCCCCAGCCCGCTCACGCCGTGTGTCCCTGATGGTCCTGTGTCTCTGCTGGCCATCAGCCTGAAGCAAGCTCCTGCATAAGCTCAGCTCAAGCCTCTCTGCTGAGCCCAGACTCACATTTGCAGGCGTTTGGGGACTGCTCCCTTTGGACAGGACGTAGGACTTCCAAAAGGGCCAGTCCAGAACTTTCATCCAGATTTGCTCCATCTGCATCAATTCCCAACTCCGAGTCTGCAGCGTCCGTGACTGTGTCAGGCCTGAAATCTGGGGGCCGGGCTGGTGTTTCCCCCGCCGGGGATCTCCGTCATTCATCTGGGACGTACCTCCAGCTACTCCTAAGCTGCCCTGTCACACATGACCAGGGTTTTTCCCCCTTTACCTAAAATGATAAGATTTAATCATAAGGTGCATGGGCTAAATAAAGGGAAGCAGGAGTTCCATCTGGGGTCACCGTCACGGGCTGCTGGACCCCCTGCACACAGACCAGCCTCCCACACAGACTGGGAAAGCCCTGTGTGAGGAGCTGCCTGTGAGCCTAGGTTACAGCGAGGGTGTGCCCACAAAGGGCGGGCAGGGCTGTCCACGGGGCTCCCCGGGAAGAGCGCCACAGAGGGCGACTGGCCCGGTGGCGTGGCCCCCAGGGGCCTCTCTCACGGGGAGGCAGCAGGAACCTGAAACCATCCTCCACCCCACTTGGCCTCCATGGATAATATTTTAAACAAGTGAATGATGAGGTGGGAACATTTAGTTTGTCACCACAATATATTTGTCCCAGTTGAATTAATTTTGGGTGAGATGCATTCTATTTGGATTGAGAATGTGATCCAGAATGGGAGGAGCCATGTTAGATTCCCACCCATGCCTTTCTCCCTGGGGGAGTTCACTTGCGTGGGTTCTCTGAACGGGCCTCAGCACACAGATTGCTGGTCTCTGAGCTGTGGTGTCCACGGGCCCCTGACTCTGTAATATTTGGAGTTTTCTTAGGTGGATTTTATCTTGAAGAAGAATATGACTTCAGATATTAACAAAAACGGGAATGAATCAGTTCATCCATCCCTGGGGAAGATGAATTGTTCCAGAATCCAAGATCCCATAGAGTTAAATCACATTTATCTTGTCATTGAGAAGGGATTGGATGCCATTCATTCCATCGCCTGCTCCCAAACGCAAGACTTCACCTGCCACTGGGGTGGAGACAGCAGAGGGTCAGCGTTTCATTTAGAAACCCTGAGATTCTCCATCATTATCACTGTTTCACCTCGGGGCTGCATCTGTATTTGTGATCAATAGTCCCCAAAGTCTTCCTTCCCCCAAACACAGCCCTAGAATATGATACAGAATCTGATCTTGGCAAAATCGCATTCATTTTTCTGAAGTGCATGGGACGGCATGACGTGCTCATGCCCTGGTGGGTGGCTGGGTGGCGTCCGTAGGTCAGGAGAGGTCTCATCGCGCCTACGGAATGAGGCAGAGCACAGAGTCTGTATTCTCCTACAGAGATTTTACATTTGAGCGTTCTGAGGCAGAATTAGTTTAATGTGAGCCAGCTGTCAGCTTTCTTGTGCTGCTGATGTTTCAATCCACACTAAAGTCCCTGGAAACGCTTCCACTCAGACTTTGCTCCACACATATAGCACAATTAATTATCCTGGTCTTGTCTTCTTCCCTGGTGACCACAAATCACATTACATTCAAGTTCAACTTAGAGGAAAAGAATGTTAATTTTTCCAAAGCCCATTATTCTAAATGGAAACGCTTATGTGGTATTATTTCAAAATTTCATGATCAGCAAAAGGGATTTTCTAAAGAACCACTTGGCAGGGGTATTTCTCATTGCTTTTCTTCATTTTAAGAAGTTTTACATAGTGTGATGGATAATGTACAAATAGAATCAAATCTGTCTCTCTTCCCTCAGCATTTACATATGGAGCACGTGAGATATGCAAATGCATTTCTCAGGATGGCAACTAATGTACCTTCTATGGGCATGGTGGGGGCATGGGGGGTCCTTGTCATCAGGCTAGGAAGCTGAATTTCTGATTTTCTGCTTGCTACCACCTACAGAGTGCAAGTCTATGTATGTGTTCATATGCATATAGTATATATATAATTTTTAAATTTTGGAAAGTCTTACCTAAAAATAATTTGACTGCATATCGCTAGCTGTTCAAAAGCAATTTATACATTGGAGGCAATTCATTCATTCACTCAGGAATCGTCAATGCAATGCGCCTGCTAACCACACACTGAGGATACAAGCCTGGAGGCAGGTGCGTTTCTGCGCGTCCTCTGCCTGATACCGAAGGAAGAGCAACTTTCCAGGAACGGACCCAGCATGTTCAGGGTTCTCCATGCTCCTTAGACTCCTGCCTGGGAGAACACAGTGGTAGTGATGGTGCGGGGCATCAGCAGGATGGGCTGGCAGTCTGAAAACACGGATGAGGCTTAAGCCACTTGGGCTTTCTGTCAAGGATGGACGCGCTGATTAACTAAACGGGAGAGAAATGTCCACAGCCTGCCGAGCATCTGCAGGAATGACCGCCCTGGAGCCAACCGGTGGTACCTGTCACGAAGTGTGGCTTCACCAGCCAGGGAGCAGAGGGTTTTATTCAGAAAGTGGCTGATGTCATGATGAGTGACAGATACAGGGACATGCTCTTCTTGTTTCGTTTTGGTTATCAGGAAGCTTGTCCCCAGAGCAGACAGACTGGAGAAAAATGAAGGTATTGACTACAATTTGGATTCATAATCAAGTCTCCAATAAACTCATGTATTACGGTTTGATCCATTGGAAAATAATTAATGATTTACACTACTAAGGTGTTATGCGTCCTGTCTTATCAATAGTAACAGTGACCATTCACGGCCTCCATGCGCCTGGCAGTCTGTGCAATGGGCTGGTCATTTTGTTGTGACCTCTACGTGGTGTGCTTACCTGGCAGGTAGACACCTAGGTTCTAGTAGGTTCTTAGTAGATGCATCTTGAATGAATGATGGAAGGGCCTGGGCGTGGGATGGAAACAGAAATAGACGACTGTAATATGGTCAAACCAAAGTTACATAGTTTATCGGCCGGGGTTCTCCAGAGAAACAGAACCAATAGGAGGGAGGGAGGGAGATTGATTATAAGGATTTGGCTCCACAGTGGTGGGGTCTGGCCCATCTGGACCCACAGGGTGGACCTGCCAGCTGGAGAGCCAGGCAGAGTAGAGGCCATCGGGAGAATTCTCTCTTCTTGGGGGACAGCTGTCTTTTTCTCTTTAGGCCTTCCACTGATTAGATGTGGCCCAACTAAGTTTGGCGAGTCATCTGCTTTACTCAAAGTCTACCACTTAAAAGGTTCATCATATGTAGAAAATAGCTTCATAGAAACATCTAGACTGGTGTCTGAGTATCTGGGCCCCGTGGTCCAGCCAAGTCGACTCACAAAGTTAACCTCGCACCCGGTGTCTACACACTCACGTGCACGCGCACCAGTGAGATCCAGCTCCATGCGGGTCTCAGCCAGGCACCGGGGGACGGACATGGTGCTGCTGAGTGCTTCACCTGTTACAGGGGGGAGGCTTCAGAGGAAGAGAGCCGTCACGGACGACCGAGAGCCACGCGCTGAGTGGCGGATACGTGAGGGAATGCACGGCCCGTGCCCCCAGGCGTTTCGTGTTTAATGTTGAAGACAACTCTCAAAGGGAAAGACTCTTCAGGAGGAAGCTGAACCTTAGAGGGCGCTGGATGAGCTGTCTGGGCCATGACACTAAGCAGGAGAGCTGGGGGGGGGGCACCTGTCCGCGTCGTGCAGCTCAGGCAGCGAGAGCATCACACTTCCCTGTGCGTCTGCCTCCTGCCCGAGCACCTGGTCCTCCCCGCACAGCAGGCTGATCATTCTCACAAACAGGCATGAGCGGCATTTCTCACTGTTTCAGGAGCCGGGAGATCTCCCGCTGGCTCCGTGGGCTGGTTCCATGTGCACACAGGGTCTGTCCCCTCACACCACACACCCGACCTGGTCACCTCGTGCTCCTGCACTGAGCTGTGAGCTCCCCCCCAGGCCACCATGCGTGTGCCCCCTGTCCTCCCTGCCCCCCCCCCACCCCAGCTGGGACAGGATGATTAGGCTGTGGGCAGGAAAAGTCAGAAAGTTAGCAATGACAGCGTAAATCCCGTGGGACCCTGAGCATGTGGCCACTCTGTCCGCGGGATCCCTGAGATAAGCTCTGGGCGGATGTCAGTGAGGCAGTGAGATTCTGGTGGCTGGGGGGGCTCATTCTGGTGGCTGGGGGGCTCACCGGAGCAGGCCCAGCATAGGACCCAGGGACACAGCAAAACTCAGAGAATAAACAGCAGACGCTGTGTCCACAACCAGGGCTTCAGGGGGCATCGATGGCCACGCTCATGGCTCCTGCGTGAGTCAGGAGCTAGAGAATGGTCCTGGGTGCCCCGTGTGCAGGGCAGTGGAGGCCAGCTGGAGGACACAGGGTTCCCGTAAAATACCTCCTGTGCCCAGGGGCTGCATTTGCCCTTGCCGCGTGCTCGCTATGCATTTTACATCCCAGAGGCCTTATCTTTGGACCGGGGGCAGAACCGGGATTCTTTAAAATCTTCCACGACATAAATCCGTGACCTAGCATGGCCTTCCCACAGTCGGCACTCGGGCCGCCACGATTATCATGCGAACTCTCCAAAGGGCAGCCTTCCCCGTGGGCAAGCCGGTCAGGAGGGCTCCGCTGGTCCTTGGGGGCAACATCAGCTCTGATGGCAGCGTCCGTGGGAGGGGGTGCGGCCCTGCCCCCTCCCTGAATCACGCCCACCGTTCTGTGGGGTCCGGTTTCAGGGACCAAGCAGACGGCCTGGTCAGAGGGTGAGGGTGTGGACAGCTGGTTGTCAGCTCAGCACTGAGCCAATGCCGGTACTTGCTTTATATGCGTTAGGCCTTGGCTTCCCCGTTTGAAAAATGAGGGATGGGGTCTAAAACGTTTCCCACTTCAGCCCTCACACTGTTCTAGTTGAGAGGTAGTTTCTTCTTTTCTCTTTCTTTTTCTTTTTTTTTTAAACTGGTTAATTAATTTTTAAATTTTTAAAAAAGATTTTGGGGCGCCTGGGTGGCTCAGTCGTTAAGCGTCTGCCTTCCGCTCAGGTCGTGATCCCGGGGTCCTGGGATCGAGCTCCGCATCGGGCTCCCTGCTCCATGGGAAGCCTGCCTCTCCCACTCCCCCTGCTTGTGTTCCCTCTCTCACTGTGTCTCTCTCTGTCAGTTAAATAAATAAAATCTTTTAAAAAAATTAAAAAATAAAAAAGATTTTATTTATTCAGGGGCGCCTGGGTGGCTCAGTCATTAAGCGTCTGCCTTCGGCTCAGGTCGTGATCCCAGGGTCCTGGAATCAAGCCCCGCATCGGGCTCCCTGCTCGGTGGGGAGTCTGCTTCTCCCTCTCCCTCTGCCTGCCCCCCCGCCCCGCTTTTGTTTGTGCTCTCTCTCTCAAATAAATAAATAAATAAAATGTTTTAAAAATTTAAAAACATTTTATTTCCTGCCCTCAGGGAGCTTACAATTGGACCCAGAGCAACCCTATAATTCAGCCCGCATGATGGCAAAGTGATGGGGTTCAGGCGGCACATAGTCCCGGAGCTCCGGGGACAGGAGTTATCACTGGAGGCAGGACTGAGCCGTGGAGGCTCGCTAGGGGTGTGTGAAACCTGTGCAGTGCATGCAGGGATGGGGAGGGCAGGCAGGGCTCAGGGGACCGTAGGAGGCAGACGAGGGCCAGGCCAGGCCGAGGGCTGCGGAGGTGAGGACCTGGTCTTTCTGTGGGGCTCTGGGAGCCGCCCAGGCAGGGCATAGTCCAGCAGGGATTGCATGTGCACGGGGAGGACAAGACAAAGTCATAGAGACTATGAAGGGAGGGGATGGATTTGGATTGGGCATGTCCTGAATTGCTGAAAAGTCGCAGAGCAGCGGTTCTCTGAAAGGTAGTATTAAGACAACTGAACGCTCTTGATACTGGACAGTTTTAGAGAAGAAACAGCAGGTCTGAAAGGTGAGCTCAAGGTGGCTTCCTGTAAGCAATTTGAGGGGGGCGGAAGCCTGTGGACGGCAGCGAGAGGGTCTGGGAGGTGACAGGGCAGAAGCCAGGCACAGAGCATGAGCCCGAGCTGGTCTGGAGGCTCAAGACTGGGTTCTGCCAGTGTCATGGGCAGTTGGGGAGGGATTTGGCAGAATGATGAGGAATCTCACTACTGGTTCGTGTTTGAGGTGATGGAATGCACTTGCTGAGCTAGCTTTGTCTCAGGGAAATATCAGAGCATTGTGACAGGGTAGCTGTGGGGAGATGCCAGAAGAGCCCCTTTCCCCCATGTGCCTGTGAAAGCCCTGGCATGTGGGGGCCCTTTTCACCTCCCCTTGTGGTCCCTTCACCTCAGGCTGCAGTGGGGTATCACCTCCAGGACACATCCAACCTGGAGAGAGCTTGGAAGTTGTCCTTCCATCCTTTCAACAAGAAAAAGCTGAACAAAGTGAAAATCAGTGACTTCTCATGGACCTATCAGAATTGGGTTACTGGGAAAACTACCACCCCCAAATCTAGAGAGACAGACAGACAGACCCAGGGGTCACAGCCAAATTCAACTTCCTCGGGGAGGAGTCGTCAGCCATAACCTGGGAAGAAAGTTCACGTGGTAATTTAAACAAATTTTCGGAGGCTGAGTGTGGACAACTGTGAGAATAAGTGACCCCAGGGGCTACAGTCACAGACCCAACAATTTCCAAGGCTTTACCCTCAGGTGCCCCAGCAGCTTCTGAAGGCAAAGAATCAAGAGAAACCCTCATGTTTCTGACAGGAGGAAGTAAAAATAACCATTTTGAAGCTCGCTGTTATGGGCTGATTTGTGTCCCCATTCCCCAGATTTATATGCTGGAGTCCTAATCTCCAGGACCTCAGAATGTGACTGTATTTGAGGATAGGGTCTTTACAGAGCTGATCAAGGTAAGATGAGGTCATCAGGGTGGGTCCTGATGCAATATGATCAACGAGATGAGGACACAGACAGACACAGGGTAAAAGTCATGTGAGGACGCAGGGTGAAGGCACCGTCTACACTCCCAGGAGGGGCCTCCTGCCCACATCAGAGTATTGGACTTCCAGCTTCCAAAACTGGGACAGAATAAATGTCTGTTGTTTGAAGTGCACAGTCTGTGCTGTTTGTCGCCATAGCCCGAGGACACTAATACATAGATCCAGAGTTTTCTACATGAAAAAAGGTAACTGTCAAGGGCCAAAGACTTAACAGAGATCTACCCAACTTGGGGGAAGGAAATTACCCAGCACCAGACCCTCTCACCTTCCCGTCTCACTGAAGGGGATAGAGAAAAAGCTAAGCGACACTTGGGAAGGTTACAATCTGGGGACACGTCCACAGAAGGGAAGAGATAGCGTCATCAGATCATAGATGAGTAAATCAGCACCACGCTGGCGGGTCCAGTCAGTAGCAGGTGCTATAAGGTGCACAGTGTGCAGAGTGTGTCTGAGAGTTCTTAGAGACCCCAAGACCAGGGGGTCCACAACAAGGACCCTGGGGACACTGGGGCCTCAGGGACCACAGCTGCAGCAAGTGCTAAACACAGCCCAGCTCCTCATGGTATTAACATAAAATCACACCGAAGGCCTATTTGCCTCAGTTCCCATGACCTAATACATCATGTCCAGCTTTCAGCGAGACAATTAATATGTGATAAATGGCAAGAAAAAAATGCAGCATGAAGAGACAAAGCCAGCATCAGATGCCAGATTTAGCTATGACACAGATTCTGGAATGATCAAAGAGTGAATTTTAAATAACTGATTGGTAGGTGAAGGGCTCTAATGAAAAGCCGGGCAGCACGCACAACAGGTGATATCAGCAGGCGGATGGGAGCTCTAAGAATGTGTAAAAACCAAAGCTCAAAATCAAAACACTAATGGCAACGAAGGATGCCTTTGAAGAGCTTATTAGTAGATAGAGCATGGCCGAGGAAAGAATCATGGAGCTTGAAGGTATGTCAGTAAAACATCCCTTGCTGAAAAACACAGAGGAAAAAAAAGAAGAAAGAAGGAGAAAAAAAACGACTATCCAAGCACTGTAGGAGAATTATGAAAGTGTGTTGCACCCATAATGGGGATAACAGAAGGAGAGCATAGAGCAGAATATTTGAAGTAATAATAGCTAAGAATTTTCTAGATCAAATGACAGACACTAAACCACAAATCTGGGAAATTCAGAAAACACCAAGAAAGATAAATACCAAAAACCCACACATTAACATACCAGTCTTCAAAGTGCAGAAAACCAAAGATGAAAAGAAAATGCTGAAAGAGCAAAAGAAAACACGACCTTATATATAAACGAGCAAGGATGGATAAATGGATGGGAATCATGTTGGACTCCTCATCAGATCCACGCAAGAAGAGAATGCAGTAAAATGTTGAAGAAATATTTTTCTTTAAAAATGTTAAAAGATAAAAAATACACCAACCAAGAATTCAATACCTAGTGAATTATTCATCAAAAAATGAAGGAGAAATCAAGACTTTTCCAGAGGAACAGAACATGAGGGAATTCATTGCCAGTATAGCCATCCTGAAAGACAAGCTAAAACAATCCTCCAGAAGGAAAATGATAGCACTCAGAAGCTCAGATCTACATAAAGAAAGGAAGAGTGTTAGAAATGGAATAAGTGAAGGTAAAGTAAAATGCTTAATTTCCTTATCTAACATATAGCTGTTTGTTCACAGTAATTATGTGACACTTTGCTGGGTGATTATGACGTATCAGTTAGTGAAATGAACAACAGCAATGTTATTAGGGACAGGAGGGAGGCATAAGGAATTCTGTGTTAATACCCATGACACGGTGCAGGATATTTGAAAATGGACTCAGATTAGCTGCATATGTATATTGCACACTTTAGGACGAGCATAAAGATTTTCTTAAAGGGAAGTATAATTGATATGCTAAGATAGGAGAGAAAACAAAATCATATAAACTGTTTAGTTAAAACCAGGGAATGTGGGGAGCCTGGGTGGCTCAGTCAGTTAAGGGTCTGCCTTCACCTCAGGTCATGATCCCAGGGTCCTGGGATCGAGCTCTGCATCAGGCTCCCTGCTCAGCAGGGAGTCTGCTTCCCCTTACCCATGCTCATGCTCACGCTCTCTCTCACTCTCTCTCTCTCGCAAATAAATAAATAAAACCTTTAAAAAAAACTAGGGAAGGCAAAAAAAGGTAAGAAAAAAAAAGAAGTATAATGAATAGAAAACAGTTATAAATATGGTAGATATTGAATCCAACTATATCAATAATCATTTTAAACATCAAGGGTCTAAATGCACCAGTTGAAAGACAGAGGCTGTCAGAATGAGTAATATTAGTAACAATAATAATAATAAGCCCAACTACATGCTGCCTATGAGAAGCCCACTTGCGAGGTGAAGACACAGATGAACCACAGTAGAGGACGGACTGGCTTAGAGGAGTGGGGGTAGTTGTGCTCATGTCAGAACAGGTAAGGAGAGCACCGCACCGTAATACAGTAAGGGGAGGGAGAGAGTGTGATTGCTCCCTGGCTCTGCTGGATTCTACAGTCGTCAGTACCCAGTAAGGTAACTTGGAAACTGGACAACACAAGGAACTACATTTTCATAAGAAATCCAAAGGGAAATACTGAACAGAAGCCCTAATTCCAATTTTTTTTTAGTATAATCATTTGAAACAAAAGATCTTGCTGCCTTTCAGTCTACTTACCCATAGGCAGAGAGAAAGTACTCTCTCCTCCTGCACAGACTGACCAGCCTTCCTGGGATGGCCCTGCTGTCGGCACTGAGAGTCCCATGTCCCAGGACCTCTCAGGGTCAGACATGCCAGACAGCTGGTCGACCCAAGCAAGGCCATCTGTGCAGGTGAGGCACAGGTAATGATGATCCAAGAAGTAGAATGTCTGTGTTCTCCTTAGCATCTCTAAGTCTTCCTCATCGTCATGTGTCTACCCCATTATGCCTACCACAAACTCTTCCTTGCTGCATTGAACAAGGCTTCATCTTCTCTTTCTGAGAAAATTTACCCAGCTACATGGGAACTCTTGAAGATTATGCTTCATCCTGGATTTCCCCCCAGTAGACCCAAATGCCTATTTTTGAGAGCTTCGAAGCAAAATCTCTTCCATAGCTACTTGAGTAGAAGTGACCCACTTTTAAGTCATTATGCTTTGATCTTGGAAGCTCCCCAGGTGCCCAGCTCTGCTCAGCCTTTTGTTTGGTGTGGAAGGCTCTGGTAGCACTTTGCATCTCACAGAATCAACTGAAGCAGTGAAGCCATAAGAGACCGACCCCTCCAGATGTAGGCCATCTGAAAGAGAACCTCTCAAAGGTAGGTGGCGGGTTGCGTTGCTGGTAGTTGGCCAAGGAAAATGTGTTCCGAGAGCTGTAGTATGGCCTCGCTCTGGACTAGCTTTCTTATTATAAGATACTTGCCGTGATCTGTGAAATATGCTGATCCTATGAAGTGTAATTGCTAAAGGCTCTGCAGTGGGTAAAAATAAGGCATGAGCTGGACATTCAGTCCAGGATCCATTAGAGGGTGAAGAGTGGGGACCCGTGTTTGCCTGCAGTGAGCAGAGTACTTCTCCGCAGAGGGCAAGTAGCCATGAGCCAAATCCACCATGGATTAAAAGAGAAGTCAGCACCTACAATTTGGGGTGGAGACACTAATCTCCACACTATGCTGCAAGCATGATGTATGGCAAATAAAATGAATGCAACACTGAGACTGTATTTCTCTTTCAGAAAGGGTTTTGTTTCCGGGATATCATGAAAAGGAATATTATATCTTATCAAGTAATGTTTTATTGCAGTTCTGTGAACGATCCTACAGACTCCTGAAGAGGAAGTACAGAACAATGGAAGCTAAATCTCTGCTTTTAGTAACTGTTGGGACTCTCCAGGTGTTGTTCAGATTTCTCTTTCTCAGAGAGAAAGTATAGGTTTAAATACTGACCAACCTAAGAACTATCCCAAATTTGCCTCCAGGACATGGAATAACCACTTCATGATAAATATCTCATTTGTTTTTTAATATTGAGAAGAATTGATAGAAAAAGAGGAAGATGGAGGAAGGGAGAGAGAAGGAGAGGGGGAGGTCGAGAACGGACCAGGCCAGGCTCCCTTCCATGGTTCCCAGTAAGGACCCCACACGCTCACTTCACTCCGCTGAACCATGGAGGCGTTTTGCTCGGCTGTACCTTGCATGTAGTGTGATTCCTTGCTCTCATTTCACAGCATGAGCACATTACTAATCAATCGCTCAGTGACAATTTAGCAAGTGTGACAGACCCTTGAATGATGTTGGAGTTAGGTGCGGCAGAGAGCACACAATCAAACACACGTGCATAACTTTTGACTCCCCCAAAACTTCACACTAACAGCATACTGTTGCCCGGGAGGCTTGCTGATCACACGAACAGCTGATTAACACGTATTTTGTATGTTATATGTATTATATACTGTGTTCTTACAATAAAGTAAGTTAGAGAAGAGAAAAATGTTATTAAAAAATCATAAGGAAGAGAAAATAAATTTACAGGACTGCTGTATTTATCAAAAGCGGAATAGAAGTTGACCCGTGCATTTGAAATCATGCTGTTCAAGGGTCTGCTACAGTATTTTCTTGACGTACATTATTAAAAATGTTCTAAAAAGACAGAAACGAGGGGCGCCTGGGTGGCTCAGTTGGTGAAGCGACTGCCTTCAGCTCAGGTCATGATCCCAGGGTCCTGGGATCGAGTCCCGCATCGGGCTCCCTGCTCAGCGGGAAGCCTGCTTCTCCCTCTGACCTTCCCCCCACTCATGCTCTCTGTCTCTCATTCTCTCTCTCTCAAATAAATAAATAAAATCTTAAAAAAAAATTAAAAAAGACAAAAATGAAAAAGATGCATCTTCCTTAAACTATATATTTTAATTCACTGTAATAAAACAACACATATATGTCAGAGATGATTTAAAATGGGGATCGTTGAGAAATCTACGACAATGGAAATTTTAGAAACCACTGAGAAATTTTAGAAACTGATATGAGCAGTTTTTAAAAGAACCATTCAGACTGCATCTAAACAGAGTAAATTTTACTGTGATAGTTTGCAAATGTCAATTTCAACATTCCCAAGTACAAAGTTCAATTTATAATAAATGGAAATCTTAAGAAATATTCCAAATTGCTGCATGGTGTTGGCATCTGTCAGTTATTAATGGTTGGGGCAAGAAACGGCACTGAACACATATTTTTGGTAACTTACGGATCCAGGAGCCAGATATATTTAGATGTAATAGAAACCTTTGGAGCATTAGCAGAAGAAAGCCATACCAAATCCAATACCAAAATTAAATTTAACCAAATCTTTACCCCAGCATCTGCTTCCTATCCAGTTCAGCAAATTAGACTGGGTCCTGAAATTCTCAAACTGAGCCAGACCCTTGACTCATCATTTACAGGATGGTCTCCCAAAAATGTTCTCGCGCGGCCGCGTGGATTTGCCTGCTGGACAGACTTCTCCCCGGGTTCTGGCCTCTCTTTGAAGCAGAGCAGTGGGGCACCGAGGGGCAGCACTGTGTGTCCTCAGTGACGGCAGGAGGAGGCGGGGTGCCCCGCGTGCCCCCAGTCCACAGCAGCCTCCCTTCTCTGCCCCACTCTCTCGGGAGGGTGGCTGAAATCATCTCAATTGTACCAAAATCGCTGTGTCATCTGAAGTTCCGTGGACCCCACTCTCCAGCCTGGCCCCGGGGCCCCTGAGCACAGACATGCTGGAACTGTCAGTGGTCGGGACTCTGAGTCACCTGGCCCCGGGGATTCATCATTCTGTGCCTTGGTTTCCCTTTGTGGAATGCGACCCACAGCACAGACCGTGGCTTTGGTGACGGTTAGGTGGACGAGGGCGTGTAGAGCACTTAGTTCAACGTCTAGCACTGAAACTGCAGGCTACCGTCAAAATTATTATTTAAGGAGAAGAAGACAGTGTGGTGAGCACAGGGTGGGGCTGGTGAACCTGGAGGAGCAGAGCCAGCTGAGAGGCGCCTCCTGGGAGCTCACCTCTGGCCTTCAGAGTCCCTACAAACTGTGCTGTTCTCTCAGCTTCTGCCACCCCTGCATTTGGGACTAAGCCTCCTGGACTTGGTGACGGGTCCTCGCAGTGGTTCATGGGGCCCACTTTTGCCTTTCCAGCTCAGCTTTCATGAGCTTGCTTCCTCCTCGAGAGCAGGAAGACCAAAGCCTTCTCTGGCATCCCAGGCACCGCCTGCCGCAGCGATGGACATCCCGCGGGGACCGGACAGGTGCAGCTCACAGACCCTCCAAACGGGGGCGAGGCCAAGTTCCTCAGCAAGGGGGGGCTGGCGCAGTCGGGGGGACTGACCCGCGGGCAGGTGCTTCTGGCTGAGATTCAGTGCTGATCATCCGGAGTTGTCTGTGAGTGGGCCTGCCAATCCCTAACACTCACCAATTACACCCTCTTTCGTGTCCTCACTAATTTCCCTGACAGTTTCTTTATCACGTTCGTGCATGGAGTGAGATGCTGTGCTCAGAATCAGCATGAATAAGGAAGATGGGAAGAGTTAGATGCAGACATATAATTAAGGTAAGACTATGATACACGAGGAATATATGCATATTACTTTGAGACCAGAGAAGCCAGCAGTTCAAAGGGAGTTTTGAGTGACGGAGAGTTTCCTGGTGGGGAGTGCCACTCTGTGCAGGCGACAGTCCTCGAGGGCGTGCTCCCCTGGGAGGCCGGCGGTTGCAGAGCTGGTGGGGGCTTCTGTGGGGGCTTCTGTGGGCTCTCACAGCCCTGGACAGAGTTCAGCCTCTGTTCTCCAGGGAGAAGGAGCCAGAGACGATGGAACAGATTTGAGTGTTCACAGAGAAAGCTCTGGGGGCGAGGTAGAGCGTGGTGGGATGGGCAGGGACTGGCCTGCCGTTTGGGGGTCTGGGCGGGAGTGTGGTGCCACAGGTCGGTGAGCAGGGCAAGTCACCGCTTTCTGCATCAGCCACCCGTTCCAACAGCAGCCAGTAACGAGGAGAAGCTCTGCGCTCCTCAGCATCCCTTCTGGACCCCCGACATGAGTCCTAGGCAGGATGGTGACCCAAAGCACATACAGTCACTGAACACAGAAGATGGAGGTTACAGAGAATGGGGCTGACGGGAGTCCATAATAATGATATATTGTGGGATTGTAAAGAATTCTAGAAGAATAAAGCAGGTATCCAATAAGAAAAGTATTGTTCCATGGATAACAATCAAAAACTTCAGTTTTAATTGTAAAAAATATACACCATGTTGTAACAATACTGTACTTCACGTAAACATGCAAAAGAAAACCTTCCTGGAAGACAGGAGCTTTCTATCACAAGAAGGAAGAAAGCTGAGGAGCATTTGAAAGGAATATATATTTATAGCCATCTCTCAAAAGGATTCGTTCTTTTCCAAAACATGCACCGTGCACTTTACAAGCTCTGCATTTTGAGCTCAGCACAGCACGGCGGAGAGGCGGAAGGTGGCATGTTCCTCATATAACCCACCTAACTTCTCCTCATCCTGCCCCATGCCTGCTCTTTTCCTCGTGTGAGCCTGTCCTGACTGAGACTAGTTCATGGATGGTGAGAACACGCAATCAAGGGCGCGGGGCTCCGTGGTCTGTGCCCCGGAACCAGGACAGACCACTGGCTGAGCACCTGGACCAAATGATCCAGAGTCTCCAGCGCCATGCGGGGCAGCATCAATCCCATCCCGGCCCCCCTCCCCAAATACCTGATTTTGGAGGAGGCAATATCGGAGGGGACTTACACTGGAGGTCATACTCTCCCAGATTTTACGGGCTTACAGGCAGCTGCGTGCACTGGACGTTTTTACGGGTTTGCCCCCATGCCTAACCTTCAAACTTGACTTGAACCCCTTGGAGACACATGCACTTCATCAAACATATACCTGCTGACTTCTAATACGTTTCCCACGAAGTTTCCAGTAAGGACAATGTCTTTCATACACAGGGTAAGGGCTGACGCCCCATCATTGCCCGGCTCTGAGGTCGCTGGCCCATTGGCTCACTCGGCAAGTGGATGCTTAGGCCAAAGCCGTCAGATCAGAAAACGGTCCCATTCCACGACACTGCGTTAGCTCAAACTCAGTCACCTCGCACACATCCAGACAGGGATCCGGGTGGGGCTGATGTCTCGGCCACCATCCTCCCAGCCACGGCCGCCAAGGCCCACGCTGTGGATATGCCCATCGGCCACGTGTGTTTACAGAGTTATCTCCTCCAGGTGCAGGCCGTGGAGACCACTGTCTCTCTGCCCTTGTTCATGTCATCTCCTTGTGTCTGTATTGTGTTTAGTTTGGGCGTGGTGGGGTACTCACACAGCTCACCGTTGCTTCTGAAGACAGTTCAGTTACGGCCCGTCTTCCCAGCCTGGCAACAGCTTCCGGAGTATTCACTGACGTGTTGCCCTCCACCTGGCCCATGACCCAAAGGACAGGGTGGGGCTGGTCCCAACCTGGACGTGTCCTCGGGGCCTGGGGCGGGTGAGGTGGGCAATGAAGGAGAAGCCAGGCTTCGAGGGAGTGACCCAAAGCCATTCCACAGGAAATGTTTGCATTTCTCATGCCCATAAAATATTAGCAGGTTTTGTCCAAGCCTGGTCAAAACAGAAGTCCTCTTATGTCCAGAATATTCTGTTAAGCATGCAATGATAAACACATGACATACACATAGATTTACAATATGTTTATTGTAATCATGCAAGATAGAATTTATCAAAATCCCAGTGTCCGCAAGGCACACATCTGGAATGGTGTTACATACGGCGAGTGTTTTATGGCCAGCAATTAATAATAAAAGTAGATTTAATGCATCTATGGAAATTGAGTTTTCTTTCTGTTCTCTTTATAGGAAACACTAAATTAGGAATAGTCATTGGTACATGGAAAGATGGTAAAAGAGTATGCAGAAAATTGGGGAAAATTTGGGGTATATTAGCTAGTTATTCAATAAAAATATTATATTCTGCTTATATGGATCTTATGTTTGGAGTATTTGTCAGATTTTTTAAAAATGCATAATTTATTGAAGTTTCTTTTCACATTATGAGTAAATGTTCACTCTCATAACAAATTTTCTGTTTGTGCTTTGGTGTTATTTTTGTTAGAGGGCTCCCTGAATCATCTCAGTGTGCCTCTGCTTCCCCCCGAATGCACCCCTCTACCTGAAAACATCTCAGCTGTGTCCACGGACACTGAGCTTTATTCACTGCTCATCTTCTTTGTACTAGAATTACGTGCGTCAGTAATGGTCCTAAGGGCTGTGAATGCGTTTCGTGGTCAATGGGAGCATATGAAGGAATTACCAAGAGAAGACGCAGGGGAATCGTCCCACATTTCTCTGTCTCTTTCAAAAGGAGGCGGGGTGGCGTCCTGGCATTTCAGCCCCCGGTTCACGTGACTGCAGGCTTCCCGCGAAGGAAGCTACAAAACTCACTCAAAGCTGTGGCTTTATCCTGCCGAGTCTCCTGAAGGAATTTTGAAGGGACAAATGAAATTGGTTGTTTGTGCTCCTGTGTTGTTCTCTGCGCCCCCATCCCGAGCCCCCTCTTCTCTGCCCAGGGGTACGGCCGGCAAGCCCTCCTGGGACCACCCGAGGGGGGACAAGCTGCCTGAAGCTCCAGAGGGAGGGAGCCCGGTCTCAGGATCTGGTCTGGGGCGGCTGCTGGGCTGTGGTTGGTCTCTGTCTGCGATGGAGGCAAATCTCAGCCTCGCCCCCAGAGCCGTGAATCCTGCAGCCGGGCCGCCCCGCCCGGATGCCCACCAAGGTCACAGGCACCCGAGCTCAGGCTTGAAGTCAGAAGATCTGGGCTTGCTCTTGTTTTCTTAGTTTTTAGGGATGTGGGAGGGTAATGGACTCTTTTTGAATTCTGTGTGAAATTTTTAAGTAAATGGGGAAGCTCCACCTTTTCTGATGATCATGAAAGTCAGGAGAGAGAAGGGAAGGGGGCCCCTGGCCAGCTGGCACCACTGGCTTCCAATCCCCCGGGTCCCCCACCCTCAGGACAGCAGGGTTTCCCTGGGTGCCAAAAGGTCCCGACACAGTGGGCGACCACGGAGCCTGGTGGCTGCCACGCAGGTGGCCGGTCTGAGCCGACGTGCGCCTCTGGGCTGAATATTTTCTCCAGCGGCCCTGCTGTTCCCGAGCCCGACCCGTGTGCATTATTTCTGGATTCTGGGCTCCAGGCTTGGGTTCGTGAGTCATTAGCGGTGAGGGCCAAGGACCCACGTCTCTGTCTTCAGGTGACAGCGTGGCCCCCCGCCCACCCCGCCAGTAACAAAGAGCCCACTGATCCTGCTGCACAGAGTGCTCTCGGTTGGCAGGTCTGCGGCCCTGCCCTTCATTTTATGAAACGGAGACTCATGATGCTGTATTTACGGCATGTCTGCAGGCTGTGGACATGCGGCGTTTAGGCATTCCCGACCGTAAGATCCTAGAACAACGATGCTGTTGATTTCCACGGCTAGATTTATCACTTGGGGAGGTGTGGAGGAGGGGGCTGACTGCAAACAGAGAAATGCACTTCTGGAAACTATTATTTATGGGCTGCTCAGGAACTGACCCCAAGACATGGTTGCGCAGTTTCCAGTAAGTGGATGCAGCAACCAAGTGGGGCCTCCCCAGGTGGTGGCCGCCGGGGGTTGTGGTCGGGAGGGTGGCCCTGGTGCTGCGGACAGCCCTTCCATCCCGCCTGGGCTGCCGAGATGGACGCCCCGGTGCCCACAGAGTCCACGGGGCCAGCACTGCTCTGTCATTAGCCTGGCCGCACAGCGCAGCCGAGGATTCCTGCATAACCTCCAGACTTTATTAGTAAGAGCTGTTTTTGTTTTTCTCTATCTAATGAAAGGTTATCCTAGGCAACCGGTCAGCAGAAACCTGTGGAAGCAGGTTGTCACAGAAGGGACGTGCAGTCGGCCTGGCCCAGCATCACCAGAGATGAGGAACCGATAAATACCCGTCAGAGGATGGAGCTTGGCCAACTCCGTGGTTCATTTCTCTCCCATTCTTTTTCCATTTCAAAAAGGAAACTTAAAATGCAGGACACACTAGCAGTTGTTTATAAGAAAATAAAATTTCAGGAAGTACTAAAAATAAGGCTGGGTTATTCTTTCTACACGCCTGTTCCTGATCTTTTCCTTTAATGAAGGGGAGCCTCTTTATGGGCACATTAGCAGGTTTAACTGCACCGAAAAGGAGACAGATTTAGTGGTGGAAAGGTCTATAGAGTTGGTTAATATTTAAAAGATGATTCATGTCCAAATTTAACTTTTACATGATCAAATGAGGTCAGTACCTGTCGGTAAGAGTAATCACAGGAAAGGGTTGGCCGTGTGGTGAGCCACCCCAGCCGGGGGAGAGAAATAACAATTTGGGGCTCTGCTCACAAGGTTGATGCAAAACTCTTTAAAATAAAGTTCAGAAACCCAAGTGCCTATGGTCTTTTTGTCTGATATTATCTGGTAACCTGTCTGTGGCTTTTGTTCAATTTCTTCCGGAAGAGAATCCAGAGGCTTGTGTTCACACCATGCATCCCGTCTTTTCTTGTCCCTCGAATGGCGCCCAGACGTGGACGTCAAGCAGATGAGGGTCTCCAGCCTGGTGGACGCCCACTCAGGCCTCTGCGTTCTGGGGTCAGGAGGCCTGGGGTGCCCGAGGGGCCTGCCATGCTGCACACCAGGGCAAACCGGGGGACACTCGCCAACAGAGCATCAGTCTTGTGGGGGCTCCTTGTCGTTTCTTTCCAGGTGGGCCATGTGCCAAGGAGACACTTGGATCCCCAAATTCAAACGTCACACAGGTGACCTTGCACCCTCATCCACCACGACGTGCATGGCCGGGGGGCAGGACTCTGAAAGGATGAGTGCTGGTTTCACTTTCTACGCTACACTCTTTCCCGGGGGCAGGAGGACAGTAACCAGGGAGCAAACCGGGGCCCAGCGAGGCAGACACACATCCCACCCTCCGGCCCCCGCCTCGGGGCTGCGCACCAGCCCGTCTCCCTACAGAGCACCTCTCCCTGCTCCTTACGCAAGATGTTTAAACGTCCGGCCGCGTACCACACTGGATTTTGTTTCTGGAAAAACTGTAGAAGGTCTTAAAAGGATTTAAAAAGCATCAGTATGAGGTCTCATTCCCTTCATCGTTTTCTATGTTGTGTTGCTGATCCTTGGGCCTATCTGAGAATCATTGCCAAGTGAGAACATCTGACCCCCAGAGTGTTTTAGGCAGTTGGTTGAATACACGAAGCGGAACATTTTGGACTATACCTTGACTGACCTAAAAGGAGGGATGCCAGAGGGTCGGAGCTAGAAAAAAGAGGACAGGAGTTTGGAGGGGCTTGAAGACGGAGGAAGGCGTGGCCACGTGGCCAAGGCATGCAGGCCCCTCTAGAAGCTGGAAAAGCAAGAAACACCCCCCCACACCCAGAGGCTCCAGAAAGAATGTGACTGCTGACATCTTGATTGCAGACCTTTGACCTCCAGAACCCAAAGAGAGGAAATCTGTGTTGTTTAAATTCACCAGTTTGCAGTGATCTCTGATAGCAACAAGAGGAGACTAGGACACCCTCCGGTGATTTTCTCTGACCGGCTGCTCCTTGCACGTCCCCTCAGGCCTCCGGCCACCCGGCCTCTCTTTCAGGGTCTCTGCCAGTCTCTATGAGGGGTCGCTACCCTGGACCAGGGACTCCCTCTGCACCCACCTCTCTCGCTTTGTGTCCCCAAAGTGGAAGGGAACGGTGTAGGTCTCCAGCACTCAGGACAGGGAGATCTGTGGATGGGGGGCAGGTGGGGACAAAGGGTGGGAGACGGCGGGCAGATGGGGCATCTACCTGCTGGGCAGTCAGGTGCAGAACATGGACCCTCTTGGTTGCGATGCGTCTGGGACCCAAGATTCAAATGTATGTAGTATCAGGAAACCTTGAATGGATGATAAGTACTACTGGGTTTTTTAAAAAGGAAAACTAAAGCAACATGGGTTTTAGCTGTGGAAAATTAATAGTGATCAACACTAACCATGTGACTTTCTCTAACCTGCATGCACAAGATATTTTCACTTTTAGATATTTGGTTCCAAATTTTGACTACAAACATGGAGTCTAGAAATATGTATTCTATGTTTATGCTTAAAAACGAATGGCTTTCTTTTTTATTTCCAAAAAAGGACACATGGTCCAAATAGGATGTTTGAAAGTAATTTCTATGTTTTGAATATTTTTAAAACAATTCTGTATATTTCGGCAGCTCAGATTATCTATATTAAAAGAAGGCATCAGATATTTTGAGAACATTGTGATAAATGGGATCTGAATTAGACTTTCCACATGTGAATTCTGGGCTCCTGAGCAGGACAGTGGTCTGTCTGACAGCATGCCAGAGCGGTCTTGGAGAGGGCAGGTTCACCGGTATTTTTTTAAAAGATTTTATTTATTTATTTGAGAGAGACAAAGAGACAGCCAGAGCGCATGAGCAGGGGGGCAGCAGAGGGAGAGGGAGAAGCAGACCCTCCCCCCCGAGCACGGAGCCCGATGTGGGACTCGATCCCAGGACCCTGAGATTATGACCTGAGCAGAAGGCAGACGCTTAACCATCTGAGCCACCCAGGAGCCCCGTCCACCGGTATTTTTAATCAGCTGATGCTGTTTGTCTCCCTCCGTGCCGCTAAAACCGTCTTGCACAGGTGGATATGTTCCATGAGGCATCATTCTGAAAATGTTTAGTAAGCGTCTCCCATAGACTTACATTGCACCATTGTGCTCAAGTAGGGTTTTGGTTTATAAAGAAGTACAAGTCAGTCTGTGCCCACAGAGAGCTGACCAGGTACTTGGGGAAAAGCAAGTTTACATGCGGACGGAGAAGGAAGACAAAGCTTGAGGAAGGGTGCCCTCGGGGGCCCTGAACTGTCCATCCCGGTGTGCTGGGCCAGCAGAGGAGTGACAGGTCACGGCCTGCACCATTGCCGGGAGGTCTCACAAACGGATGGGATGTGGGTCGGAGCTTGGGAGTGTTGGCCGGAGCGGAGAGGAGACTGTGGAAATAGGCTTCCTCGGCACGAGGGCCCGATCTGGCAGCACTGAAGGAAGGGAGTCCCAGTAGTGCAATTGCTGGGTCATAGGGTAGCTCTATTTACCCCAAAGACACAGGGGTAGTGAAAAGAAGGGCCATATGCACCCCAGTTCATAGCAGCAATGTCCGAATAGCCAAACTATGGAAAGAGCCGAGATGCCCCTCAACAGATGAATGGATAAAGAAGATGCAGTCCATACATACAATGGAATATTACTCAGCCATCAGAAGAGATGAACACCCAACTTTTACATCAACATGGATGGGACTGGAGGAGATGACGCTAAGTGAAATAAGTCAAGCAGAGAGAGTCAATTATCATATGGTTTCACTTATTTGTGGAACATTAGGAATAGCATGGAGGACATTAGGTGAAGGAAGGGAAAAATGAAGGGGGGGAAATCGGAGGGGGAGAAGAACCATGAGAGACTATGGACCCCGGAATCAAACTGAGGGTTTTGGGGGTGGGGTGGGGGAATGGGTTCGCCTGGTGATGGGTATTAGGAGGGCACGTACTTCATGGAGCACTGGGTGTTATAAGAAAACAATGAATCATGAAACAATACATCAAAAACTAACGATGTACTGTATGGTGACTAACATAACATAATGAAAAAATTTTTTAAAAGATATAAAATAGGCACTTAAATGCTTGCTGACCAATTTATCTTTTTAGAGTTGACTAATAAAAAGTTTTACATAGCAAAAAAAATGATAAAGCATTAAAAAATAGACAAATTTAAAAGACATAACTTAAAAAGAAGAAAGTCTATAAAATCTTTTTACTAATGGACTGCTCATAAAAATTAGTAATGGAGATTTATAGTGTGAAAATTTTAAAACCCATTACAAAGACAGTTATTTCTAGGAACAGCCTCATGGCTATGGGTCTTGCTTCTTTTAGTCCATTCTGATCATTCTGATCATCTCTGTCTTTTAATTTGAATGTTTTAAGCAATTTATGCTGACATTGCTCTTGGTGAAGTCTCCTGTCTTCCCTATTTTCTTCATAGCTGCTGTCTTCATTCAGTCTTTGTTTCCTTCTGGTTTTGTTGAGTAACGGTAAGTATCCCCTGTGTTTCCTCTATTGGGTGTTTAACAGATCGTGCCTGAATTATTTCCTAGACAGTGCTCTAGGACTGCACTGTGTATCTTAAGTTTCCACAACAATTTTGAATTAATATTTAAAACTTCCAGCATAATGTTTACCAGGATTTCCATACATTTTTAGAGCATATATGAAATAAACCTCACAATACAACTTCGTAGTTTGTAATGTAAAGTCAATTTACTTTTAAAAAGTTAAGAAAGAGAAAAATCTTTTCTATGTATGCACACATTTACCAGTTTCTTTAGAAAGATCCAGAATTCTACCTATTTGTAATCATTCTTTATCTTGAAGGAATATCTTTACCGTTTCTTACAGTACAAGTCTGCTGGCAACAAATTATCTCAGCTCACATTATCTGAAAATGTTTTATGTCCCTTCATTCTAGAGGAGTAATTCCTTGGTAATACGTTCTGTGTTACCATTTCCCCCTTCATTTTCGAAGGATAATTCCACTGATAATAGATCCTTAGAGTCCTTTTCTCTCACTCACCCTGCTCACCACTAGTCTCGTGTATGTAAGGACTTTTCCTCTGGTTGTCTGTACGAATTTCTACTCTTTTATCTTGCACAATTCATGATGTGCATAGGTGTACATTTCTTTGCATATCTTCCACTTGGATTTCCTGAGTGTCTTATATGTATAGGTTGTTTTTCATCATATTTGGGAGATCTTGCCCATTTTTCCTGAAATGACTGTGTGCTCATTTCCCTCTTCTCTCCTGCTGATGTTCCGAGCACATGTGCACTAGACCTCCTGATATGTCACGTAAGCCAGCTTGCGTCCATCTGTGTTTTCTGGGCTTCGGTTTAGAGAGTTTCCATCTAGAGAGCTCTGTTCAAGTTTACTCGTCTTTCCTCAGCATTCCACCTTCTGTTGTTGAGCCTGTCCAGTTATATTTTTAACTCAGATATCATAATTTTGTGATGTTGAATTTCCATTTGGTTCCTTTTTCTGACTTGCCTTTGTCCTCTTACCTCATCCTCCACCATTCTCTCCTTCTTGCCTATAAATCCTCAATGATATTGATAACGGTGGCTTGTAAAGCCCGGTACACTCTCTCCAGTTCTGGAACCAGCAAGCCACTGTGTGTTTTTCCCCTTGTTTGTAAGCCTCATAGTACTCTGTATATCTCACAATTTTTGATGGCATATGAGACATGGCATATGAAATAATCTCATGTTTTACTTTGGCTTGTTTGTTTGTTTCCAGAGAATATGACACCTTTTCTGTGCTTGCTGATGAAATGAGCACTGCCCCCTGCCGGCCGCCTGCACGCTCAGTCGCTGATACTTGGCATGAAAAGTTAGGGGATGGACTTCGAGGGCAAAGATCGCCCGGGCTGATCAGCGTCCTGAGGAGCAGCCCGGGGCTGAGCTCATTTCCACGGAGACAGTGGATTTTCACTGGAGTCCTTGTTGTGACTCAGTTGCGCTCAGGGCTCAGAGAGACTGGAGGAAAGGCTGGTGGGCTCAGAGCAGGTCTGCTGAGGCTCCAGGAGGCGGAGAGCTCCAGCGCAGAGCGAGGCGGCTTTGGGGCAAAGCCCCTCTGGGGAAGAGGAATTTTAGGCAGGGGGCTGGTCCAAACGCAGACCCTCCTCATCCACGCCTGCCTCAAGGCCCTGCTGAGGGTCTGTCTTCCTCAGACCTGGGTGCTTCGAGGGGGCGTCTGGACAAGACTTTCTCCGCCAAGGAAGCAAAGAACACGGTTTTGCTTCTTTGAAGAATTAGTGCGTGTCATGGCTCCTCAGGCTAGGAGCACATGATTGGCAGGGCTTGAGATTGAAAACCAAGTTTTACCGATGGTGACGGGCCAAGGGGATCCCATAAAATGGGACAGCCAACAGCCAGTATTGCCCAGGTGTGGATGTCGGCAGCCAGGGGCCACAGCCTGGGACCCCCGTGCGGGCAGCAGGGAGCCGGGCGTCTTTCGGGACATGCCGCCCACACACCGGCCAGGCTGGGACCCCTGCTCTGCCCCTGCTGGTCCAGGAGGCACAGAAGGACCTTGGGAAAGAAATGGCATCATTACTAAAACTCTAACCTTTCTAGAAAAAGGACATCTTGAAAAAAATATCAGATCAGAAATGACATGGTTACTTGCCCACCGAATTTGTGTACACCTGCCACTGAAAATACATAAAATCTGAGCTTTATCATGCCGTGGCTTCCCAAACGTGTCCATGCCTTGGAGTCTTCCCGTGCGAACGGAGCCGAAACAACCCCTGGGCTCTTGTGCAGATTAGAGAGCTGAGACAGGACAGGGCTTAGCACATGGTCAGGAATCCAACGGTACCTTGTTTCACGCTTCGGGTCAGTATCGAAGTTCTCACAAGAGGACACTGAGGCCGTTGGGCCCGAACGGGCGTTCACTCCCCAAATCACAACCTGCAATGCTAGCGTGTGGATCACGTGCGTATGAATACATGTCGAACTTCTAATGAATCCATGAGTTTAATATCAAGTGCATGAAGGGAATTTCTTCCAGTTGATTATTTACACCCCATTGTAATATTTTAGATTTGGTTTCTTGTTTTTAATTTTTCTAATTTTACACATTTCTATTTTGACATTATTATGTTTTTGTTTTTACTCTTTTTTGTTTTATAATTGTGCATTTTTATTATGATCCTAATGCATCAATTCCTGGGAGCTGCAGCTGTTTACTCTTCAAACCCTACATTTTGTTGTGAAGGCTCCTGAAAGTGCTTGAAAGGTTATCCCCACTGCTCTCCTTTTCTGCACAGTTACTGATGCCCCCCTCTCTCCCTCAAGGAGACTCTAACCAATGGAGAGGATTCTAGGTAACTACATGTCCTTAGTTCCCCTCACAGACATCAAATTCATATCCCCCAACAAGTTATGTGGGCTTACCTGGTCCTTGATCTCACGCGTTGGCCTCATTTGGGAGAACTGGGCAGCCGTGTCTTCCCGGCGTGTGTAAGAGACCCTCTCAGGGACGGGCCACCCTGAGGACGCCCAGCGGCCTTGCACGTCTGAGCTTCCACTTTGTTGGTGGGCGGAGAAAAAGCCCGTAGGGATCGGCACTGCTCCTGGGGTGGGTTGTGAACGGGCAGTGCTGTTTTCCTAATTAATTTCATTCTTCCTTGCCATTATCCCAATGCAGGTCCATGGAGCCCCCATCGGGCTTTCTTATTATGATGACGGTTTTCAGGGCTGTCAGCCACAGGATGTTCTGTTTCCTTCTTCTCTGCACCAACCTGAGTATCCCTGTTTCTATTTTCAGTTTTCTATCCATGTTTTCTATTTTCTATATGCATGGGACATATATGATATTTTTTCCCATTGTTTTAAAAACGTTGCTTTTTCCCCTTTACTGGCTCCTTCCTCCTACTTATGGCATTATTTTCGTCACGTTCAATTGCATTTGAACACAAAGTATTTTGGTTCAACTTGTCCCCACTTTGATTATGTTTAATGTTCTTGTCTCTGTACCTCCTTGACCAACTGATGGCATTCTGTCTTGATTTCATGAGATGATGGGTTTTCATCTTTAAGTCTGACGATGGTGTGGTGATTTTTTTTTTTTCTCTCCCTAGACGATTGAACTTAATTTTATGTAAAACACAGTAACTTTATCTGTACAAAGTTGGGAGTTAAAGAGGTAAATCTGAATCAAAATTCTGCCTCCTTACGTCAGCCCTATCAGCATATTGTAAAGTGTTACATTCTTTCTCCTCATTCAGCCTCGTTGGAACATACTGAAATCATCCTTGCCATTTGCCAAAGAAAATAATATTCATTATTTGAATACCAGATAGTCATGGACCATGAGAGACGATGGACTCTGAGAAACAAACGGAGGGTTCTAGAGGGGACGGGGTGGGGGGATGGTTAGCCTGGTGGTGGGTATTGAGGAGGGCATGTTCTGCATGGAGCACTGGGTGTTATGCACAAACAATCGTGGATCACTACATCAAAAACCAATGATGTCATGTATGGTGACCAACGTAACATAATAAAATAAAAATAAAGAAATACGAAAATGAAAACCAGACAGTCGAACGAATTTTAGCGCCCCCAACAAATCCAGGTGTTTGCCCTGGTTCTGTGGCCGGGCCGCCGCCGGCCTGGTGCAATGGCCACAGCAGTCCACGCGAGGGCACCACAGACCCGCGTTTCGGCGCGTGCAGCGCTCTCAGCCGCGGCCCCCAGCGCAAGCTGCTTCCCAGGCGTTTCAGGCTGCGTGTGTTTGCTTCTCCAGCTGTGCCCTTTCACGGATACACTCAAGACACATACAAACCGATGAAAGGCTAACAGGATCCCACGATGATCTCCTTTACATGTGCGAAAAATTATTTATAGCCCAGAAGCGATCTGATGAAGCTCGTGGTCTCAAACGGCAGCGTGCACAGGGGGTGCCTGGGTGAGTGTGCGTGCCGTGTGTGTGTTCTGGAGCACGGCTGCACGTGTGTGCCTACATACCGAACCCCAGCGGGAAGGAAGTAGGCCGGCACTACGCAGGGCCCGACTTACGCCTGCTCTGCTGGCCTCCAAAGCCCATGACCCTTCCCCCCAGTTCCCGCCTTTTCCACAACGGGCCCGACAGACGGGCACACACTGGGCGTCAGAGCAGAACCATGACATCTCTACTTGTCCACAACATACGCTCTGGTGAAGTCACCCATACAAGCGTGCACTTCCTTCCTGGTGGACAAGGAGGAGATCTCAATTAGATGCTCTGCAATTCCAGGCCCGTCCTACCCCCCCTTCCTTCCTTCTTTTCTCCTTCCCTCCCTTTCTGTCTGTACCACGCCCCAAGTAAGTGTTGGAGGCACCTGCCACAGTGACTTGCTGTCTGCCTCCGTTGGCAGTATGTATCCGTAAATCCAAGAAAGCAGTCCTTTCCCTGTCGTCCTGCCTCCGCATTGGCCTCGCCTCTCCCTGTGTCGAGAAGGCGGTCATCTGACGCCTCAGTCACCCCTTCTGGCCCTTCACCTGCCACAGCGGCACCTCCCTCTGTTTCTCCTTCCACACCCTCAGGAGGACGGGGGCGATTCAAACCTGTCTTCTGCAACCAGGGTCCAATATCTGCAAACATTCCCCCAAGATTTTCTCTTCTTGCTTGTTTGCACTTTCCCTGTTCATCTTCATTCTCACATCTAAGGAGAAAGTCCTATCAATTCTATGTTCCTGCTCCTCGATGTGTGCCCCAGCTGCTGTGTTAGACTCAGTCCTCACCACCCAGTGCTTCGACGGCTGGTCCTGCCACGTAACTGGTGTCCTGCTTTCAGCTTGGACACGTTCACACCATCCACATGATCCTTCTCGCTGCCGTAAGAGCAGTCTTTCTAAAATGCCAATCTGGCGATCTCTGTCCCCTGGTTCCAGCTGTATGGTGGGTACATAGTTTGGAAAACCTCCCCCAGCAAGCACCAAACAAAGCTAAATGTTATGTACTCCTTTTCATTTTAAACTACTGGCTCAACTGAGTAAATGCGGAATCCCCAGTTTATTGGACAAGTAACAACTAGAGCCTTGTGTTTAGCTTGCAAGACTGGGAAGGTGCCTGCTCTGCAGGCCTACGTGAGGTGGGCACGGAGCCCAGAGCAGGCAGGGAGCCAAGGTCTCTGACCTGAACGTGGCACTAATGCCCAGGCGGACACGCGAACCCTGGCACACTGCCTGTGAGCAGGAGGAACCAAAGGATAAGCCTGTGCCTGAATGGGCACAGAATCTGATTTTATCCCCCCTGCTTGTTGGTATCCCAGGTAAAGAAATTAACACAAAAACTGGTCCGAACGTAGTAATGTCATAACCACAGAACACATGTGGTTATGTTCTGGGAAACTGTTTGAGAACCCTGATGGTTTATTACACTTTAAACAAAAGAAGGGAAAAAGAAATCTGAAAAAAGAAAATAACCCACAATAAAAATTGATAGACACACAAGGAAACAATACATCATAGTCAAAAACCAGTTGATTCAATAAGGATTCCACTTCAAAGAACATACAAAAAAATCGAATAAAGACTTAAAAAAGTTTATTTAAAATTAGAGACATAAGAGGTAATAAAGAAACTATAGCAAAATAATCAACTCTAAGAAAAATAAATGGGCAGATTTGAAAAAACAAACAAACAAACCCAAACTTCTATAAATAAAAATGGAGTCACTGATTCCATTTAGTGAATGTGTAAGAAGCAGAAGAATAGGTAAGTTAGAGATAATCCAAAGAATTGACCTGGAAGTCAGCACCGAGGCAGTCGTGAAAATGGGATGCTCAGATCTCCCTCCATGGGAAGCGCAGTGGACTGAAGCCCCTCCTGCTGCTGCTGTTGTGGACCACGAGCCCTGCGTTTGTAGGCGGCCACCCTTCTCTCCGTCTGCGATTCAAAGCAGCTGAGCTGGGCGAGGGCAATGAGGCAGGCCCCTCCTGGGAGACCCAGGCTGGCCCTTTCCTACCTTCTTTCCCTCTTCTTCCTCCTCCCACAGGAGCCAGACATGTATTGGGTCTGAAGACTCCCCATCCTACCTTCCAACGCATCTCTTGCAACATCCGATCCCACATTTCAATTCTTTATGGATATATTTTCCTCTATGTCACTGAGCACAGTATTAATGCTTGCTTTAAAGTCCTAGTCTACTAAGTGTAATATCTGGGTCAATTCCCACTGACTGTCTTTTCTCTTTAGATTGAGTCATATTATCCTGTTCCCTTGAAGGTTGTGTAAGTTTGGATTCTTTTTTGACATTGTGAATATTTTTTTGTTCAGACTCTGGATTTTGTTATATTCCCCTGGAAAGTGTTCTGTTGTTGTTACAGCATAGTAATAACTTGGTTGGAATCAAAGTGCAAAGTCTGTCTCTGGATGACAGTTCAGATCTCAAGTCACATCTTTTATCCTTGGCTGGCCTTCCTGAGTCTGTCTGGCATATGCATGGTCCAGGGTCAGACATATTAGCACAGAATTTATGAATGCCCCTCTCTTCCTTGGATTTCCACCCAATTTTTCCATGTCTATGGATACCCTACATTTTAACTTCTGGCTCTGCAGGTGACAAAGACTGCAGACTATCGATTGGACTTCTAGCTATCTCACATGCTCTCTGAAGCCTGGCCTCAAACTAGAAGCTGTGAAGACAGAAAATCAGTTCTGTGCAAATTACCTTTCTCTGGTGATGATTCCTCTCCAAAACCTACCCACTTTTGACTATGCAATAAACCATAAAAATGGGAAACCCATCCCAGGCCTACGGTGTGCCGGAGCCACCTCCCATTGGCTCACAAGAACCAATTGCCAAATATTCCACAATTTTCCAACTGACTGTAAAGTCACTTATAGTTTGAAATCAGGCATGATGGGAATATTAAAACCATGATAACTGACAAACTGCAAATCAGGCACCTCTCTCTCTTTTGGGGAGAGAGTGGTGGAGAGACCAATTTACAACTACACTATTGCTCAACAACATTTGCCATCTTATTCCTTCAAATGTTGACTCCTCTCCAGAATATGCCTGGTTTTGATCACTCTCCACTTCCCCACATAGTTGCTCTGTGTGCATGTGTTTGTACCCAAGTGTGTATGGGTGTGTGTACGTGTGTGCACGTGTGTGTGTGTGTGTGTGTGTGTGTGTGTGTGTGAGGTAGCAGCAGTTCTACAAAGAGAGCTTGTTGTTGTTACCTGAGGGAAGGTGGGTCAATAAGAACTTGCTAAACTATTGCTGTGAGTAAAAGCCCTTTCACTTGATTTTGAATGAAAAGCTTCCTTCTTACTTCTTTCTGAGCTCAGATTGTGATCCCCATTTCTCTAAATGTCTGTTGTCATTCCACCAACAGCTCTACCCACTCTGGAGATGTTAATTTTTGGTCTGATCCATCGCAGTGCTCACAGAGGGCTTTCCAACATCATCTTGTGAGGGTTTAAAAAAAAGTAATATATTTAATCATTTAGAAAACTGAACTACATTTATGTCCATAGAAAGATAGGGACGTTCCTCACATGTTCACTACATAAATAGCTCACTGATTAACAGAAACTCTTACAGTTCTCCAGTCCCAGAGGTTGTCCATCAGACTCTTATGTTTTGGTCATGAAGACTGAGCTTAATACCTAGTGGTGAACATTTATCTTTCATTCATTCATAAAACATTAATTACTTGGATAGGCAATAATCAAGTGAAATAGCGTATCTATACCTATTACAAGAACTTTTATGTTCTGAAGTGAAGGAATAACGTGATGTAACGACCATGAGAGACAAAGTCACTAGGGACTATATTTATGAAAAGTACAGCCATGTAAGCAATGTTAGAGCTGATATTTGAAGGATGAAAATAATTACAAAAGAGCTGAAGAATTAAGAAATAAATATTCTGACATAAAGGATCCTATACTTTAATTCCCTAGGATAGGAAAGAGTTTTTCAGCATCTTGAAATAAGAGAAAGAAGTCCATGTGGATGGAGTTTAATACTCCAGTGTGAGGGTGATACCAAGGGGGACAGATGCAGAAGCAGAGTGTGGGTTGTGGAGAGCATGGTGGACCAAACTAGGAGGTCTGGGTTTTATAGACACTGTGATGGAAGGACATTGAAAGGTTATAATCAGGAGTAATCTGATATAATTCATGAAATTAAAAAATAGCCCTTTCCCTTGAATTTCCAATGGATTAAAGAGGATCCTTAGGACAGTAGCGTAATCAAGGGCTCATCAAGAGGCAGTGGTTGTGTGAGGGGAGAGGTTTTGGTGGCTCCCAGAGTGGGGCAGTGAAGATGGACTGCATCACAAGAAAGAGTGCTCCAGGACAACATGGGAACTGAATCCCTAAAATCACCTGAGATAAAGCTCAGGTAGAAGATGAACTGCTTGTTGTGAATACAGAGAAGGAACAAACAGGTAAGAGAAGGAGGTGTTCAGTTCTGGAGCTGTTCTCTGTTCCAGGACAACCTCATGATTCCCTCCAGAATAACAAGGTCTGATGAAGGGTTTGATGGGTGGCAGTGGGCTGGGGGGAGGGGGGAATGACACAGCATGGTGACCTGGAAGCAAGACCTGTGAGAGGATGTGGCTGCAGAAGAACAGCACAGAGATGTGCTGGTGAGACATTTTAATGGGAAAAGTCAAAGAGGTGACTGAATATACATGGCTTTGGAGCTGTGCAACATGCTCTAGGCTGGGGGAGAAGCTTAGAGTCAGCAGCCTGCAGGCCAGATTGACAGCTATGAGAATGCATGAAATCCTCCCCCCAACTCCCTGCAATGGTTCTGTTGATTTAATGCGTATTTCTGGGCATTTCTTCCTTCTTACCCCATTTTGTAATTCACCAGGTAGAGTAGACTGAATGGTGGCCCCGAAGATATGTCCAGTCTTAATCGTTGGGACCCATGGATGGGATCTTATTTGGAACAAATGTCTTTGCAGATGTGATTAAATTCAGGATCTTGAGATGAGATCATCCTGGATTATCCCCTGGGCCCTAAATGCCATCCCAGGTGTCTTTATAAGAGAGAGGTGAGGGAGACTCAACAGAAGTGAAGGGGGTGGTAAGACCTAGACCACAGCCAAGAAAAGCCAAGGAATGCTGGCAGGTCCTAGGAGGTGGGGCAGAGAAGAACCCTCTCCCAAACCCCAGCAGGAGACTGGCCTGCCAACACCTTGCTCTTGGAGTCTCCAGACAAGGAGACAATAAACTCCCTCTGTTCAGGCCCCAGGCTGTGCAGTTTGCCAAGATAGCCCTTGGGTGCTGAGTAGGATCTGGAAATCTTCCTTTTAAACCAAAATCCGAGGTGGTTCTGGTTCGTGGATCCCATTCTGGGAAATGAGGACCCAGGGAGATGCTGTGTGATGGGAGCTTGAGGAGCATCGGAATTACAAATTTAGAAGAGGAAGAGTGGCTGGGTGCTGGGGGAGGCACAAGGTGAAATGGGAGAAAAGCAGTATTTGGCTTCTAAGTTGTTTTCGTCTGGCTGCACCACATAATTGCACCTCAGGAAATGGTCCAGAAGTGATTAGATTTGCATAATGTTTTTCAGCTCTTCAAGCTTTATGTCTCTGTCCCAGTTTGTAACTAAACATTCCCAGCAGGTGGAAGTGGTCACACTGAATGAAACCCAAATGATCTTCAAAAGGCTAACGTGGTTCTTTCTTGTGCTGGCAAAGGAAGAAGGAAAAGCTGCAGAAGCAGAAGTTCAGGCCACTTAGTCCCTTGGTCCCTCACCGCCCATTATGACTCCAAGCCCTTTTAAGCCTGAAACATGCTCTTTATCTCAGCTGGGTGCATTCCTTTCTTTTCTTCAAAGGATTTTCTGGCATTCCAACCACCAACCTGAAATTCTGCTTCATAAAATATCTACCACAATCTCATCTTCTCACCTTCCACATATACGGACCTGCAAATAAGATTTGTCCAAAACGTATATGCTGCAACCTTGGGTAACGTTCCAAAGCAAACCAGAGTGCCGCTAATGAAAACATGACCCCAGGTTTACGACAAACACAAAATGTTAAGGCTCTTGGATTTGATGTGTCTATATTGACACTGCTGGAGACTGCAATGTTCTATTCTAGAATTTTCCCTTGACCTAAACTAGACTGTGTTGGAATTTGCCTTCCCATCGCTTCTTGAAATACGTCATCATTGGTTTGGAAAAATGCAGTGTTCCAGTTTCCACTGGAAAAACTCATCCCTAAAATCCATGGTTTTAATAAAGGTCCTTCTTGGAGAATAGCCCCAGGAAAAGAAAGAAGAGAGTGAATGGATTTTGCTGAGCTTCCACTGTGTTTAAAGCTAGTTTTTTCTAAGACTTTTTTTTTTAATAATTTATTTATTTGACAGAGAGCAAGCACAAGTAAGGGACAGCAGAGGCAGAGGGAGAAGCAGGCTCCCCACTGAGCAGGAAGCCCGATGCGGGACTCGATCCTCGATCCTGGGACTTCAGGATCATGACCTGAGCCAAAGGCAGACGCTTTAACGACTGAGCCACCCAGGCGCCCTAAAGCTAGTTTTTTTAAAAAGCTTTATTGGGAGCATAACTGATACACAAATGTTGCAGATATTTAATGAATGCATTTAGATGAGTTTGGACATATGCACACATCCATAATACTGTCACCACAATCACGGTACTGAGCATCTCCATCACCTCCATAAACGTCCTTGTGTTCTCTTGTGGTATTTTTGTTTCCTTGTGTGTGTGTGTGTGAGTGTGTGTGTGTGTGTGTTAGGAACACTTAATATGAGGTATAGACTCTTAACCTACTTAAAAGTACACAATATGGTATGAACCATAAGCACCATGTTGTAAGGCAGATCTCTAGAACTTATTCATCTTGCATAACAGAAACTTTATGCCCAGAAAAGCTACTGTCTCTTCCCTTTAACCCCTCCCAACCTCTATTCTATTCTCTGCTTCCAAGTTTGACTATTCTAGATTTCTCAGTGGTACTGTATTTGTCCTTTTGTGATTGGTTTATTTCACTAGTAGGAATGTAAAATGGGACATCCCCTATGGAAAACAATACAGAGGCTCCTCAAAAAGTTAAAAATAGAACTACCACATGATCCAGCAATCCTACTTCTGAGTATATATCTAAAAGAATTGAAATCAGAGTCTCAAAGAAGTATCTGCACCCCCGTGTTCATTGCAACATTCACAATAACCAAGACATGGAAGCAACCTTAATGTCACCCAGGGATGAATGGAAAAGGGAGTTGTGGTGCATCCGTGCAGTGGACTGTGGGCCAGGAGGCTTTTAAGATGCTCATAGTTATGTGGTTGTATGAATTGCATGTTTTTCAGAGAGGTACTTGCAGGAGATCTCACCTGCTTCCTTGAAAATTTCAACGGAATCCCCTCAAATATCTAAAAGCCAGTACATACAAAAATTAATGAAACAAGCAAACCAACCCTCCATCACTGGCTTTAGCAGAACTCTAAGTGCCCAGGGTCTCACTCACTTTCTGTCTTTGGAAGAAATGGCCTGGTAAGCAGCCCCAAGGACCATGTTTTTTTGGCTACTTGTGTGGTGGTCAGTGTCTGGGGGCACCCTTCCTTTCTTGTCCGGGTCTTGTGTAAAACTATTTTATTCACTCCTGGGAGATTCTCCTTCCCAGAGGACAGGAAACTCACTATCTCTGCAGCTCAACTTTCTGCAAACCCACACATTTTGGCAATGATTGCCTTTTGATCCACTAACTTTGGGAAGGGTGGCATGTGACAGTCCTTCCAACCATAACCAGTGCCCCGTGTATCAGAGGTGTGCGCCTAGCACAAGAAGGTTTCACCGAGTAAGGTGAAACAGAAAGGTTCTGTCTGCAGGGGTCCCCAGTAGCTCTTACTGTCAACCTGGAGAGTGCATCAGCATGTGTGTCCTCTGTCCATAGGCCACATCCACCTGTTCCCTACAGTTCTCCCAGTAGGCTGTTCCTAGGGGCTATTTGGGTGACATTGGAGCCTCTGGTTTGCCTGTATATTGACTCCTGTGTGTACATAATGGGCTAATGGACTCTCTGCCTTGTAGTCACAGTAGTGAAGTCCCCAGGCACTCATGCTTCTCAAAAGCTCACCTTCTATTTCCACACTCTTTTCCCTGCGGATTGGCTCCTCCAGGTGGTAGTCACTCTTTTTCAGTTTCCCATGGTTATGTGTTGCCCTCTATTCTGACTATACTTAAACAGTGCTTTTTTCTTTCCCACTTTCAAACTCAAGCACAGAGGATCGCATCAGACAGTCCCCGAGAAGGGCTCCCTGGCATCTTCGTCAGCAAGCTTCTGCCAGGTTAGCGTGGTGTATCGGACCTCAGAGTAACACTCCGTATTCCCCAACACCACTTCTGCCGTCCGGCTCTCCCATGCATGACTTCGGTGTGCTGAGTATGGCCGCGTTCCTTTGTGTCTGTGTGGTTTCAGCTCACATAGCTCACACCGTCCTGTAGACTTCACGCTGTTCTCCCGTCTCTGTCATTCAGCACCTTTTACAAAACCAGCATAGGCCTATGTATGTCTACTTCACGGCAGTATGTACGTCACGCACGCAGAATTTAATACCTTTCTAGTATTTAACAGTTACTCTACAACATGCAAAGTCCACTTGGGATTGCTACCTCCCTCACCTGGGCCGCCCCGAACGTCTTGGGGGCCTGAGCAAGGGGGCAGCGAGTCCCCTGTGTCTGCAGCCGCATGGCTAGATCACTGACTCCCTCAGGCTCACTGAGTCCTGCTGAAATGTTGCCCACCAGAGCTGGAGCACCCTGTGAGCCCTGCTGGGGGTCCTCGCTTCCTCACATGCTCACCAACACTTGTTTTTACCCGTCTCTCTAATGTCGCCATTCTGGTGGGAAAAAGAAGTCTCAACCTCAACTTACCAGTAAGACTGTGCATTTTCCACGTGCCTGTGCACCCAGGAGCCTGGTGGCCGCTCAGTTTTCACTTTCCATGAATTACGTATTCAGATCCATCTTGGACAGATGAGCAGTCTTGGTGTTGCTGTCAGTTACGAGAGAGACTAATAACTTCCTGATTTTATACAAAATCGTCCCACCGTGGATTACCTCTCAACTTTCTTAATGTCCTCTTCCATTGGAAATAAATCCTCAATTTTGATTCATCAGTTATTCTAACTTCTGTTTTGTTGTTGGCATCTTATTTAAGACGTCTACTTCAAATCCACAAGGATATTCTTAGGGTTCTTCTTTATTTCCTTTACAATTCTGAGCTTTCACAGTTACGGCTTTCATCCCTGTGACATTCGTTGAACATGGCATGAGGTAGGAATTCAAACTTTTTTTCTTAATAAAGTGAACCAGTTTTCCTAACACCATCCACTAACTATCCCTCTTTTCTCATTAGTCATGAGGCCTTCTTTGGAAAAAGTAGCTTCTGCCTCATGTCGTAAATTTGGTGGAGAAGTAGAAAAACAACTGAAACCCAGCTGCTGTTTATGCAAACCCCATTCCTGGTACCTGCTGTCCTGCCGGGGGTGCTCCTCCTCATCTTCCAGTCCCTCCAGTCCCCCGTGGTTTCTCGCAGCTCTCACACCTGCCTCTTCCCTGCTGCACGTCCACCTCTGCCATGTCTCCGGGCTATGTGTGGGGAGAGCCCAGCGACGGGTGTGGGTTTGCTCTTGTGATGGGGCCTGGGAAGTAATGATATCTGGGTGCATATTTTTTGATAGTCAATTTCCTTCTTTTTCTCTTGATATTCTTCCTAAGAGTCTTCTTTAGAATTTAGGATTCCTGGGCACTTGGGTGGCTCTGTTGGTTAAGCATCTGCCTTCAGCTCAGGTCATGATCTCAGGGTCCCGGGATCGAGCCCTGCATCGGGCTCCCTGCTCAGCGAGGAGTCTGATTCTCTCTCTCCCTCCTCCCCCTCCCCCCACTCGTTCTCTCTCTCTTTCTCCCTCGTGCATGCTCTCTCTCAAATAAATAAATAAAATATTTTTAAAAAATTAGGATTCCCAACACCAAACTTTGCCTGATGTTTGAAGGTGCTAAGAACATTGAGTTGTTTATTCAGAAAGTAGTAATTGTTCCGATGAGCCGTATGCTCAGTTCTGGGAAATCAGCTGTGAAGAAGACTGAAATGCTCATAATTTTTTTTTAACTTCCTAGTGAAAAAGTGCAGTTCACGAATAAGCAAGTAAATGAGCAATAGGACAGTTACTGGTCACGGTCTGTGGGAGAAGGAAGCAGGTATGGACCCTGGGATGGGAGCAGGTTGGCTACTCTGAGGAAGTGCCATTTACTGAGACAAGAACGAGCTGTCTTGGGAAGAACAGGACGAAACGGATTGCAGGGGACCCTGGTGCGAGCCTGGTTGGAAGAGCCAGTGGGGTGGAGGGCAGTTGGTGAGGATGAGGGCCGCCACGTGGAGCAACGATGGGCCCCCAGGGAATTGACGCCACACGAAGGGTTTGGATTTTATTTTAAAATGGTTCTACATACATGAAAGTGAAGGGATGCAGCAATGAGAGGAATAAGGAGTCTTGTAAGCATTATGAGAAAAACAACCACATTTTTAAGTGAAGTTTTGACTGCTTTGGATTGCTTCTTTTTTGCAATACTTACTTCACCATGGAACCCTCAAAATAACACAATATACAAAATGTTGTGAATATCTTTCTCATATACAATTGTTTGCTTTTTCCACATTTCCTTCAGTCTGTATACCCAGAAATTTCCTTTTCTTTAGAAGACATTTTTCATTGCCAACAAAAACAAAACCCATATGCACTCTAATTAGTACATGTGACACTCAGCTAGGAGGGACCCTGTGAATCGTGAGGGCCACCAGCTCCGATCTTCACATTTTGATGAATAGTCACTTCTGTTGCGGTTGACGACACAGAAAGAATATTGAAGAAAGTGAAGACTGGCAAAGTTTATGAATTTATTCGCATCTGTGTCACACCTAAGATCATTGAATCCATCCTGTCGGAAATTATTTTTTGGCTATATAGGCAGGAGTGAGGATGCTCCAGGCTCTGTGATCTCCATTTCCGGAGTGTCTCCTGTACCAACACATGGTAACAGAGCCACCTTGAGCCATGTGTGTCGTGTGCCTTGAACAGAAGGCCTCCGGGGATATATTCCACTTGAGTTCCCACTTCAGCATTTTTATAGTTTGTTATTTGATATTGAACCCCCCCCATGCAGATGGGCATCAAAGTTCCATAAAAAAATGGGCTTTTCTTTGAAAAGGATTTAATAGAAAAATGCATAAGTACTTATGCAACAGAAAGGAACGGATTGTAAGGCATGCTCACATGCACAGGGGAAATGGGGGACTTTTATTTGGAAGGGGAAAGGCCTGGCGGTGTTGGACATGTTTATCCGAGCTGCAGCTAACTAATAGCATATGCTCCACATTTCTGGGGCAAATGTCTGTGTCACAGGACTGATTTATCGGCTTGTCTCTGTGGGCTGTGATGAGTTGGACAGCGGGAAGCACCGGGCTTGTGGACAGGCTGGGGCCTCTTGGGCTGAGCGAGCTCCAAGTGATAAGACTCTATGACCAAGAGGCCATTTGCACAGTGCCTCCTTAGACGAATTAGGACCCTTTTTTTTTTTTAAGATTTTATTTATTTATTTGAGAGAGAGATAATGAGAGACAGAGAGCAAGAGAGGGAAGAGGGTCAGAGGGAGAAGCAGACCCTCTGCTGAGCAGGGAGCCCAATGCAGGACTCGATCCCGGGACTCCAGGATCATGACCTGAGCCGAAGGCAGCCGCTTAACCAACTGAGCCACCCAGGCGCCCGAATTAGGACCCTTCTTACATGACTGTAAATGGGCTTTGCAACTATTTTTTTCTGATGTTCAGAAGGGACAAAAAAAAAAAACCCAACAACAAAACCGTCATGTTTCTTCCCACCTACTGCTCCATAATTCTTAGGAAATGTGCCGAGAAAATCCTCAGTCAGAAGAGATTTTACATAGACCCCATCATTACAAAAACAGACGCATTGTATATTGTAGACGTGGGTTACATATCACATGACGTTGTATTCCCGTCCACAGTCCCCGTCACGTCGGGTGTCCAGAGCTCCGTGCTGGACTCCGATGGGGCGGGCTGGACCGGCCCCGAGCCGTGTGCAGGCACCGCAGAGAGGCTCCTGGCGAGGGCGCGGGGCACGCGACCTGCTTCGCTGCCCGTTCCCTCCCAGGCACTTGGTGGGGACAGTGCCTGTGGCAGAACAAGCCATTGCACCTCCGAGAGAAGCATCCGAAGGAGCACGGTGGCCACTGCCTCTGCTCCCACAGCCATCACTGGCTCCGCGTCTCCCAGCATCGATGCGACCGCCAGAAAGAGAGGGTCGTTGGTGACGTGACGCTGCTTTGGGCCCCTACTAGCATCTGTTGTCTTTTCCCCTACGTGCACCTGGCCAGCCACACTGGCGCACGGTTGTCTGAATCAGGCTGGGAGCTGCGGCCCGTCAGCCCTGGGGCCTCGGGGCAGCACTGGGTCCGTGAGCCCCGGCGTCACCTCCCGCATGCACGCAGCCTCCACGTGTCCCTCTCGCTCCGCTGCGGCCTAATTGTAAAGATGTTTTTCTTACGGGAGCAAGTGGGCCATGCTCTGGTATTTACAAAGCTCTGTCATTACACATCAATGCATTTACAATATGAGGAAATGCACAGTGTGGTTTCCATGGCGTCGGGGCAGTTCTGAGCCCGAACCTCCAGCCGCCAGCAGGATGGGCCTGCGCCCTTCCCACCTCGGACCCCGGACAGCTGCCCTGGGACCTTCTGCATGTCTGAAATGCCTGCAAGCCCGTGCCGTTTCCGCAGCTCTAAGTTATAGAGCTTTATTTCCTTTCAGATTTGCAGAGAAACTGAGAAAACCAGCAGGGAGCCCCAGACGCCCCTGCACTCGTTTCTCCTGTTGCCATCTCTCCTCAGAGCGGAGCCTTGGCTACAGTTAGTGAACCAGCATGGATGTTACTATGCAGATGGCCTCGGTTTCCCCCGATGTCTGCGGTCCATCCCAGGGTCCCGTCCAGGATCCCACAGCAGTTGGTGGCCACAAGGCTGAAATCAACTATTCTCTAAGCCTGATCCTGAAAGTGGAGTTCTGAATTTCCACATAAAACATAACTCAAAAGACCCCTGCCTTTGTTTTGTTGTCAAATAAAGACGTGGATAATCCCTGTTACGACTGTGTGACTCACAGGCTGGTGCGTGCTCCTCGAGGACAGGAGAGGGCTCTCTGCTGAGCTCTCTGCGTCGCGGTGTGTCGCACCTGCTCTTCCTGTCCTTCACAGAGGTGCAGACCCTCACACAGATGGACACACAGACACACAGACACAGACAGACAGACACAGACACACGGACACACAGACACACAGACAGACGGACACAGAGGCACAGAGACACAGACACACGGACACAGACACACAGACACACACACAGACACACACACACAGACACACAGACACCACACTCCTTGTCCTGGTCCCTCTCGTCTCCCTCTTGCTAGTTTGCTCACGTCTCAGAAATGCCCATCCTCACTGTGTCTTTATGGACGGATGTTCTCCTGATGCAGAGTGGCTGTGGCCTAAGTCTTCACATCCCGTGAGTCTAGCTTCCTGGCCTCAGGACCCCAGCCGACCGGAGCGCCGGCCCCGGGAGGCGAGCAGTGGCTCGGGTCCGCCCGGCCAGAGCTGCGGGGTGCAGCCTCCCGCCTCTGGTGCACAGTGTCCCGTTTCTCTCTCCGCTGGGCAAAGGCTTCGAGCCACCGACAACGCCACCGATTCCTCGGCGTGAGGATGAGCTCGGCTCCTCGTACGCGCGGCTCTGTACGTGAGCTCACTTCTGGCCTCCTGTCTGCAGTCTTCGATGTGAGGCTGAGGCTTTCTGTGGACCACCCAGGGCCCCTCAGGGCACAGCACGGCCTGTCCAGGAAGCCCCTGGCTTGCCTCGGTTTCTCCACGGTGATCAGCACAAGCTGGGTTCTCCCACGTCTGTCCTTTCCGTCATCGACGGATTCCTGGGCAGCTCATCTCTCCAGTCTGCTTCTTGGACATCCCTGGGCCTCCTTCTGCTGAGATCTCCCTCTTCCACACGGATGTCTCTGTCTCGTTTCTTCCTAAAGCCAGCGGGATCCTAAGAACCCTAGACTGGGCTGCACAGCAGAAGACCCCAGACACTCACGCACCAGCTGGGTTGAAAATCAGCTCTTCGTCCTCCTCCCCCACTTCTGGTCATCCAACCTCTTCCTCTCCTTCTAGCACCTGCTGGAAGACAAACCTGGGCCTGACAATAATTCTGCTTCTTCCGACTCGGGACAGAGGGCACGCCACGGAACGTCCCCCCACCTTCACTGGGAGAAGATCCGCCCAGAATCGGAGGCTTGCGCGCTAACTAACGTCCTTCCCGCTGAGACTGCTCTCGTTTCCACATGTCTGATGGCATCAGGGCAGAGCTCTCAGGAACGGTTTGAATATTGCAGACATTCCCGCTGAGCACAGCTCCATGCAGGGTACTGTCTGGTGTCCGGGGTGTAGAATGGGGGCTGCTCTCGGTCTGGCCCACGCGCAGGGAGGTCAGCCCTCAGCCTCCCTGCATGGTGGAACACGGCGAAGCATCCCAGAACATCTCCTGGGACCACAGCTTTTCCTGAGTCGAAAGCCTCCTCAACCCCACCTCGCCAGCTGACATCGATCACGTATCTTCTGCAAATTCCCTGTCTATGGAATCAAAGTTGTTTTGCTCTCCAGGCTCAGTGGCTTTCCCTCCGGCCTGCCTCTCAAGAGGGTCAAATGTGGAGCAACGTCTATTCCAGGGGGATTCGTGGTTATGAAGAGATGCTCCAGGTGCATGAAGATGCTCATTGTTTGCTCTGTGGTGTGCAAGCAGGGGTGATAATTTACTCAGCGGCACCATCACAAGCATTCCCTGGGCATCTCCTCCATGCCCAAGTGGATAAGACACAAAACCTGCCAACGTAGAAGGGGGCCCGACATTCAGGCGGGCAGTCGTCACATGTGCTCTTGCTGTGCTCTAAGCCAGAAGCTCCATGCAGGGTGCCAGGGCCCAAGGCAGGCAGGACGCAAAGTGAGAAGGATGGACGGGTGTTGTGCCGCTAGATGAGACACCACGGTGGCCAGGGCCTCACGCAAACCTCAGTCCTGCCGGCATGAGACCTCCCACTCACTGTTCTCATAGTCCACGGCGTTGGGGTCCGGAGTGCTCACGCTTCTTCTCTACGTGGGAAAGCAGATTTCCACCCTGGCACTCCCGTCTGCAAGGTCTCACCCCGAGATCAAGGGCAAGAAATCAGAGACAGCGGGAAATGGGAATACAGGGCCCTTGGACCCCCCACACCCCCGGAGGGGAAAGCGGGCACCAGAGAAGCGGCTCCGCACAGTGTGTCCCCAGACACCATGGGCACAGATGGGAGAGGAGGCCACGTGCTCTCCGGGACTGGTGCCCGTGATTTCCAGGGCGACCAGTAGGACGGCCGCTCTCTCCAGGTGCAAAGCGCAATCTCTGCTCCTAGGGAAGCAGCAAAGAGCCTCTGTCTTCAGGGCAAGGATGGGCTGGGCTGGTTTGCCCTCCAGGCCTGAGCACCTGCCTGAACATGAAAGAGAAAAGAGGGACTACAGGCTACCTGCCCTGAGACACAGAACTTGTCGGGAGTGAAAATAAGTGAAACAAAGCTACTTTCTTTCAATTGAGGTCCAATTCTGGAAGCTCTTTGGAGAAATAAGAAATATTTTTATTCTTCTTTCATAAGAAGCTATAGATCTGCTCTGTGGGACGAGTGGCTGAGCGTGTCATTTCCATGCACAGCTGGAATGAAGTCCCCAGACGGGCTGGCCTAGACGTGCTTCTGGGGCAGGTCTTACTCAAGGTTCACTACAGATTATATTTCCAACAGACGAGGCTTCAAACAAGAACAAGACCCTGCAAAACCACTGGAAGGCCTGTGGCAGCAGAAGTGGGGCTGTGTCCACTTCCTGGTGTGTCCACCAGTCAGGAGCTTGGGAGGAAGGAAGACAGGGGTCACCGGGTCAGCCTTTGAAATGCCACATAGGTGCCCCTGGGCAGCAGATCCCCCCGGGGTCCACCCTGCTGCCAAGGAACTTCGGTCAATATCCCCAGGTTCCCAGCCTGGTGGTACGAGGTAAAGCAGCCCTTCGCCACCAGTCCTGCCCGAGGGTGAGGCCCTGAGGCCCTGAGGCTTCACTTGTATTTAATGAAGTAACTTCTCCGTCTCTGGAATAGTGCCGGACTCAGGAGAATGAAGAACGCAGTCACAAATCATTTTCAGCAGGGCTTGCTTCTCTTGTGGAACCCTGGTTGAGAAAGGCTCCTCAAGAACTTAGAGGTTCAAAAAATGCCACTTGTCAATAAGGATTATCTAGCACAGTCTACCGCTTAAAATCCTGTGAAATCATGCTTCAGAAAGCATGTCATGAGCCTGGACCATGAGTAAGTCCTTTCCTGGGCTGGTGAGAAATGTGACTAATTGTATTGTCCCTCACCAACTTACAGAGGTATATGTGCATAAAATATATATGCCTATATATTCATTATATAGGCATATATATGTGTGTATATATATATATATATACACATATACACACAAACATACACGTGCTTTGCAGGGTTAATATTTATATGCAATCATTAGTAGAAATGAAAGAACACTGAATATGGAAATCTGAAGGCAGTGAGCTGGGGACAGCCTGCAGCGTGGCTCCTGTAGGGAGTCCAGAGACTGGCCTCCAGGAGGGTCTAAGGACCACACTGGGGAGAAGGTGGGCGCAGGAAGGGCTTTCAGAGCAGGCTCAAGTTAGGGAAAGAAACAGCTTCACACATAGTCTTTTCTTGAGGAAACCAAAATGACTGACCTCACACAGGGAAACATTGTTTCTCCAAAAACCAGAAAGCTATCAGCTTGGTCTTGATAGCGGAGGGCACAGATTGTAACTGTTACAGAGCTGTGATTCTCTAGTTAAGGGTCTAAGAAAGAGTCTCACACATGGAGGAAGAGAAGAGTGTTAGCAGGAGACTCGGATCCGCATTCTGTTTCCACTGTGCTTACGTTTTAGAGCAGTTTACTCCATCGGCTGACTTTTAAACCTGGAGTCGCTCACACTGGAATTGGTGTGTTGTAGGGAGGAGGCTGGGATGCACCGGAGCTCAGTGCCCCTTCATCCCCGTGCGGTCGGTGCAGCCAACAGTAACCACGGTGACTGAGGACCCTGGAGCACAGGATATTCTGCTTTACCTCCGTGAGCCACAGCCCTCGCCTTCTTCACTGGCCAACGTCTGGACAACCACCAATAAGCACGAGGAAGTTCAACATCTCACTTACCCTCAGGACGGCTCAGAAATCCAGAGTTCCTGGCTCTTGGCTCCTCTCTTACAGAAGGGATGGGCCTTGTCCAGGATCACATGGCTGGCGAGGTTGGGAGTCACGACTGGAACTGGTGGTCTGCTTCCAGGGCACGTGCACTGAGCCTCTCTGCACGACGCCCACCCTCCAAGAGCGGGACATGCCAAGGGAGACGCTGAGGGTGGTGGACGGAGAGCGGGCTCCCGAGGAGATGGAGAAGCATGGTGGGCCTGCCACACACGAGCACTCAGCTGTGTCGGCGCTCAGACTACGCAGGACAGGGACGTTTGCGAACGGGATGCAAGGGCCACACAGGAGCCACGTTCTCCCCTTAGGTACCTGACAGAGGCGTGGCCGGCCTCACCCAGTCAGTAGATAGGTGTTTGCACCCCTTTCCTCCCATTCTGGCTTAGGAATGCCTTTCGGGGACTTTCTCCCCTCCCTGTGGGCCTCTGCCTGTCCTACAGCTCACTAGGGCCCCAGGGTCAAAACCAACACCCTGGAGCGCTTGTGTCCTTTACCACTTTCTTTCTTATGGGACCCCTTGCTGTTTCTCAGACACTCCGAGACCCTTCCAGCACCTCACCTTGGGCTCCTCTCTGCCTGCTTGCCCACCCCAATGTCAGCTTTGCAGGAGGGTCTTCTCTGACCACACAAAGACAGTGGCTACTGAGTCATTCAAGATCCCCTCACCCGATTTTGCTCCTCTTCATGGAGCTTATGGTTATAAGAAATCTCATTGCCCTTCTAGTTCATTCGGGACATACCCCACATCAACAGCAGAGGTGTCAAATCCATGAGAAAATGTTCACAGTCCCCCAAAAGCCAGGTCCCAACAGGTATTCAGTAGATGGTTCTGAACAGACAAACAGATGCCTATTTGCCTATTTTTTCTAAGTCACTGTTTGAATACATTTTTATCCTTATAAATCATCTTTGACATTATTTTTCAGAACGGAGGGATTTCTTCACATCCTGTGGCTTAGACTTCATCAGCTCAGGGAAGGCTGTGGCCGCCCTGGGCAGATCCAGTCCTGGGGACGGCCTAATCTGCTATGCTTCCTCCCGGCGAAACCCGGCCTCTCAGGCCGGCAGCTGGAAAAGCCTCTTGCCTATTCTATTGTTTCATGACAAAGCAGGCCTTTGCTTTCAGTTACTAAAGAGCCAAGGATCATTTCTCAACCTCAAAAATAAAGACAACAGTTTGGAACAGTTATATAGTGTTTCCAGACACACACGTGTGCTTCATTCCAAAATCAGGCCCAACATTAACGACCCCTTGTGCTCACCACGGTTAATCAGCAGCAGGGATTGTATGCTGTTAAAATGATGCCTCATTCTTACAGATAAATTTATTTAATGCAGAAACTTTTACTGTTGAGTATATTAAGAAATAAATGTGACGGAATGAGAAAATCATAATTATTAAAAAAAATTAATGTGATAAAGTAGATTTTTAAATTTACATATTGGACAGGTGCAGCCCCCTGCCAGGAAGGATCGTGAGGTTGGGCTCAGGGGCATGTGGGTCTGCAACCAGCTCCAGGCTCCTTACCTATTGCTCTTCACGCAGGCTGCTCTCTGTTAGTTAATCGGCAAGAATGGCGGGGTAGTTCTCCCTGGCTCTGTGGTGACAATTCCACACGACTAAACGTGAGGTTGCTCACACGAGGAGTCCTGTCTTTGCACAGCTTCTGTAAACGCTTTTCTCCGCTGCAGGGCCCACCGTTGGTACGCATCAGCCACTTGCCGTGGACAGGGTGGCAGAGGCGTGGTCATGGGTCTTCTCAGAAAACCACCACCCGACTCCCACCTCTTCCAAAGGACTTCCCAGTTGGGGCATTTATTTTACGCCCATAGAAGGAGTGGGAAACATTAATTGTGGACCAACTAGGCAACACCCAGCAATGGCCCCTTATTTTTCTGTGTGCTTTAGCATACATTAAACGAGACCCACGTAGTGTTGAAGAATTTACTCTTCAAAACTGCTTTGGCACGAGACAGGGGAAGAGGTACACTGATGTTCAAGGCTTAGGGGATTTTTCCATTTGAGTTAAACTGTTGGTCACATGACCCACCGGATGTTTCCCACTTTGAACCTGGAGATACTCTGCATCTAGGTCTGCCAGATTTAGCAAGCAGATAGGCAAACACAAACATACAAAACTGGGTATCCAATTCAACTTGAATATCGATAAATAATGGACAACTTTTTAGTAGAAGTAGGTCTCATGCAAGATTTGGGACATGCTTAGAGTAACAAAAGGTGTGTTATTCACCTACAAGTAACATTTAACTGGGTGTCCTGTATTTTGTCTGGCAAATCTATCTGCATCCCAAGTAGTCCACCATGGTCTCCTTGTTCATGGAGCACAGCTCAGCTCATCCTAAAGGCTGCAGGTGGAGCCATGCCATCTATATGCTGATTCCTCGATAAAGTCAACATTTCTCAAGCCGAGATCCAAGAATATTGGGTCAGGGACGATCACACATTCTACAAGAATTGTTAAGTTTACTTCGAAGATTATTTACTAAAATTAGTCTAAAAAATTCTAAAACACTGATATGACCACTTATATCCATTTAATGCCACGGCATCATTGCTCAATTTGCATCGTTTCTTGTATTTGTGAACAAATTGTCAGCAATATTACTTGAGTAGTAACTCAGCAAATGAGACGAAGGTGGAGATCTTCTGTGAAGTGCAGATGTGTTCCGTAGTATGACAGCTACGTGATGTCATGTGCACGTGCAAATGCAGGTGGACCTATGGTTCTAACTGGGAAGAGTGGCTGAACAGGAGGAGCCCACACATGCCAACCCAAAAAACCTGCACGGGACAGGTCAGTGCCACAGGCCCAGTTCAACCAGCTGGGTTTATCTAAACCAGCTGTCTATCTTGCCACATTGAATTAATACTGTCAATTTTAATTGGCAGTTTTTTAAAAGAATTAAAAGAATAAGGATTTTATATCTAACTATCTATTGGCATATCTTATGTAACATTATGATAAAAATCATTTATCACAATATTGCGGGTATACGAGATTTATTTTTTTTCTTTTTGGAGACTCTACATTTTACCTAATTATAAGAACTATGGCTGAAATGACACACGACCTTCTCCTGCTTTTCTTTTTTTGCTGGTTGGTTTGTCTAGTTGCCGGCACAATGTTCTCTTAGGCCAAACTACCAAGCTGGAGACATTCATTCCGGCAGCCGGAGGCAGGGTGCCCATCAGTCAGGGTCCTGTCTGGTTTCTTCACACATCACTGAGTTTGATGATGTTGGTTGAGGGGAAAGAAGGAAAATTCAACAGACTCACCTGGCATGCCCACTTCTTTCCCTCACCCTCTGTGCTGCCCCGCAGCAGAACCAGAAAGGACAGGCAGGCTAACTTCAAGCACAGGGTGGGGTCTATGCTGTTTGCTGGAGCAGGTAGGTCCCCCTTTGTTCTGTGGTATGGGGTGAACTAACCTGGTGACCTATTTCCAAAAGCTTCTTCAGGGAGTCATTCCCACATTAGCAGGACGATTTTCTTTCTAGCCTAAATTTAAACCAAGACAAATGAGACTCCAAAATGCTGACGTTAAAAAAAAGAAGTTATAAAGCATATTTTTTCTAACTTTGAAGCATATTTTTTTTAACTTTCGAATGTAGCTGGAAAATTTTAGGTCCCCTCTTTAAACTGTTCAAAAAAAGCAAGTTCAGATCAGTTCATCCACTTTTTCAAAACAGGGTTATAAAGAAAACCAAAGGAAATTAAACCACAGAAATGTGTTGAGGTGCGGTTCAGATGTGACTTGAACCCATGGGCGGGGAAGCTTGGAGTGGACGCTGAAACCCCATCCTCAGTATCAGGCATCTTGAACTTGACCCTGTGACTCTATCGCCTTCTATCTGAGTTTAAATTACATCGATCCCAGCACTTTTGTGAAGTGTTAACTTTAATGATCCAGTGGTTCTGTTTCCAGCGGAGCCATCTAGGTTTTTGGTCGAACACAGTTAACATGGGTTTAAGAAGTTTTATTAACCTCTTTTGACTACTGGCTTATTTGAAAAAAGTTACATACGTACAGACCGATTTTCGCTGCCACACGAAGGAAACTCAAGTGAGAAAATTTCCTGGAAAAAGTTTTTAAAAATTAAAAAGTAAAATCTTTAGAGACTTCATGAAAACGATCTTTTTTAAGTCAAGAGGCATTCTTTAAATTTACTCATGAAGACTGAAGACTGGTGATCCGGGTCCTTTCAACCGCCCCATGGCGGCACAGTTCTGGCCGGCAGAACTGTTTCCGTGGCCTCACCCCAACGGCTGGAAACGGCGGCCAGACCAGAGGCACCAAGTCCTCTCGCCTTAGCTCCAGGCAGAAGGGCCCAGCGGAAAACAGATCTCCTTCCCACAATATTAAAAAATATATATATGGCAGAAAGCTTTCCCGTAGCCATGAGCAATGAGTCTGGCCTCAGTCCTTCACACGTGTGCAATTCTCAGCCTACTTAGGAATCCAGACTGAGCTCTGAGGGGGCAGCCAACGGGACTTCAATGCCCTGCTCTGAGAGCCCCTCTATCCCAGGGTCATGTGAGTGTCCCTCTCATCTTTTAATTTAGCTGTGATTATTAATATGGCTCACTTTATTTAAAAAAAACATTCTTAGTAGAGTTGAAATATCAAAAAAAAAAAGACATAAAGCAAAAATATGCTATTCAGTTACTTATCGTCTGTGTAACCACTATCAGGTCAATAGCCGGAGTGACCACGGTATCGAAAGACCCTCTTGTCTGCTCCAGATCATGATCTTCCCTTGCTCACAGCGCTCACTACTTTTCTGTCTATAATGCTAATCACTTATTTGCTTTTCTGAAAAAGTTCAACACATAAGCTTATGTCCCTAAATATGATAGTGTTGCCTGCTGTGACCTTTTTGAAACACGATCATGCAGCGTATTCTCTGTGTTCTCTCTGTGAGATGCACCTGTTAGTCCTTGGAACTGGGTCCCTTTAGCTTTGTTGCTGGGTATTATTCTGTTCCCTAGAATCTCTTATGGAGAAAATGGGGGCTGCTCACTGCATGGGGTCAATATCAGCAACTCTGCTGCGAATCCCCTTTTGCCAGCCTCAGTGCTCACGACATGAATCTCACCCTGGGGGTGGGCTTGCCGGGGCGGCAGTTTGCATGTTGTCACCTGCAGAGAGGACCTCAAACTATTTCCAAGGTGGCTGCGCTGATTTACATCCCCCAACAATGTGTGAGGGCTACTCTACCCAGGTGCTTTCTTGTGAACGCCCAGGAGGGACAGTCTCAGATTCAGCCATTCTAGCGGCTGTGGGATTGCATCGGCCACTTCATCGGTTTGCATCCCTTGGCCATGACTGAGATGGAGCATCTTGTCATATGTTCACTGGCCACTTGGATATCCACATTTGTAAACTTAGGTCTCTTACATGGTTTTCCTTAGCATTGATTGCTTTTGTTGTGTGGATATGTAGATGATCTTAATCTAGTCTGTATGAGAGTTCTTTGTTTATTCAATGAATATCCTTCCTTTCTCTGTTTTACCTTTTCTCTCTTTTAATGGGTGTCTTGATGAATAGAAGTTCTTACATATATCTAGTCTGGCATTTTTTTTGTTTGTTTTTCTTTTTTGGCTGGTACTAACTTCTTGAAAGAGTTATTTTAATTCTTGATTTTTTTCTTGATTTTCTTTTTTCTAATATATACATTCAAGGCTGTAAATGAGGCTTTAAGTATGCCTTTAGTGGGATTTTATTTTACATGTGGATTTTTTTCCGTCACTCATTTTTTAAAAAAGATTTTATTTATTTATTTGAGAGAGAGAGAGCCTGAGAGGGAGGAGGGTCAGAGGGAGAAGCAGACTCCTTGCTGAGCAGGGACCCCGATGTGGGACTCCATCCTGGGACTCTAGGATAGTGACCTGAGCCGAAGGCAGTCGCTTAACCAACTGAGGCACCCAGACGTCCCTCTGTCACTCATTTTATACTAGCTTCAAATTTCATGGTGATTTGATGGGTTTTTTTTCTTAAACATATGTGTTATTTGGAAGTAAAATGTTTAATTTCCAAATATATGAATGTTTCTAGCCATCCTTTTGGTAGTGATTTCTGGCTTGTTTCACTGTGGTCAGAGAACCTGCTCTGTATGAATTCAGTACTTTGGAGTCTGGTGGGACTCTGAGTAGGGGAAAACTTAGGAAGGGTTTCCTTTGTGCTTGTAAGACAACAAAAGCCACAGATTAAGGTTTATAAAAAGCTAAACTATTAGAACTACCATTTACATTTATAGATGAAGAAATTAAATGAGATCATACTTGTGAAAACATTTGAAAATTGAAATATAGTTTAAGGTAAATTATCATTGTTATCACTTCAGTTCATGTGATTTCTTACTCTTCTCTTATTATTGACTCCAGGCACTAAATTGGTTAAGGACAGCTTTGGAATTTGAGTCACTGGAAACCAAGGTCATCAATGTCCCCACGGAAGCCATGAGCACTCCAGGTGAGGTTAGTCCAAATGGACATGGGCTAAAAGTGTAGAATACACACTGACTGTGAAGATTTAGTATGAAAAACTAGAGAATGTATGATGTTTCATTATTTCCATATTCATTACCTGCTGGGATAATGGGCTTTGGGATGTATTAGGTTAAATAAGACATAGTGTTAGAGTGGATGTGGTCTGTTTCTTCTTGCTTTACTAACATGGCCTCTAGCAACTAGAAAGCCCTGCCTGGGGCTCACCCTGTTGGCTCGGTCCTTCAGGAGCCGGCCACCTGCCCACTCCCAGGCCTCGGCCCTCCCAGCCCTCCCAGCCCCCTGCCCGTCCTCCCTCCCCGGCAGCTGTACCCGCGGCCACGGACACGCGGGGAGCAGGCACCACCCCAGTGCCATCAACACACACGTGCACCTGTCAGGGGGCCCAGCTTCAGCCTCACTGCCACTTCCCACGCTTGGGAAACACGGGTTTATTGACGCAGCTCTGTCTCACAGTGCAGATAACCACAGGGTGACGTGTGTGTCCCATGCCACTTGGCCTTCCTGTGTCTGCGATGGGGCCCTGGGGACACGGTCCCCGCGCCTCCTCCTCTCTGAGCCTCCCCGGGGTTCAGTGGGCCCTGCGCCTCCTGCAGGGTGTCAGCGGGCTAGTGGACGGACAGGGAGGTCCTCCCCTCGCCACTCTGTCCTTGCTCCGGGGTGCGTCCTCCTGGCTAGTCCGCTTGCAGCTCTCCGGGCTCACAGGGCCCCACCCCCTTCCCGCGGACCGGCCGCCACGTGCCTCGCTTCCCTTTGGCTGCCACACACCCAGAGTCCGAGCGGTGCCCAAGGCTCGGTGCGCTGTGTGCCGCCGCCTTGGCCGCCGCCCTGCCCGGCCTAGCTGCGGTGTGGGAGGGCCTCGGAGACCCGGCGGCCCGAGCGAGGAGCTGCGGGGCCTGAGAAGCCGGCCTCGGAGGCGCGCCTGCTTCCGAGAGCGGAGCGCGCAGCCCTGCACCTGCCGGCCGTCGGTGTCGGCCCCGCGGTGCCCGCACCCCTGTCTGCACCGCGTCCACACCGGGGTCTGCACCTGCGCCCGGCCCGCCCTCCACGGGGCTGAGACTCGCACCCGGCGTTGCCTGCCGGCGTGTGTCCCTCGTGTCCCTCGTCCACCACTTCCCAAGTTTCCAGACCGGGTGATGGGCTCGAAGGAGGGTCTTCCGCGGTTTGTGGGCGGAAGATCGCCGGTTAACTCCACTGATGGGATCAGACTTCACACCCTGTGTGCAAAGGGTGCCGTAACTGTAGCTGAACCGACGCACCTGCGCCGCTCGAGGGCGAGACCACGACGAGCTGCTGTTGCCCGCAATGACCGCCGGACAGCCGTGACTGCTCAGCCAGCCCTGCCTCCGGAGCTCGGCCTGGAGGCGCTCCCTCGGCCGCCACCTGCCGCGCCGACGTCCCTCTGCGGAACTGCAGTGAGGGCAGGACCCGCCGGGTGGCCCGCCGGCGGGGAGGGAGCCGCGGCAGGCCGGCCAGCGCACCGCTCTCAGTGCAAGCAGACATGGAAAGTAAGGACACTCTTCACGTGCCGGGGTAAGAGTAATTTCCCACACATTCACACGCGCATTCAATCTGACCGAATTAGTGTAAGTGGGCATTTTAGTTTATCAGGAGCACAACGTCCCTGTGCCTGGGGGTTGGAGCACATCTCACGTGCACACACTCTCTTCCACACACACACACACCGATCGCACACGTGGATAGCATGCACGCACACACGGGTTACAGGCACACATGTACCAAACCTGCACTCACACACACACGAACGTGTATACACATGCACACACACCAACACAGAGAGATTGCATGCACACACATACAATGCACACTCTCGCACATACATGTATACATACATTTATATACATACGCACATGCACACACATCAAGCACACAAGTAACATTCATACGCAGACACACCCCCGTGATTGAAAAACTGGGCATAATTTAAAGATCATCAAAAATTTTGAAAGCCAGTCTCATATACAGTGGTATCGCATGTGTGTAAATCTCAGTCTGCGTGTTGAGGCATGCAGGAAATATCACTGCCCTTATCATCTAAAATGCCACTTCGTGTCTAAGCTCCAGTTCCAAAAAACTGGCAAATCAAACCAATTACTCCTGAGATCCACACCCCCGGGGCATCGTCTCATTTAGGAGTCTTGCATGTGCCACCAGGTTATTTAACAAATATTTATATAACCTATACATGTTTTGGGCACTGCTCCAAGTGCTTTGTCAATATTAACTCATTCATCCTCATGGTAAATTCAGTGAGAAGTACGGTTTTATGAAGGAGGATGCTTGGGAACAGAGCGTTCCTACCTTGCCTGAGGCCACACAGCTGCAAGTTGGTGGAAGAGAGTCTGAACTCCTCAGCGGGGCCAGTGCTGTCCTCCCAAGCAGACCTCTGCCGAGATCACCCTCTGCCTGCTGCTTACGGCAACAGCAGGCTGGGATCCAGAATTCTTTGGGGAAGGTGACTGTTGCTACTGTTTTCCCAAACACACCTCATATTCCTGCTTCATGTCCCTTCACTTCATGCCAGGAAGCCAAGGACTGGTTCTGTCTGCTTTTCAGTTCCTAGACCTCCCCTTGCCCTCACAGGGGAGCACTATGGACCAGGGACCTTTCCTACCCCATGCATTTCCAAGACTCTTTTCAAATACCTAATTTTCAAACTCCATTTCCCTTCCTTTAAACCTCATCCCAAACCTCCAAGTTTTCCTAAAGCCTTCAACTTTGGGAAGACAGCCTTGGGAAGCTTGCAGGCCACTTCCATGGGAAAGGGAGGAGAGAGAAGATCCTGGAGGAGGGAAACTGCTTGGTATGTGGGTATCACCCCAGCCAGCCACAGATGAGTTTGTCCTGTAGTATCTTTCTTCACATTGTATGTTTCTTTCCTTCTTTCTGTTGGCCAAATTCTTAGATGCTTACCATGCATCTGTCGAGACAGACTCGTGGGTTCTGCCAAGACTGGAAACAGCAAAAACTGTCCCAAACCGAGCTTTTGACTACTAAGCCCTTTCTTGCTTAGAGAGCCAGTGGGATAGCTTGGAAAGGAACACCATCTTAGCACAGCAGAGCACTGATGCCTTTTGGCTGAAAAATATGTTTCACCCTGAATGATTTCCCAGCCAAGGGTCCTCAGGGAGAGCCTAGGTGAGCGTGTGACCTCTAGCAGTCCCATCATGACTTCCCTCATCGGTGCACATTTTCCCACAGGAGGTAAGGATTCTGCAAGTCCAGGCCTGAAATTTTCCTGAAACCTCGAGAGACAGCTCAGCGTTCTGGAGGTACTGATCCATTGTCAGCGTGTCTTCCATACACTAGAGTCCAGTGATGGGAATACCCCACTACCCAAGGCACACAGAATGTCATAAACACCAAGGCCTCAGGCCCCATGGTACCATGCAGAGTGCAAACAGAATCGCCAGGTCCAGCATTCTGCCTCTTCTCATCCCAGGCATTTCTGCTTTAGTGACCTGGGTGGAGTTCCAGCCACCAGAGCGTTTCTGTTCTCCATTACGTGCAGGTAGAGAGAAGTACTTCAACTTAGTGCCCAAAGAATGCAGAAGGCTTCAGCCGCAGAAGCCACAATACCTGCAGATGCTAAGTGAATTGACAGATATTAATAAGGAATCTGTAAAAAGTAATGTTAAAAGGATACTTTGAAATTTCTAAAGAAGCTATTTAGCAGAGAATCAGCATTTAAATAAACCAGAGATGTGATTTTTAAATTTATTTAAACAATTCAAAATGTACTTATACACACATATACTGTGTGTATATGTGTATATGCACATGTGTATTCAGCTATTTTATATATATGTGTGTGTGTATATATATATATATATATATATGAATACATACGAATACTTGTGAATCTCTTCCACTGTAAGTAATACAACATTTTCCCAATGAACAACGCACAAGGAGGACAGGTACAGATTTTCACTACCTATAGGAGAAAATGTTTATTTAGGCAAGGCAGTTTCATGTTTCTGTCACTTTCTGGGCGCCTCTGCCTGGTTAACCATTTTATGTTACAGGGTCCAGAGGTCTTAGTTCTCATTCAGACTGAAACACCTTCCAAAGTGGGTTCTTCTTTTTTAAGCATCTATAATAAGGATACATATCAGTATTAGTCAAAATCATGGCAATTCTGTGTTTTCAATTTTTGTTACAGTTTTAATGAGATATAATTTAAACTCCATAAAATCCCGCACTGGGTGTTGTACTTAACTAACGAATCATTGAGCACGGCATCGAGGACTAATTATGTACCATACGGTGGCTAACCAAACATATATACAATTAGCTTTTACTATATTCACAGCGGTGGGAAACTGTCACCAGAGTCCAAGTTGGGGTGGTTTTGCCACCAGAAGAGGGGCCCTGTAGCCATTACCGCGGCTCCACCCCCACCCTGGGCCGCGTCCTCTCCTCTCTGTCCCTGGACCTGCCTCCCGTGGACGTGCCATGCGTGGGACCCCAGCACAGCTCGGCTGTGATGCAGGCAGCCGAACGTGGCTCTTACGTGGGGTCAGTGAGCGCTAACCCAGACACTCGCTCGAGTAGAAGCTGCTCTGTTTGTCTTGTGGATCCGAGTTAACCAACGGTTCCGTGGGTTCCTGAGCTCCGTGAGGCACAAGACGTGTTGCTTGTGAGCCTCGCTTGGTGCTGCTGAGGATGTTCTGCAAGACCAAATGCAATTTTTAAATTGTATTTGTTTACAAACATAATTAATATTTCTTTAGGAACTTGGGATCTGCTGGGCATTTCGTGGGTTGCAAGGAAGCAAGCACCCCTCTTTGAAGGCTGCAGGGGGGGTCATGAATCCCTGCTGGGAGGGGCCGGGCATGGTTCTGTGCTTATAGAGTGTGCAAGGGGGGAGCCACGGTGTCCCCCGCAGAGTTCATTCTGGCCTTTTCTGCTCAGTTGGGCAAGTCCCAGCCCTCTCTCCTTCAGATCAGTGCTATAGCAGGTGATACTTGTTTAGTTAGAGAATTGTGAGCACCTACTGTGTGCCAAGCCCCGTGGCCGGCACCCGAGAAAGAGAGCGGACAAAAGAATACGAGGCACAGACAAACCCAAGCAGTGGGTTTTATGGAGCAAAGAAATAAGGGCCCAAGAGAACAGCACGTGTCCAGCTTCTTCAGGACGAGATGACGGGGTGAAATCTCCTTAGGGCTGAGTTCTCCTTGGTATCTCCCGGGAAAGGGGGCTGCCTATGTTTCACACATAATTGATGTTTTTAAAGTTACTTAGTTCAACTATTTTATTGGCTATTTCTCATCTTGTGCCAGTAAACAAATTGTGAAAACCTAGTAGCATACTATATTTAAGAAATGCAGTTATAAAAAGGTAACAAAATGAAAATACAAAGGACCATTATTGTGCTATATTAAAAACACTGTTGGGGCACCTGGTGGTGCAGTCAGTTAAGCATCCGACTCTTGGTTTCATCTCAGGTCCTGATTTCAGGGTCGTGAGATCGAGCCCCGGGTCCGGCTCTGCACTGAGTCTGGCGTCTGCTTGAGACTCTCTCTCCCTTTCCCTCTGCTCCTCCCCTGCTCTAAAATAAATAAATAAATCTTTAAAATGAATTAAAAAAAATAAAGACTGTTGGTATGAGGGCGATCTGCCTGCGACGTCTGTCACAAGTCACAGGGTTGACTTGGCTGATCTGACTGGCTAGGCTGGTGTCCCCCCTCCTCCCTCCCCGATCCCTGTGGGTCCCTCCGGAAGCTGTGCACGCGGTCAACGCGGACGACCTTCTCCATAGAGGAGGACTGTTCTTCAGTCAAGGGTAATGAGTGACTGCGCTCAGCTGCTAGAACCTCCGAACGAGCCCTCAAGCTCCAGCTGTAGGAGGAAGTCAGGCTTCCAAGACTCCAGACGCGTCCAAACGAGGCGCTGCATGTAGCCGTCTGCCTTTCTTTAAAATTCAAAACAAACAAAAAAACCCTCAATATTCTTTTAGTTTTGTGGTATTTCTTTTGAAAATGTTTCCAATACATACTTTGAAATAGTGTTACATTCATGCATACATTAAAAACTGTAGCCCATTTTTTTCATTTAAGATCATATCACCCGTTTCTCTGTATTCCTCGTTTATTAGTGTCTCCGCCATAGCGGCGCCTCCTGCCCCCGTGACTAACAGTATTTATTTCACAGGTGTGATGGAATATCATGAAGAATGTATAAATAATAAGATAATGGATACTCACGTACTTCGCTGCCAGTGGAAGAAATAAAATATCAGCAACACCATCAGAGCAAGGCCTCCTTCCCCGCCGCAGAAGTGAGCATCGCACGAACTGACAATCCTTCCCAAACATTCATTCCTATTTCACTACGCACGTACGGAGTCTTACACAGTATTTGGTATTGACTTACATGCTTTAAAAATATACATATAAGCAGAATCTTACACTATATGTTTTTATAACTTGCTTTTATATTAAACACTTGTGAGATTAATTCACATCGAGTGTACAGAGATTGCTTATTTATTTTTATTTTTGTATATCATTGCATGAATGAGTACACCATTACTCACATATTCTCTGGTTTTGCCCGGATAAGTGGACACATAAAATTAACCACTGCAGACCTATTCCCCTACATGCTTAATTGAGTTTTTAAAAATACAAATAAAATCTGCTATCTGCTTGCCTGGGGTCCATCACTGCTGGCTCACCAAATGCAGAGTTATATTTAACCCCTTAGGCCGGCCCCCAAGTCCTTACCTGTGAACCCACAACACCCATCCCACACTGCCAACCGGGTGCATTCCCTCGCCCTGTCTGTCCCCACGAGTTCATGCTGTTCTTTCCACATCAATGTCAACCCTCATCAGGACCCATCTCTACAGCAACGCCCCCTCCCGCACCTTCTGGAGTAACATCTGGAGTAACTGCTGTTCTGTTTTGCTCTTCCATCATATAGCACTTTTTTTTAATTGGGTTTTGCAATTTTTTTATTATGTTCAGTTAGCCAACATATAGTACATCATTAGTTTTTGATGTAGTGTTCAATGATTCATTAGTTGCATATAACACCCAGTGCTCATCACCACACTTTCCCTCCTTAATGCCCATCACCCTGTTACCTCCTCCCCTCTAAAACCCTCATATAGCACTTTTTTTATATGTCTCAGCTGGAAATTTCTTGAGGGCAGGGTTTATGTCTAATTTATTTTTGTGTTTAATATCTAAAGCAATAACCAAACACAGTAAGTGTTCAATGAATATTTATCAAATGCAAAGTCTACGGAATATAGAAGGAAAGAAGTGATCCAGATGAAGCCAGATTCATGACGAGTGTGAGATCCTGCATGACAAACATGCTGGTAGAAACTCAAGGCACAGGAAAACATTTCAAAACCAAAGTAAATTATAAATTGTAATTAACAGGCAAGGGAAACAGGGCCAGTGCCCAATTTTATTTTCTTTACTTTCAGCGGTCAGTGGTCCGGGCCAGCCCTGTGTGCACCGTGTCTGTGTGACGCCTGGCCCCATGCGTGTGCAAAGGCTCACACAGGAGTCACATGCCCAGATCCCTGCACTTGAAGTGCATTTGCTCAAATTACCTACCTTTATTTTTCTAGATCTGTGTTCTTCCATTTTACTCAGAGTATTTATGAAGTTTACATTAACATATGTAAATCTTGATCCATGCTTTGACACACGGATTGAAAATTTCTTCTATTTGATGTAACTAATACTAACAATGACATAGTGTTCCAGACATCTTAAAAGATGTGAAAAGATTGCAATCAGGATGGGTCCTGTAAGAGAAATAAGAAATAGAGTGATTTTCCTGGGACTCAGAGTTTGGAAAAAGACACGATTTTGACCTGGAAATCTCATCTTCAGAATCCTGAGAATTGCTGTGTAAATTTAGAAGCAAACTGCTAAGTTGTAGGTGGGGGGTCACTTCCATTTCTCACCTTCTCATCCTCAGGAAGAGGTGAGTCTCAGTTGTGGCTGGGAGAGCGGGCCTGGGTTCTCCGGAGGGACGGGGGCTTCGGCGTTAATCCAGCTGGATTATGGGACCACAGCTACGTGCCTCCTGCCTGTGGGGTCCAGCGCATTCCCCTCGGGCCAGGCGGGCATGCAGAGCGCCAGCTCCCCGTCAGCCCGTGGGCGTGCTCTCCGGGCTCTGGACAGACACGGTGCCAAGTTAAATGCCGGAGGCGATCAAGGAACTTCGCCTTCCTCGGGTTTGCTAAATCACTGAAGAGACTTAATCCACCAAATCTCAACAGTGTCGGCTACAGTTCAGTGACTTATTTAAGAAACAACGGTACCCTAACATTGTTGAGACTTTTATTGAAGGGTAAGGAAATCAACATTTCTTTATAAATGTATTTATTTGAAAAAATTACTTAGTTTCCTCTTTAAAAACTAAGACTTGTAAGGAAACTCGGGAATCTGCATTTTCTCAAGCAACCCATGTAATTCTGATGCCATTCGGGGCTCTGATTTAAGGTTTTTCTGGATTCTGTGTTCTCGTTAAATGGAATTTCTGTTTAGAACATGAGAAGTGTGTAAGCTTTCTTACTTCCTTGCACACATGGGGAAACTGGAATTGGGTCCTGTGTTGAAAAAATCTTAATCTTCCCACCTGTGTCAGGAAAACAACATCCGTTCTCGCTCCTGTGTGAGTGTCCTTTGCCTTCACATGGAACACCTCACCTCTGGCCCTTCGGGTCACCCCACGCGTGCGGTGTCCCCCCCACACCGGGCAGCCTGCAGCACGCCAGCCGGGTGCCCTACGGTTGCACCCAGTTCTGACGCTGTCTGCCTGGAGCCCCCACAGGCGAGGGGCCGAGGCCCAGGAGACGGCGTCCCCTTCACACGCCGACCACAGCAGTGGGTCTGCGAGTCCCCCAGGTTCTGTGCAACCCGGCTGCAGACCGGAGGGACCCACACCCCCCGTTCGGGTTTGACGGATTTGCTGGAGCGACCTGCAGACCTCAGGGAAACGCTTATTTACCAGTTTACCAGTCTGTTTTTATGAAGATCTATTTATTTATTTGAGAGAATGAGAGAGCGAGCACGAGCGGGAGGGGCAGAGGCAGAGGGAGTGAGAATCCCAAGCAGACTCCCGCCAAACGTGCTGAGCTGGGAGCCCAGTGTGGGGCTTGGCCTAGGACCCTGAGATCACGACCTGAGTCGAAACCAAGAGTCGGACGCCTCACCGACTGAGCCACCCAGGTGCCCCCAGTTGACGCGTCTGTTAAAGGACGTGATGAAGGACACAGACGAGCACCCGATGGAGAGGCACATATGGCGAGGTTTGGGAGGGTCGCCCTCCCGGTGTGGACGGTGGACGTGTTCACCAACCTGGAAGCTCCTGAATCGTGTATTTTTTGGATTTTATGGAGGCTTCTTTACACAGGTGATCAATCCTTAACTCCATTTCCAGCCCCCTCCCCTCTCTGGAGGTTGGGGGTGGGGCTCAAAACTCCAAGCTTCTAACTGAGGCGGCTCTTTCTGGTGACCATGCCTCATCCAGGAGCCCCTGCCCCCCAAGAGTCACCTCGTTGGAACAGGAGGTGCTCCCAGTTCTCTTATCCCTTAGGAACTCACAAGGATTTTAGGAGCTCTGTGCCAGGAACTGAGGGTCAGAGATCTATACATATATATATTTTTTTCTTTTCCTATTATCTCACAAGTATTAAACTAAGTTCCCAATACACTGAATCAGGTTCATCTGATTTGTGAGCTAGTATTCTTTCTACCATGAAATAAATGCTTCATAAAAGAAAGCCAATCAGGGAGATCCTTTACAACCACTAAGTAAAATAGAATTTCAATCTTCTGTATTAAAAAAAGAAATCTTCTGTGTTTTGAGTTGGATTATCTCATAATCCATTCTGTTATGGAGTTCTGATATAATTGCTTGGAAATTTCAGCGTATCTTGTAATCCGATGACTCAATACTATCTCGTTGGCTGGGGGGAAGGGTGAGTCCACAACTGGTTGCCAGGCTGCCGAGAACCGAGCTGGGCTTTGTGCCAATTCTGGTGAGTGACCTGGAGGTCACTGCCATGGCCCCAGGCCATGCCGGGTAGCACATGCGTGCTGGGGCGCTGGCAGGGACCCTCCTCCCTGATGCATTCATCACCCTCACATCACCAACGCTCATCACTCACGCTATCAACACCAGCAGAAGGAGCAAGGAGAAATCCGGAGACCATCATAAATCTACGCCCAGATGCCAGGGGGCCGAGAGACGAGAGTCCCATTTTTCTCTGGTGAGCTCTGGCAAGTTACAGGTTTGGCGTGTGTTCCGTACCAAGAAGCAGGGTGCTGCGTTCACTTGAAGCAAATTCAAAATGACCTGAACAAAGTGTGCATTGTTCCCCTCTTCTGTTTGCAGTTTGTAAAGAGTTCGGATGGTCTTCCAAGAGCTGACATGATCTGGCACGGAGCACGCCTGTGATAAAGCCCAGAGTAAAATTGGTAAACCCTGTGAAGGTTTTCTAACCTCTTTTTCTGCTTGCAATTTTCCTTTTAATCTGAATTCCCATAAATGTGACAGTTAGAACAGAAGAGGTAGAGGCCCAGCCATCAGCAGGGAGCCAGTCACTCCGCGGGCTCCAGGGTCTGGGGCCCGAGGGCCGAGGACAAGGGCGCCGGGCTGGAGACTCCCCTCGTCTGGAGCAGGGACCTGCATGAGCGGCTGTGGGTGTGTGGGGACAATCTGAGGACCGCGTGCTCAGTGCTGCGGGTGTGAAGTCTGTTGAAGGACCCTCAGCATGTTTCCATCATTGTCTCATCTGTGTCTGCCCTTCCCCCCAGAGGAATACTGCCCTTCACGGACACCCAAGCTCAGGGCTCATGGTGTTACTGACTTGGACCAAAATCTTTGTGGATTCAAGCTTTTGCCAATTTCTTTCAGGAGAGGCCCCAAAATTTCCATTAAAAGTTAACTTGTACAGATTTAAAATTACAAACCATAACTTGTGACCCATTTTTATGAAGCAGCTCCTCTTTCCTGTTGTTTGATCAGCAAACATTTACTGAGAACCTGCTACGTCCTCTCCAGCAGGAGCAGGGTATGGAGTTCTGTGAGGAAGGGAGACATGGCTCTGCTCCTCCTGGAGCATAAGAAAAGCCATGAGAAATTTCCTTTGAAAATAAACATTCACGCCATCAAGAGACAGCCTGCTAAGCACACATGTGTTGTCTATTCTTCCATTACTCACACTGGTGATCTTGGATGCATTCCCTGACATAGATCGACCCCAGTAAAATAAACAATGGAGGGAGTCCTACTTATCTTTGTAGTATTGCATTTAAACATTTCCCATTAAACATGTATTTCTCATATTCAGGTATAATCCACTCGGTCCAGTTTCTCAAGAAAAATCTGTAGAAGGTTTCTGTAACTCAGGACTTGACTGATTCTAGATTATTTAATGAGAACTGCATCCAGCACTGTGAACATATTGTATGGCCATCTACACTGTGCATATTTAAGTGAGGATTAATGTGTCTGGTGAACTTGGGTTGTTCAGTAACTATAATGGCAGCTGTGGGGAACTCATGGTTTTGATTATTTCAGCCTGGGTTCTTAGTAGAAATTACAGAAAGTTCTTGGCTACTGTTCACATATTTATTCCAAGTATGGTGTTTATATACTAGCTTGTTAATCAGATTACTTGAGCAGCAGTCCGTCCTTCTTTATAGTTTGCTCTTCAAGATGGTGGCTCTGTCTTGTTTCAGTTTTCTTTTCTTTGGCTTAGTAGCTGGGTCCTTTTGAGTTTTGAGTTCTCTTTGCAGATTTCTCATGTATTTGTGGTTATGGAGATGGCAATTTAAACCCCCTCTGAGGAGAAGATTCACTTTATGTTTAGAGTTGAGGCTCTAAGCATATCCCGCTTGGGTGGCGGCATGAATGCTGTGAGGTTTCCTATAGAACACCATCAGTCCCTCTGACCAACAATGGATAATACACACGAATCATGGTTTCCACCAGTGGTCAAGGAACCCTCTACATCACACATAGTCCCTTCAGGAACCACTGAAGAGGGAAGGAGAGGGACCGTGTCACACACCAAGTGTATAATTATGAAACTATAGCATCAGAATAACATAGGATGCCTTGCTAACCTGTGAATGGAGATAGGGTCATGTTAACAACCAAAACACAAATTTTACTGGAGTTAAGGAATCTTGCAAAGATGCCTGTTTCATAGGAGGTTAGAAACAGTTTGGACCAACCATCATGAAACCACACAATGCCACCATAACTTCTGACCATGTTTCAGGGCAAGATTGTGTCTACACCACAGGTTTACCCCTACGTGCTGGAGCTCAGAAGCCCTGGAGATCTAGAGCCTAAGGCAGCTTTGTTGCCAAGTCCTAATGGAAACACCTTCTTCTCTGTTCTGTGTTAGTTACTCTCAGGAAAGTCCCAAAGCCTTGCCATTTGTATCCTAAACTTATGTTAGTGTAAGTGTTAGTGTAAGTGGTGAAGAAGAAACACAAAATTTACTCAGATTGAATAAACTGAGGACATGTATCCCCTTTACTAGGCTCAAGACTGATTCCATCTTCCTCATAAACCTTGGGATTCAAAAGTTGGTATTAGCAAAGGATAACAGTCTTGTCCCTCTGTCCAGCTTAAAGTATAATCCAATAGGTCAGTCTCTCCGGGGAACCACTTAGACACTTGCCTTCCCTCCTTCCTCCTGCCACCATGAGTGGCTCCTGCAGATGCTCCGAGGTATGCACCCCCTGTGATGGAGGCAGGTGGACGCACCCCCAGTTGTGCCCTCTGCTTCTCAAGCAGTAGCCTTTTCCTCTCATTTGCCTCATATTCTGCTGGCATTTGGTGTGAAAGCGGTGGGTGCCTTTTGTTGGCCCAAGTACTGCTCAAGGCACATAGTGGTTTTTGCCAACTCCATCCTGCTTCGGCTCCTACTGGCCGTATATCCCTGACTTTCTGCCTGTGGTCTCCACCAGGCACCTCGGCTCAGCAAGAACCCACCAGCTATGCCACGGGGCCAGCTCGTCTTGCTGTGGGGGCACATGGCTGCTGGCAGGAGAGGTTGTCTCTCTTGACTGCAGTCTCACGGGCATGTGGCGTCAGAGAGACTTGCGAGTGCCAAGCGAAGCAACCTCCTGTGGAGCAGGGCACGCTGCCTTTCACCTGGGCCAGCAGGGCTCTCAAAGCCCCTGACGGGTCCTAAACCATCCACCTCCCCACCCCACTCTGCTTGTTTCCCTAAACTAACACTCACATGTGTCCTCTCCAGCACCGTCTTTCGTGACAGAAATAATACCTCTGTACCAGGCATGGCATTAGACACTTCAGCTCATTTTCCCCACAACAAATCCTGAGATAGTGAGAGCTGTTATCTTCATGATCTCAATTATACAGTCAAGGAAAAGGGATAGTGAGAAGTTGCAGTGCCTGCTTACGATCTCAGACCTAGGGAGTGACATTAACCACCACCCCATCCTGCCCCGCATTCAAACCTCACGAGGACCCTGAGACATGGTCAGTGACGGAGCACACTTCACAGACAGAAGCCTGCCCACCAGTGACAGTGCGGGGATGGGTAGCTCCAGAGTCCGTCCTGGGGGCTAGGGGTTGGCACACTGCTGTCCGGGTTTTGTTTTGCTACGACCACACCCCTTTCCTTACGGTCTGTCTATGGCTGCTTTCCAGCTACAGCAGCAGAGCTGAGTAGTTGCAACCAAAACCATATGGCTTACAAAGCCTACAATACATATTCTTGGCCCTTTACAGAAAGTTTGCTGACCCCTGTCTAAGCCACCAGATCACACTTCTCCCACCACACACTAAGCCTTGACTGGGGGCAGAAATGGCTTTCTTTACACTACAGGAAGGCATCTGGGGTCTTCTCTGCACAGCATGCTGTCTTGCTAAAGAGGATGCAGGTACCCCTTTTGCTGGTTTGATAACTGTTGCAGTGATTGGGTTTCTAGGTGGAAGGCCAAGGGGCTAGATTTAAGAGGTATGTTCAAGGCACAGCTCTAATATTTGCAAGCAATCTCTGTCCCAGCTGTCTCCGTCTTCACTCATACAGCCCTCACAAAGGCCGGTGTGAGTGCAAGTGGGCTGGACAAAGGGAAACACATCAGGACAGAGCTTTCGCACCTGGGGATCACCTGCCCCGCTACCTAGACCTGCTCACTGGGACTCAGTTATCATGCCTGGTTTCACTTCCTTTGGTTCATTTGTCTCCCAGGAGGTACTCACACTCTCTTCAAGAGGCTCACCCCATTGCTTTTCTAGATGAGGTCAGTTGTGTCTGAATCCCAAATGACGCCCAGTTAGAACTACCATTACACTGCATATGCAAGCACCAGAGGCTTGTTCCAGAGTTCCTGCGTCAGTGGGAATGTAGCCCAATCTGTAATCAATACCCACATTCGTCCCTGCCAAAGAGGAGGGGGATAGGAAGTAAGTACAGAGGTTCATGCTTATGTGAAAGGGAGACTGGTGAACCAGATTCCTTGCTGTTAGGTACGCAAGGTTCTTTTGCTTTGGCAAGACCCAGACACAAAATCTGCCATTAACACTGACTCATGAATCATAAAATTATTATTAGGAAAAATAGGGGAGAGGCACAAGCAAATATCCAAATGACAAAAAATAATCTATTCTTGGTTTATTTTCATGTAAAGTTCTATAAATGAAACCATCTGGTTTTCTACATCTTTTAATAGTCTTCTTAGCTTACAGTAAGTTTTTTCAAACTGCAAGTGGACATAGACGACATGTGTCATTACTTAGAACCCAGCCGTGCAAACATCATTAGCATGAAGACTTGAAATGGCATGCTTCATGTGCTCTTTGTAATGCTCTCCAGAACTTGTCGGGGATTCTAAAAATGAATTTTTGTTCCCAGAAAATGTGTTATGTTTTAACAAAGGCCACTTATTAACTATTTCTCACTAACAAAGGAGATAAGACAATATCGATCACATACAAATTTATAATTGACTCCATGTAGAACAGACACCCAGTTCTCCCCTCAAGACCCTAAAGCTGTCACCATGGTGCCCTGGAACCCCAGAACACCAAAGACAGAACAGAGCTCACTTGACTAGTCTTCTAGTCTCCTGGCTTTTTCAAGGAAGAATGGCTGCCATTTTTTTTAAGCATGCTGTCATAGTCATGGTACTTAGTTCTTGGAAACTAAACATCAGTACTAAGAAAAATGTTAAGTATGTAAAGTTGGTCCTGAAGTATCAGTGACCAGCAGCCACATATATGAAGCTGGGGCTTGTCCACCGTGATCTCATGGGTTGGCTCTAAAGGATAAATTCTACATTAAAATTTAAACCTCCAAGAGTGTTCCTAAACCAACAGTGCTCCCTGGATCCTAACAAGAGTAAATGCAAATCTTCTTTAAAGGAGAGCATTTCAGGGCGCCTGGGTGGCTTAGTCAGTTAGACGTCTTCCTTTGGCTCAGGTCATGATCCCAGGGTTCTGGGATCGAGTCCCACATTGGGCTCCCTGCTCAGTGAGGAGTCTGCTTCTCCCTCTACCCCTGTCCCCTGCTTGTGATCTCTCTCTCTTGGATAAATAAATAAAATCTTAAAGGAGAGCATTTGGTGTCCTTATGTATTATTAAGTTGAACTACACGTATGAGCTCACAATTAAAATTTACCGAAACTACTAGAAAAAATTACCACCATGAAAGAGAGTCACAGAAACCAGAACAACACTGAGACCAAGGAGAAAAGACTATAAAAAATAAGGAGACATAATTTAAAATATAAAACTTTCAGACATGAAAAATATAATCACTATAATTAAAAACTCCATGATTAGTTAAAAAGAATGATGAGAGATTAGTAAAATGGAAGACTGTTCTGAAGAAATCACACAAGAAGTAGCTGGAGCTAGAGTGAGGTGATAAGTGTGAAAGAAAGTTTAAAAGATATGAAAAATTGACTGAAGAATTCTAATGTATGTCTAAACTGAAGGCAAGGAAAAAGAATTAAAAAATTGGAACAGAAACAATATTTTGGGGGGCGCCTGGGTGACTCAGTCGGTTAAGCCTCTGCCTTCGGCTCAGGTCATGATTCCAGGGTCCTGGGATCGAGCCCCGAGTTGGGCTTCCTGCTCAGCGGGGAGCCTGCTTCTCCCTTTCCTCCCCGCTCACTCTTGATCTCTGTTGCTATCTCTGTCTGTCTGTCTGTCTGTCTCTCTCAAATAAATAAATAAATAAATAAATAAATAAATAAATAAATAAATCTTTAAAAAAGAAATAATATTTTGGTAGAGTTAATAGCTGAATGTATACCAAGTGTGACAACAACAAAAAAGCCCACTACCTCTATTCCAGTAAATGTTCAGAGCACCAAACACAAAGAGAAGATCTTAAATGTGGCTAGAGAAACAAGAGGGCATCTTAAATGAAATAATAACTAGACTATCAGAAAACTTCTAAGTAGAAACAAGGAAAATTAGAAGACAGAAGAATAAAATTTTCAAAGTTCCAAAAGAAAAGAAATGTCAACTGAGAATGGTGTGCCTGCCAAAATTAGATTCAAGAACAAGGGCAATATAAAGATCAACACAAAGTCACCTCTGAGTAGAATACTGTTAAAGATAGTGCTAAATGACATACTTCAAAAAGGAAAAATAATCACTGAATGAAAAAAAGGAATAAAGAGAAAAAAGAATGATAATTTATGGGGGAAAATGTTAGCAAACATATGGTAAACATAACAATAATAATAATAACAATAATAATAATATTCCTTGGGGTTAGAGACAATAAAATAAAATAAATAAAAAACTAAAATACACAGAAACAACTGCATATAAATTGGGAGGAGTAAGAGATGTTAAAACATTCTGCCGTTAAGCTTCAGGATTCCTCTTGTGAAGCCTTAAGCTCCAGTATTCTTTTTTGTACTGTCTTCTGGTTTTGGTATTAAGATGAGTCTGGCCTTTTAAATATGTTGGGAAGTATCCCTCCCTCTTTTATTTTCTGAAAGAGGTTGTGTACAATTGGTGTTAACTCTTCTCTATTGTTTGGTAGAACTCCAGTGAAATCAACCTGGAGATTTTTCTTTTTGGAGAACTTCTTAGTTACAAATTAAAAGGCTTTAATGGTTATAGTACTATTCAAATGATGTATTTCATCTTTGTTGAGATTTTGTATTTTGTGATTTTCAAGGAATTGGTTCATGTCTTCCAGGTTGTAGAATTTATGAGCATAAATTAGTTGTTACATTCCCTTATTTTCCTTTTAATAGCTGTAAGATCTGCAATGATGGATTTTATTTTATTCCTCATGTTGCTAATTGGTGTCTTCTCTCTTTTCATAAGCCATACTACACAATAAATTTCATTGATTTTTCAAAGAACCAGCTTTTGGTTTCACTGATTTTTTATTGAATTTCTCTTTTCAACTTCATTGATCTCTGTTCCTTCTTATTTCTTTTCACCCACTTGCTTTTGATTTATTTTGTTTTTTCCCCCTAGTTTATTTAAGTAGGAACTTAGATTATTGATTTGAGACTTTTACTATTTTCTTTTTTTAAAAGATTTGTTATTTATTTATTTATTTGACAGAGAGAAACACAGCGAGAGAGGGAACACAAGCAGGGGGAGTGGGAGAGGGAGAAACAGGCTTCCCGCTGAGCAGGGAGCCCGATGCGGGGCTCGATCCCAGGATCCTGGGATCATGACCTGAGCCAAAGGTAGACGCTTAATGAATGAGCCACCCAGGCATCCCACTTTTTACTATTTTCTAATATAAACAATCTGTGGTATACATTTTCCTCTCAGCATTACTTCAGCTGTATCCCACATACTTTTACATGTTGCATATTCATTTCCATTCAGATTGACTGATTGACTTAATTTTTATTTTATTTTTTTAAATTATTTTTAAGGTTTTTTTTTTTTTTTTTTGAGACTTCCTTTTAGACCCATGGGATATTTAGAAAGCTGTTGTTTAATTTTCTTGTATTTAGAGATTTTCCTGTCAACTTTTAGTTATTGTTTCTAGTTTGCTTCCATTATGCAAATTATATAGTTGTTGGGTGGTGTGTTCTATACATGTCAGTCAGATATTGTTGATTAATTATATTGTTCAGATCTATATATCCTAGCTATTTTTCTATTAGTTGTGTTGCGTAGAGGGGATGTTGGAATCCCCAACTGTAACTATGGACCTGCACATTTCTCCTTTCAGCTCTATCAGTTGTTGTTTTTGTTTTCTTTAATCTGTTTTTCTAGCTTTAATGAAGTATAATTGACAAATAAAATTTTATATATTTGAGGTGTAAAATGTGATGATTTGATATACATCTACCCTGTGAAATGATTTCCACAATCAGGTTAATTAACACATCCACCACCTCACATAGTTACCTTTTTCTTTTTGTGGTGAGAATGCTTAAAATCTGTTCTTTTAGCAAATTTCAAGTGTACAGTTATTAACTATAGTCACCATGCTGTACATTAGATCATCATGCTGTACTTATTTGTCTTATAATTGTTGATTTGTGTATTTTGAGACTCTGTTGTTTGATGCATACATATTTTGGATCATTATGACTTCCTGTGAGTTGATTTCTTGATCATTTATGTAATGTTCCTCTTTCTTTATAGTAATTTTCTTTGCTCTAAAGCCTCCTTTTTCAGATGATTAATATAGCCACTCTGCTTTTTTAAATTGATGGTTCCATGGATAGCTTTTTCTATCTTTCTACTATCAAGCTATGTTGAAATTGAAGTGAATTTCTTATGAAGTGCATATAGTTGGGTGATTTCTTTATCCACTCTGCCAGTCTTTGTCTTTATTGGTGTATTTAGGCCATTTGTATTTAATGTAATTATTTTGACTCATCGCTATCATTTTATGCTTTGGCTTCTTTCTATTGTTTTTTTTTTATTGTTTCTTATTCCTATTAATGTTTTTCTCCCTTCTTTGTGTTACCTGAACATTATTTTGCATTCCATTTTAATTTATTTATAGTATTTTTGAGTGAATCTCTTTGTACACTTTTCATAGTGGCTGCTCTGGATGTTACAATATGTACAGATGGCTTATCACACTCCACTGGTATCAGTACTCTACCACTTTGAGTAAATGTCAAAACTTCACTTTTACTTATGTGACTTTCCCTCCCCTGCTTTTAAATATCATTGTCTTGTTTATCAGATGGAGTTATAATTTGTGTTATAATTATCAAATATAACTTAAAGAATTCATGAGAAAATGAGTTTAATATAGATGTCTATGCCTGTATCCCTGATCTTTCTGTTGCTCCTTCTTCCATCCTGTTTTCTTCTATTATTTTCTTTATAATTTAATACTTTCCTGTAGCCAGAATTTAAGCACAGATGCATAGACTTCTTTTCACTTTTCCTTCCTCTGAATGTTATTTCCATGTAATTTCTCAGTTATTTTTTTTTCAGATATAGAATTTACAGTTAACAGTTCTTTTCCTTCATCACTTAAAAGTGTGCTAAAAATAAAGAAAAGAAGAAAGAAAGAGAAAGAAAGAAAGAAAGAAAGAAAGAAAGAAAGAAAGAAAGAAAGAAA
>NW_023270812.1:11273998-11440070 GCF_011800145.1 Mirounga leonina
AAAGAAAGAAAGAAAGAAAGAAAGAAAGAAAGAAAGAAAGAAAGAAAAGAAAGAAAAGAAAGAAAGGAAGAAAAAGAAAGAAAGAAAGGAAGAAAAAGTTAGGAAAGGAGAGGATATTATACTATTTCCCTCTGCCCTCCACTGTTTCAGAGGAGAAATCCAGTCATTTGAATTGGTGTTTTCCTATAAGCAATGTGTTGTTTTTCTCTGGCTGCTTTTAAGATATTTTGTCTTTAGTTTTCAGAATTTTAATTATCTGTTTTGGTGTGGATTTCTTTGGGTTGATCCTGTTTAGAGTTTTTCAGTCTCTTGAATCTGTAAGTTTGTGGGGGGGGGGGGTTGTTTTGTTTTGTTTTGCCAAATTTGGGATGTCAGTATTTCTTGGGTACTCCTTCAGCCCTGCTCTCTTCCTTCTCTGGGACACTAATGGTGCAAGCAATGGATCTTCCGTTAATGTCCCCTAGGTCCCTAGACTACTCATATATTCACTTTTTGTTCAGTCTCTTTTTTTCTCGTTCACAATCCTATTTCTCTGTCCTGAGATCCCTGAATCTATCCTCTGTCATTCCCACTCAACTATTGCCCATCCAGCGATTTTTAAATTTCTGTCATGTTTTGTCAGTTCTATAATTTCCATCTGGATCTGTTGTATAATTTCTATGCTTTGCTGAGACAACTTTGTCTTGTCTTTTCTTTATGTCCAGCTATAATTATTTATTTATGCAGAATGTCTATCATGTATGAGTTCATTTTACAATAAGCCAGTCACTAACTCAATATTAAATCATAGAACCAACCCTGCTGCTTCTGACTACCTCACTTTAAAATATCTTTTTGGAATTTTTACTAATTCAGCACTATGTAATATAAAACCAAGTTGAGATCATGTCTCATTATATGCAGAATTTTGTGTACCAGAGAAGCGACTATGCATGTGTCCAGGTAGAGCTCAAGAAAGATGGACAAAAGGGGGTCTGTTCATCCTCTTCAACCAAAAAGGACACCAGTCTTATCTTTCTTATGTCCTAAAATTCTATGCAACATTTTATATTAAAAATAGAAAGAGGGGGCGCCTGGGTGGCTCAGTTGTTAAGCGTCTGCCTTCGGCTCAGGTCACGATCCCAGGGTCCTGGGATCGAGCTCCGCATCAGGCTCCCTGCTCAGCGGGAAGCCTGGTTCTCCCTCTCCCACTCCCCCTGTTTGTGTTCGCTCTCTAGCTGTCTCTCTCTCTCTCTGTCAAATAAATAAATAAATAAATAAATAAATAAATAAATAAATAATCCATTAAAAAAAAATAGAAAGAGGGGAGGATCCTGCTGCCAAAGAGTTCAGAGAATTATAGACCTTGATACATATGAAGTTTATAGATGCAGCTTAGTAACAGACATCAAGACTGAAGGCCTAAAAACTCCCATTGCTGACATTTTCTCTTTTTTCATTTGTTTTAAGAGAATTTGTAATAGTTTGCTGAAGCATTTTTTTAAAATGACAGATGCTTTAAAATCTTTGTCAGGTGATTCCAAAATCTGACTCATCTTGGTCTCAGCATCCATTGATTGCCTTCATATTCATGCTGAGTTGTCCTGGCTCCTGGAATGATGATGTTTGCCACTTGCATGTCAGAGAGGGTGAGAATTCTCAGACCCATTGGGACAAAGGTACTTTTCTAGCTGGGTGCTTGTTGTGGCAGGACCCCTATCCTGGTGTCCCTTGGATCCCCTCTGTCTCTTGGTAAGGGGGGAGAGCCTTAGGCCCTGGAGACTCAGCCAAGACTGAGCCACTTGGTATGGTGGGCCTCTCTTGCCAGTGTCACAAGACTGCCCTGTATTCTTGGTAGAAAAGGGGAACTTCAGGCAGTGAGGAGGTAGGGTGCCTCTGGCTGTTGGCAGGGTTCTGAGTCTATCCCCCCTTGCCATTGGCAGAGTCATGCTCACCTGGCATGTCAGAGGAGTGGATGCTGTCAGAATCAGGGGAAGAATCAGCCTAACTTGGCTTTGTTCTGGTGTTAGGCTTGAGGTCTGGAAATTCTTCAGATCAGTGTGGGTATATAAGATGCCCTCTGCTGTGCTCTTCCTCCAGTCCTGGGGTAACAAGCCACCCCCCTTTCTCTAGTCATATCTCAAAGTCCTCTGGCCGCTTCCTGCATGACTTCCAGGGTTTCCAATTGTACTTCATGGCAAGAGCAGGAAGAAACAAGTCTATACCATCTTGTCCAGATCAGAAGTTCTGTCTAAGCTATAGCTGAAGCTATGGTCTTACACAAAGTCAAGGTAAAAGTCAGTAAAGGAATAGAGTGAACAAAACCTAAATCAGAAGAATGAAGGAAAAGAATTAAGAATAAGAACAAAATCCACCACTTATATGATGCTGACTGTACACTAGGCATACACTCTTACATACAAATCCACCTGCACTCCCAGCTCTGTCTCTTGGTGAGGGGGGAGAGGTCCCATGAGATAGTTTCCAACTCACTGATTATTCCAGGATTCCTATCTCAAGACCCAACCTTTTCCTTGAACTCCAGGATTGTGTGGAAATTCCTCACTGAAACCTCTGCTTGGACATAGAAATAGTTCCAACTTAACATGTCCAAACCTAAACTGTGATTTTCTCTGCAAACCAAGCCAACCCCTCCTGTGGACATCTCGCATTTGTGAGTGAGCACGTCTGCCTTCCAGGTGCTCAGGTCATACTCACAGAGCCATCGTCTGGCCCCTCTCTCCCTCATCACACAGACCCAGGCCATCAGCAAATCCAGCTGTGCTGCTATTAGAGCCTTTCAAGAATCTGACCACATCTCTGAATTTTCAGTGCTGACAACCTGCTAGAAGCTATCCTGCACATCTCATAATTGTCTCCCATTTAATTAGCGTGATGGCCCTGCATATTCTCCCTGCTTCATCCTCTGACCTTGTCGACACAGTAGCCAGAATGACTTTGCTGTTAAGTCAGACATACTCACTCCCCCTGACGTGGGTTCCTCTGACTTCCCCTTCTCTGGAGGTCAATCCACTGTGTCTTCGAGACTTTGAGTACTCTCACCCGCTCATAACCTCTCTTGTTCCTGATGCTGGATATTTTCTGCTTGTCCATCTTGTTCAACTCCCCACTCTTTGCCCCCCTATTTTGTGCCCAGGAGGCTGACATTTGTGACCTGTATCTACAGGGTCCCTTTCTGTCTGGCTTCATTAAAATGGGTGATACCAGCAGGAAATTGGGATGGGGAGAAGAGCAAAGGTGGGATACTGTCCTTTCTCTCTTTCTCTCGATCAGGGGTTGGCAGGACCTGTTCCTACTGATGCCCAGTGACTCACCAGGAGCTGTGGGTCTCGTTGGGCTCAGTAACTGTGCCTTCCCCTTCAAACCTTGGCACAGAGTGATTTACCCCGAATCTGACCACATCTTCGTATTCCTGCTTTGAATATGCCATCATTGTTAGTTAGTTATTTAGTTAGTTTGCTGGGGCCCCTTGTTCCCTACTGTGTCCATTGTTCTCTCTGCTCTGGCCAGGTAGTCCTCTTTCCTACTTAACTCCAGCATGCTCTTACCTCAATACCTTGCATCTGCTCCCTCTCTGCCTAGACCAGACAGCATCTGCATGGACCACCCTGGGCTTTCCAAGCACAACCATCAAGGACCCCTTCACGCCCAAGTTTTAATCATTGTATTTAAAATTGCAATATTGACTTCCCACCACAACACTCTTGATTCCCTGTATCCTGGCTTATTCCGCCTAAAACTACAACTCAAAAGTGAGTGACTGAAGAAGCCAGCCATGCCCGGCACTTCAGTAACCTGCAAGAAAGCTAAGTCTATAAGACCTTCTGACTAGAAAGCACCAGACCCAGATGGTTTTAATGCACTATTTCTATAAAAATGCATACCATTCCTGTGAGGTAGGCACTATTTTTATTCCCCTTTAGAAATGAGTAAACAGAGGCTTGAGAGCAAATTGCCCAGGGTCAAGTAGCCCCCAGCTGGGGGTGGGAGGGGTGGGGAGGGGGCAGGGACTGGAAAAACTCACTCCTTTAAAATTTCATGAAACATACAACTAAAGTGTGTCATCCCTTCGAAGCAGCTATAGGTTTCATATACCGGAGCACGGGAGGGGATGAAATTGAACACACCTTCTTGGGAGTTGGTCCCTGCGCGCTTTGGTGCTGCGACCCCCCCGAGTCACGAGAGCCGAGCAATGGCGAGTGTTCCCATTGCCCTCATCAGCAGGGCCTGGGCCGCGGACGCTTGCAGTGTTTTTCTCTTGTTTGCTGAGCCAATTATGAAAAAAGTGAGCTCAAGCGGTTTATTCCCTCTGCTTCTCTGACCTCCTGCCCAAGCGAGGTCCGGGAGGCCGGCGCGCCCCGCATCCGCAGCCGACTGCGGCCCCCGCGCCGGGGGAGGCGCCAGGCTGCCTGCGTGGGCCTGTTCTCCTCCTGCAGCTGCCCCTGGACATCTTTAATTTATTATTCCTCTTACATAACTTTGTTTTGGTGCATGAGCTTCCATTCCCATGACTTTATGTTGAGAAACATGCTAAAACCGAGGCTTTGCCTTTCACGACCGCCGCGGAGCTGGGTTAGCCTGGCTTCGTGCCCGGGCCGGCCCGGAGCTGGGGGAGGCCGGCCTCGGCCCCCCGGGAAGCAGGCTGGACGCTCCTGCGCCGCACTGGTCGGCCCTGCGGTGGGCTCCTAGTGCGAGGGGAGCCTCACACCTGCCACGGGCCTGCGGCCCCGGATCCCGGGAGGGGGCGGGGGCTGCCCCAGCCCCGCACCTCCGCGCCTCGCCTGGCACCTGCCGAGCACCTGCTAAGGACACAGTGGTCCTGCAAGTGCACGGCAGGTGAATCTGAGACTGTTACCCAATGAGTAATGGCGTCCAAAGAAGAACAATGGATGTGCGCGTCTTAGGAGGTCAGGTGTGAAGAATGAGCCCCTGTGCCTCGAACTTGTGTTCTGCGTGCATTTGTATAAGCTGCCTCCCGTGTGGGTGCGCCCCTCCCCAAACACCCAGCAGCTCTGCGGTAGGGCCCAAGCGGAGGATCTCCCAGCGGCCCAGATGTGCCCAGGAGCCCGTGGCTTCCCGACCCCTTCTGAACCCGGGTACATAGGGCCGTGGCTGCAGGAGCAAGCCTGCACTGCACCCTGGGCCCTAACCACTGACCGCGGACTGCTCCGCACCTCACCTGTCTGCATCTGCGCTTCTACATCTTCCCATCACTTTTTACCTTTCCCTTCCTGGGCCAGGGGCAGCGTGGGGTGGGGCGAGCCGGTGGTAACAGGAGATCACATGACCGTGCATTGGCTTTTGAAGGTGGGAAGGAGTCTGAAGTTCTGGAGTGGAGGCATCACACCTGCACGCAGCTGGGTGCCAGGCACGCAGGTAGAGCCAGGCCCTGCACCTGCTCCCCGACCCTTCGTCACTAAACCTCCTTGGAATGGGCAGTGGCTCACACGTGACTTGTTTTATTGTCAGCCTTCTGAAAACTGTGGTATCCCTGAAAGTGTTACTCTCCTGTGCTTGTGCTGAATTATTACTACGTCGGTCTGACTCCCCAGGTAGACCGTGCACCTGGTGTTCAGAGCTTGACCAGTGCCTGGAACACTGACGTCCTGGAGTCAAAACAGCTCAGTTGCTCTTTAATTAGATAAAAGTTGACATTGGAAGCTCCTATCTGCTCATAAGGAAAATTTTATTCCTTGTCTTAGTTCATAATTCCCCTCCTCGTATCTGTGTGTTCACTTACTGTTCTTTTTCTAACTTCTGGGACTGGAAGCTGAGATCTTCTCTTAGCAACTGTTCTGCTTCTGTAATATATGCACTTAATGGTATACCAATTCCTCCAAGCACTGCTCAGCTGCATCCACAAGCTGTGATGGGCCGTGTTTTGATCGTTTTTCAATTACAAATATTTCTAATTTCCACTGTACTTCTGTTACTCAGTAATGGTCTAGAAGGGTGAGGTGCAATTATTTTAGTTGCCTTCTGTTGCCGATTCTAGGGGAATTGCACTGTGTAGGAAAACATACGTCTTTACAGCTCGGACGTACAGCAATTGGAACACAGTTAAGGACCTCTGTTCCCGTGCATGAAGACCTCACCACAAGCTTGATGCGGGCTCTGAGGCACAGTAGGTGAGGGACGGCTCTGGGGACGGTCCCTGTGTCAGGCTCACAGGAGGCGGAGGTGCCTGCCCCGTCCTCCTGCTAGGTCGATCCTCCTGCTAGGGCGAGGTGGCCCAGGTGCAGGTGGGATTAGAGGCCTGGCGGGGGAGACCAGTGTCATTTTATTCCAGGGACTTCTTTGGCTCCTGGAAGAAATGTTGCTCCTGAAAAACACATCTCCCCGATGATAAAATGTTTAAGTTGTGCAAAAACTATTCAGGTAGACTTTGCACTCCCGAAGTCATGTCAAAACTGAAGCCAAGCCACAGGGAGGTTTTGAACGTAAAGCCATTGCTCGTTCAGCTCAGGGCGGTCCCTGGGCAGTGAGGCCAGGCTGACCTGGGCTTGGGTCAGCAAGGGGGGGGGCGGCCCCTCTGCGGCTGGGCAATCGCAGCTGTTGCAGGACGCAACGCTCCGTGACCCCTTGCTAGGGGCCTTCTTTTCAGGGACTTTCAGTGTTGGTGCTAGTGGGCATGCTCCTGCCCACTCCCCCAGCCCCAGCGGCCAGGAGCTGGACGGGGCACTGGCATTGCCAGACCAAACAGTGTGGTTTACCTCCGAGCACTTAGGTAGCCCCCATAACTGAATTCTTCTCTGCGTCTCCTGGTTGAATTTGGTCACCCCTTGGGAGCTGAGCGGTCCTACCCGTCCACTCGAAGTCTCCCGTGTTCCTGGAGTCCGCCCCCCTGCCCCCAGCACCCCTGCTCCGGGCAGCCATCTGCCGGATTTCTGCCGCTGTGGACGAGTCTGCATGTTCTAGAATGTCATGCAGATGGGGACGGGGCGTGCACACTTTTCCCCACGGCCTGGCTTCCTCTGTCCACAGGGAGCGTTGGGTCCCGGGGTCCCTGGGCACGGGGAGGGGAGAGCTCTCAGCCACAGCTCCGCCTCCAGCACCTGCTCCAGGACAGTGGGATCATTTCCGGCATGGTGAGCTGCACACAAACGTACCCAAAGGTTGTGTTTCAGATGTAAGTATTCCAGGAGTGAAATGACGGGGCCATACGGTAGGTGTTAAGTTTCGTATTTTATGAATTTGCAGAACCGCTTTCCGAAGTGGCTTTCTGCTCCCACCAGGAGTGCAGAGGCACCCGGGGGGTCTCCATCCTCGCCCGCGTTCCATGTGGCCTCATTGTGGAATACCAGGCCCTCCAGCGGCCGAGCAGAGGCCTGGCTCAGTGGTTTTAACCTGCGTTTCCAGGGACGACCTCTGCGGACGTTTGCCTCCCCTGCCCTCCGCCAGTTGTGGTCTCCCTGTTACCGAGATGTCCTTTAAAACCCTGGCCCATATTTGCACTGGATTGTTTGTCACCATTTCGTTGTAAGCTATTTATATATTCAGAATAAAAGCTCTTTGTCAGATATTTGTTTTGCAAATATTTTTTTCTCCATCTGTGCTGTAATTTTAAATGATGTCTTGAAGGGTAAAAATTCATAATTTTGATGGTTTCATCCATGATTTATGTTTTTATGTCCTCTTTAGGAAAATTTTACCAAACAGAAGCTCATTAATCTTTTCTCCTATGGTTTTTCTATAAATACTGTTAACCAGCTTGACCATATTGATGTTCATAGATGACTCCACCTGATAGCAAGAAAATACATTTTTCTCAAGTTGAAAAATTCACCAAGGTAAGTGATATTCTGGGCCATGAATCTAATCCTAAAGCTGGTAAAGTAATAGAAAACACACAAATATATTCTCAAATATAACAAAACTGACTGAAAATAAAAAACAAAATTATATTCGGAAAATCCCTGAAGATATGGAAACGCAAGAGCACACTTCTAAATAACCCATGGGTCAAAAGAGAAATCTCACAATAAATTTAAAATATTTTAAGCTAAATAAAAATACATTTGAAAACTTGCAGGATGTAGCTAACACAGTGCTTGGAGGGAAATTTAGATTATTAAATGTGTGTGTTGGAATATAGCAACCATCTAAAATCAGTAATGTTAAAAGTTATAGGACAATTAAACATATTTCCATGGACACCAATGAACATTTAGAAATTGAATTTTAAAAATACCACTTACAATAGCACCAAAACAAACGGAGTACGTAGATATGAACACAACAAAATAGGCCTCTATGCTGGAAACCACAGAACATTGATGAAAGAAATAAAAAGGATCTCAGTAAATGGAGAAATGCCTTGTATCACGGATTAGAAGACTCAGGTATTTCAAAGATGTCAATTTTCCCGGTTCCCCCCAGCTGGGTCAGTACAACCTCACTCAGATTTCAGCAGATCTGTTCTGGAGACAACAAACGGAACCTAAGGCTCAATCAGCAAGGCGAAGGAACTACAGGAACCGAAGAATTCTGAATGACAGCAGGCAAAGGAGCGGAGCTGTAGGACCCAGTGTGGGGACTCGCTATATGGCTGCAGTGATGAACGCAGCATCATCGCAGTGGCGGGCGGGGGTCTGCGGCAGGAGAGCCCAGGCAGGGGTGCACCCCCACAGCGGGAGTGACTTCCAGCACAGACACAAAAGCATTCTCCGCTGAGAAGGGTGGTCTTTCAATTAATGCTGTTGGAGCACTTAAACATTCATATGCAAAAAAAAAAAAAAATTTGACCCATATTTTGTCCAAAATACAAACAATAACTCCTAATGAATGATAGACCTAAATGTAAAATAAAAATTACAAAATTTCCAAAACAAAGCACCAAAGGAAATCTGCGTGGCCTTGGTTCTGGTAAGGAGTTTGTAGATGTCATACCAAAAGTACGATCCATAAAAGAAAATTTTGCTAAATTTGACTTAATCAGAAATGTAAAAAACTTTTGCTCTGCAAAAGACACTGCAAATATCATGAAAAGATAAGCCTCAGACTTGGAAAAACTATTTGCCAATTAGATATCTAATAAAGGACTTGTATCCAGAACTCTCTCCCTCCCTCCCCCTCTCCCTCCCTCCCTCTCTCTACCCCTCTCTCTACCCCTCTCTCTCCCTCTCTCCCTCCCTCTCTCCCTCCCTCTCTCTCTCCCCCTTCCCTCCTCTCGCTCTCTCAACAATAAGTATTGCTAAAATTACTTTTTTTCAAAGCGACAGGCCCAGTGCTGGTGGGCATGTGCAGCTGTAGGAGCTCTCGCTCTGTGCTGGAGGGACGCAGAAACAGAAGGACCACCTCGGACGACAGCTCGCTGTTCCCTGTGATGATAAACATACACTTACCACACGGCCCCGAAATCCCTGAGCTACATCTTCACCTAAGTGCATGGAAAACTTACATTCCCACCAAAAGCGGTTTGTAAACCTTTCTATCAACTTGGAAACAGCCAAGCTGTCCTCTAGCAGAGAGTGGGTGAACAAACTGTGGTCTGTTCACACAGTAGAACAACGCACTGAAAAGGATTCACAAGGAGCCTGGCTGAGTCTCAACGCCGTTTCCGTGAGTGAAAGAAGCCAGACCCCAGGACTACATATTGTATTTTTCCATTTATATGCCATTCTGGAAGAGGCAAAAAATACAGGGATGGAAAGGAGATCAGTGGTTTCTCGGGGCTTGGGAAGGAGTTAAGTACAGACCGGCCGGGCAGGGAAGAGCTTGGAGTAGCAGCATACCCGTCCCTGTGGTGCTGGGTGGTGGCTCGATGACGACCCATTCGTCAAAGGCCTAGAAATGCACGAGTAAAATTTATTGCATGTGAAGTTAAAAAAACTCAGCGAGGATTTGCAGGGAGCCAAGAGGGAAAGCAGACTCTGACAGACTAATCTAACTGTATTACAAATGATAACACAGCTCAGAACGTTGGCTCCAGAACTCTGGAAGAGATGGTGGGAAGAATCTGGTGGCAAATTAGGTCAGGACAACCTGAGGGGCTGCCAGGCCGGCCGCTTGGGGGCGCCCGAGGATCTCGAAATTACCTATTACCTGGGTCGGTGGGCCACTCAGGCAGCACCGGGGACACCGTTTTACTAAACTTGCTGAGTGCAGTGCTGCAGGCTGGGTGTCAGTGGAGAGTAGATTAGTAGCAAGACTGAGAAAATGGGAAACGCACAGGGGCCGGGCCTCAGGGCTCCTTCCGGGGTTACGCAGATTTGGATTGCGAGTTTTGACCATGTCCTGGTCATCGTTTGATTTTTCTCGGAACTGATTGGAACTTTGGCTTGTCAGAGATCTGTGGACTGAGCAGTAGAGAAGGAAAAAGCATGAGCAAATGTGATCATGTTGGTTCGCTACGTGCAGAGCAAACCAGTCTCCCCACCATTGCTGGATTGTCCTTACAAAGCTCTGAAGGTGACCTTCCACGCAGACGGACCACCCTCCTGGGGTAGAGACGCCCACTGGCACTGCAGAGTTCACACCACTGAGCGTTTGGTGTTCTTCAGTCTCCTTGTCAGAGCGCGCTCAGGCCCATGACCCTCCAGCAGCCATAAGCCCCCACTGTAGCAGCTTGTCCAGGTTTCCCTATTATGTAGGGTTTCTCCTCCCAATTTTCAACTCGACCTTCCTTCAGGCAGACAAAGCAAGATCCTTCAAACAGTTCCTGTGTGTTATACTCAGTCTCCCAGCCAATGGATACAGTCTGCCTTTCCTCCATATGCTCCCAAGGAGCTTCTACTAACTAGAACTTGGAGATCTTGTATTTTGAACAAGGGAAAGGAAAAGAACAGGACTTGAACCCAAGCTGGAAACAACTCTGTCAGTTGCCGACAACCGTGAGCAGAGCAATTAGACTCCAGAGCCTAGACCCCTGGTGTTTGTCTCCCAGATGAAGAGCCACAGGGTTTGGTCCTGAATCACCTGGGCCACCCTCCCAACAGGAAATTTTACAAAGGTTGGATCAGATGATTTGGGGGAGAAGATAACTTACCCCCAAGACCTTCAGATAAAGAATAAATTTGCAAGAAGTAAATAGTTTCCAACCAAGACCCATCGAAAATTTTTCCAAAACGCAGATCTAGAGATTGTCCTGTTATAATCTGCATGCTTTTAATCTCTGTTTTTATGTGGGTTTTCATTCCTTTTTGCTTCCGTAAGGTCCTGTATTGTTAACGGTCCCTAGTTACCTCTCAACTATGATGCCTGCAATGTTCTTACCGGTAAAATGCCTTTTTCATCCCCAGTCACTTCTTGTTAGGAGTCTACTTTCCGGTTTAAACATTCTCATAGTTTAGTTGATTCATACAGTCTAAACAACTCAGGTTTATTCCCACTTCCTTTGGTTGCTATCCAGACTCTTTTGGTGTCTGCTAATGAATCCGTAGGTTTCCAAGGTAACTGTGCTCAACCATGCAGTGATATTTTAGATGTAACATTAGTGATTGTTTTCAGAAATCCCTGTAAACCAATTCATCAAGAGAAACAATTTGCTCATAACAAAAGTCTCCTTGTCAGGACAATATATCGCTGGCGTGACAAGGCATTCATTTGTCAAATAGCAGTGTTCACATGAAGACCCCTCAAAACTCTTGCTTCACTGTGTCACCAGCCCTAAAGTATCACACCACAAACTGTCCAACCCCAATCACTTAAACTGATACTGTCTTTCTACTTCTCACACCACAGACTAAAACTCTGCCAAGAGGTATTTCTCCCTATTGCAGTAAATCTGATAAACTCAGCTTTGCTTGATCAACAACTTGTCATCTTATGTGGAGTTGATATTCAATACCTAATTCTCACAAAACCGTTAATTCAGGTGGTCTTCATGGCATGGGTTGGATCTCTTTTTATTTTTATCCCTTCCATTATTATTTTGCTTCCTCTAAGATCCCATCTCTATAGAGAGTGAGGGATGTGGAGTTCTGGGTGCTCTGACCATCCCTGGAGAAACCTGAAGACCCAGAGATTCTTAAGAAGCTACATTACACATTTTTTATTCTTTTCTTTTATTGATTACTTCTCGTAGCATACATGTGTGTCCATGTCTCACATTCACTGTGTGTTATATGCAATAACAGTATATTTCTCTTTTCTGTCTTTCTGAAAAGCCTTTCCCTGAAAGGTCCATGTGTTGGTCTTGTGAGTGTGCGTGCGTCAGCGTATGTGTGTGATGGGGGAGGGGGTAGAGGTACTAGCTTTCTTTTGCAAACGAAGAATACAAGGCTTGAAAGTTTATGTAACTTGCTCAAGGGCACACAATAAGTTGAAGAACTAGAATTCATACCTTTGGAAGACCTGAAAAGATTGAAAAGAATTCAGAGATTTGACTCAAATTTATGTAAAATTCAAATTCAGTGGAAATGTATTGAATAGACCTTGCTTGTTAGATCTCATTCAGGAACTTTCAGTAGATCCAAAAATACTGAAATTACATGGAGTAATGTCTTTTTTGGTAGCTGAATATCTAACGGCAGTACTGAGATACAATACATAGAGCACACACACCGATATTTTAACGGCGGTGTTGAGGTATAACGCATACGCCATCCAGGTCGATGTTTTCTGCATCCCCTCAGTGTTGTACAACCACAACCGCGATGTAACTTTGGAACATTTTTATTCTCAACGAGCCAGTGCCCATGAGCACCCACTCCACTCCCCGCCAGAGTTCTCCCCTTTAGCCCCTACAACCACTAATCTACTTTGTGTCTCTGCAGAGCTGTCTACTCTGGACATTTCATACAAATGTCATCTTATAATCCACGGTCTTTGTATTTGGCTTCTCCCACTTAGCATCATGTTCTCAAGGTTCACCCCCGTTTATAACCCGTATTGTACATAGTTCATTTGTCTTTATTGGACTAATTTTTTTAAAAATCTTCCCAAACTTTGTATTTGCCCTAAGCATGTTTCTGACTGAATTCATGAAACCTTTGAAATACTTTTTTAAGAAAAGTTTCAAGTTACTATTATCAGAAAGAATAATACACAGCATTTGAAAAGAATCTGTCCATAAATAAAATCTCTTTGAAAAGCCCAAGTGCTGGAAGTGAAAATATCTAACAGAGAAGTAACATGGGATGGAGAGACACTAATTTATCCTTCATTTCATGGTGAAAAAAAGAAGACACTTATTAGGACAATCAATTCCTGATCACACATAAAAGGACATAAATTCTGGCCGCAGAGCATCTTGAAGAGGATACATGATAATATTCATTAAGTATACACATGGGAACCAGATTTTACTTTAGGAAACAAAATGTTTAAATCCATGCATGTCATAAGATTTACAGTTTTACTGGGGACACAAAGTTTATAGAAATACCAGTAGGGAGATTAAAGTGGGGATGAAGAGGTTAAGTTGAGGCTATGTGTTTCCTGGAGCTCCCCCCACCCCGAAATTCCACGTCTTGTGGTTGTTTCCTGACCCTCTAGAACAAATGAGAAGGCAGCAAATTCGCCTCCAAATGGGTTAATGCATTTCCCAGACCTCTTTCACGCAGTCTAAATATAGAACCACAGGAGTGTGGAGAATGTTCTGACGCACATCAGAAAATATTGGTTTAATCTTCAGATTCACTCTTGAATCTTGGACAAGTGGCTTGAGGTCTCTGACCCTCAGATTCCTCATTTATGAAATAGAGGCAGCAGTTGAGGACTTGCAGGCTCGTTATGATGACTAATTAGTATGGTGAATTCCTAGGCTAGGCCTGGCTTGCTGTGGACCCTCCATGTAGGACACTTGAAGTCCCTCCCCGGGCTTCTTCTCTCAGAGAGAGAGGCAACTTAAGAAAAGGAGATTTTAAATTTCTTACCTGCAACTTCGACCAGAAACCATAAGCACATATGGTTTCCATCTCATGCGGAGGACCCACAAGTCATAATTAAATCTCGTGTTGGCATAGCAAGCTGCTAATGCGAACTCCAGCGTCTCGTGTAGTGCTTAATGGAGAAGCTCTTTCATCTCTCCACCCCCTGAAGCCAGCCGTTCCAAGGCTTCTGAAGCCCACGACTTAGGGAAGTTCCTCACACTCGACTGTTGCAATGCGATGCGTTCGGGCACGTAGCTGAGAAGTTAGTTTGAAAACGAGGGATGGCGCTTTCCTTACTTAACAGGAGCACCCCGCTCCTCAAATGGAGGGACACCGCAGAGTGCCCCCTCTCTGTAAATCGTGGCTCTGTGGAGAGTGGTGTCTCTTGCCCCATTCTCAGTGTTCCGGCAGGGCCTGCTTGTCATGCTGAAGACCCTCTCCCGGGGCAGGCGTCCGTCCACCTGGCCTCCCCAACACCCGGCGCGGGCAGTCTTTGTGGGGCAGCCGGTCGGCAGACCCACAGGACTCCTCATGGCAGCTGTGAGCCCCACGCCCCCGAGGCTGACCACCTCGATAGTCTCTCGCGTGCTTGCTTCCCACCCATTGATCTTCTCTGGTGACACATCTGTTCAATTCTTTTGTCCATTTTGTATTTGGTTGTTTGATTTCTTATTAATGACTGGGAATCCTTATTTATTGAACGTATAAGCCTTTGCTCAGAGGTGTGATCTGCAAGTTCTCAGCCGGTCTGTGGTGTCTGTTGTCACTCATAGTCCTGTCTTGACAAGCACATCCTTCATTTTGATTACGTCCGACTTACCGAACTGAACTCTTGTCTTTTATGGATCCTGCGCTTTCTCTCAGATTTTAGATAGCTTTACCTAACTCAAGGTCACAAAGATTTTCTCCAATGACTTTTACTAGAACTTTTATAACTTTGTATTTTACATTATGGCTATAATCTATTTTGAGGTTTTTTTGTTTTTTTTTTGGCACAGTGTGAGACATGGATATAAATCAATTTTTGCAGAAGAGAAATTATTCCAGAAGAGGAATTGTTCCAGCCACATTAGTCGCAAGGCTCTTTTTTCCTTCACTACCTTATCTTTGCATCTTTCTTTAAAAATCCGTAGACAGCATATATGGGAGCTATTCCTGGAATGTGCGTATTATATTTACCCTGTGACAACATCACACTGTTTTGTTTACCAGATCTTTATAGCAAGCCTTGCAATTAAGCAGGGCAAATCTTCCATTTATGTTGGCCTTCTTTAAAGCTATGTGGCTAATTTAGATACTTTGCATTTCCAAATAAAGTTTAAAATAAATTTTCAATTTCTATAAAAAAAAAAAAAACCCTCCAGGATTTTGAATGAAATTGCATTGACTTGACTCTATAGATTAATTTGGGAAGAATTTAACAATATTGCATCTTCAGTATCATTAATGTGCCAGGGCTTTTCATTTATTTGTTCTTTAATTCCCTCAGCAAGCATACAGATCTTGCACATCTGTTCACAGATGTATCCCTGAGTATTTTATCCCTGCAATGTTGTTATAAAGTACACTGTGTGTTCGATTTCAGTTTCTGGCTGTCCATCGCTAACACATCATTTTTTATGTATTGATTTTATGTCCTTCGCCTTTTTAATACTCATGTATCATAGATGCATTTCTGTGAATGCCATAGGATATCTGCAGAAATAATCATCTTATTTGTAAATAAAGACAATTTTACTTTTTCCTTTCCAGTCTGGATGCCATTCAGCTCTCTTCCTACCTGAGCAGCTGCTGGGACGTTTGGTACAGTCAAGAAAGGAATTGTCCTCAATGCTGTTCTGAACCTAGGGGACGGCACTCAGCCTTTTGTCATTAGGGATTATGTCAGCTGTGGTTCTACGGATGTGTCCCTCCACAAGGGGAGGACGTGCTTTTCTCCCTAGTTTGCTGAGAGTGTTCATTAGAATAAATGTTAGATACCTTCAAATGCTTTCTCTGCATCTATTGAGATTATTTATTTTATTCCATTTGTTCCCTCTCTTTATTTCTAAGGTGAATTGTATTGATAGGTGTTAAAACAAACTTGTATTCCTGGACTAACCCTTACTTTATCATGATTGTGTTTTTTTATACTTTGTTGAAATTCAGATCTTTTGCGTGTATTTGAATGAGGAGTGTCGGTTTGTAAGTTCTTTCCTTGCAGTGGTTTTGGGGGCAGATCGACACTGGCCTCACGGGATAAACTGGGGAGTCCTGCATCCTCTCAGGTTTCTGGAAGGATCTGTGGAAAGGTGGTGTTCTTCCCTAAGTGTGTTGTAGAATTTCCCAGTGAAACCACCTGGCCTGATCTCCTTCCCCCTGAGCTAGCTGGGCCCTCCTTGGCCACGGCCCACTCTCTGCTCTGTTCCAATGGCCAGCACTGAGCTGTCCCCACACCTGATACCTTGACGTCCCCTCGCCCCTGGGGCTCCATCTGTCCATCCTGGTCCTCCTCACCTTGCCGTGGGCTGCTTGCAAGATGCGCTCTGGCCGGAGGCTGTCTGAGGGGTACCCAGCGAACCCTATGCCGCGGGTCCCACCCCAGGTCTGCACGGAAGTCAGGGAGCCCAGATGGCTGGCTGGCTGGTCCCCCACGGAGGCCGGCTGCGCGCGGGACCCAGAGCTGAGGGCCTGCTCCCTGACTGGCAGCCACTGTGATGGCTGCAGCATGAAGTGTGGCCGGTGATGCCCGGGAGGTGAGGACACCTGCAGCCTGGAGGGTGGCTCTGTCGTGAGGGGGGAGGCGTCCAGGGACTGGAGCTCTGGCATTCATCTTTGCCAGCTGATGGAATTGAGGTGGAGAAGCTCTACCTTCCAGGGCAGGTCTGAGCCCCACGGGCCTGCTGTGTATTCCTGGAGGGTCACTGCTGGAGCCCTGGGGGAGGTGAGCCCGACTCAGAGGGTCTGTCCAGGAAGCTCACCTGCTCTGCCACCTCTCCCCCCAAGGTCAGGCTTCCACGGCCTGGCCTGGGCTGGAGAGGGGAGGGCAGTGAAGACTCCTCAGGCTGAACCGGGAGGAGAGAAGATCCCAGAGTAGTGGCTGGCCAGGCCCCTGCCCCAGAAGGCTACCCAAGGAGGGACGGAGCGGGGACAGGCCACCTGAGGAGGGACGGAGGGGGGACAGGCCACCTGAGGAGGGACAGAGGGGGGACAGGCCACCTGAGGAGTGATGGAGGGGGGACAGGCCACCTGAGGAGGGACAGAGTGGGGACAGGCCACCTGAGGAGGGACGGAGGGGGGACAGGCCACCTGAGGAGGCAGAGTGCACAGAGAGGCCGGCCGCACTGTTCTGGCTCCGCGTGCCCCTAAGGCGCAGCCACGACACCTCTCGTGCCCACTGGGGACAGTCTCTGTGCTGTGCGGTGGGTCCGTGAGCTTGGCCCAGAGCCACACATCCTGACGCTAATCGCCCTGCTTCTGACCCACCAGAGGAAATGCCTATAGATCTCCAGTTTACAGCTGATGCTTGGTCCTAAGGAGCCACTCCTCTTCGGAGCATCTGTCTGTCTCCCCATTTTTAACCCAAAGTGACTTGAGCTCTTTATTTCTCGGCTCTGTCGGTGAGAACACAGAGGGACTGTCTCTGTAACTGAGGCTCAGGGAGACTGGAGAAATGGGTTGACTTAGCCAGACGCAGAGGTGTCTACAGACCAGGACCAATTAGGTGTGGGGACCTCAGCAGGTCTTCACGGCCGAGAGGCTGGCGTTTGCAGGTCGGGGTCTCCGTACGGTCCTTGTAGGATTAACTTGCTTCACTTATGATATGCTTTAGCATTTTGATTCAAACCATTTTTCTAGAGACCACATGCTTCTCCCTGGATCCCGTGGGGGCCTGCCCAGTTTCAGCAGACACAAAACGGGAACGGCCTTGTTTGCCACGCACCAACTGTCACCCTATTCTTTCATAGGTGTCCCCTAGTTACAGTGCCCCATAAACACCGTCCAATTCGACACAGGACACTTTGGGTTGGAAGCTCACACCTCCTTCCTACACACTTGCTGCCCCTCGGGCTCTCCTGAATAGCCCTTCGGGCAACAGACATCTTTCCTGATCCATCCTGAGCACCCCCACTCCTGTGCATCTGTCCCCCCGGGGAGGAGAGGGCAGGGCCCTTCTTGGGAAAGGTCAGAGGTTCCTTCTAGGCAGTGGGAGATGGAAACCTCCTGTCAGAGGAACAGATCCCAGGACAAGGTGAGTAGAAATTTTGTGCGTCCAGAGAAAAGGTTTGCTCTGTGGTCGAATGGAATCTATGGTAGAAGAAAGTATTTCATAAAAGAGCTTTTACTGTATTTGGAAAAATTCGTGCTTTAGCCAAATGAATCAGAAGTGGCTTTTTCTCTTATTTTTCTTTTTTGCCAAATATGTCCATATGTTTTCAGATGTACTAGCAAAGCAAGAGCACTAAAACTTTAACTTGCTAAAAGTAGGGCAAAACCACATTTTTCCCTGGAAAAACTTGAGAGTTGGGATGGGGAATTGGATGTGTCGTTTTGGATTACTTTGAGGAAAACTTGCCATCTGGATGAACACTAGCCCTGGGGAATGGAATATCGCCACCCTCATATCTTCCGGAAGGGTTGAGCTCTCCACAAGGCTCTGACCCTCAGGGGTGGAATGTTCTCTTGAGTCAGCTCAGTGATGCCTTCACGATGACACAAGAGAGTGCACAGCGAGCATGGGCTTGAGACAAATACCGCGCATTGTCAAATAAGCCACCCGAGCTTGCTGTGAGAAGGGCTGGATGGTTCTGTACTTTTCGAGTGTCCTTGAGGGGATCATTTGGGATGAGTGTGCGTCACAAGGTACTGCTCATCATTGAGAGCCAGCAGCAAACTTGTCATTGCAGGACCAGGGCCCTGGAGGGGTGACTGGTGCGAGGACACCTCTGCACACTCCCATGTAGGAGCAGCGGTTTGATCCTGCAGATGCGTGAGCGGGTCGGCTAGCATTCCCCTGCTCCCCGAGTAAAGACTCTTCTGAAAAGTGCATTTGTAAATGTGTTTCTAAATTTACCCACTCTTCTACATCTGAGCCAAGTGTTCACTGTGAAATCCAAAACAATCTGGCAGTTGGTGGAAAACCTGTATTTTATATGTCCCCCAATAGTTCAGATGGTAATGAGAAACTGCAAGGTGCTTGTGCTTGGCGACGCACGCTGCATTCAGTAAGTGTTCGGTACAGAGAACCGGCACGTTTTGTAAGCCTTCAACAGCAAGTCAGACCAAGGGTAAGCATGGGCTTGCCTGGTCCCATCCCCACTGCCGGGGGGAAACCTTACATTTACACAGCAGACATTTACTGGGCGAGAAGCACTCAGGTGACCTGCAGTCCTACTGTGTGCTCGGGGCTGTCCCCACAGTTGTGGATTCACTATGAGACAACAGTGCCTTCCCTCCAGTCACTCACATTCTACCCAACCCTTAAGTCTTCTGAAAGTATTTTACATTCACGACACTGAGACAGAGGCTGTAGGGACCCTGAGGTGGCAGGCTTTGCTTACGGCAGGCGGGGAAACAGACCTGGAGAGGGGGGCCCGCCCATACAGGTTACGGGAAGGCAGTGAAAAATAGTTATTGCTGTAGAGTGCTCGGTTGTTATGGTTTTGAAATAGCAGCTGAGGATTCAGACAGAGCGAGCTCTCACCCCACCCTTACCCGTGAAATCTGACAATCAGCCAGTGACCCCACGTGTGTTTCGACAAAGCCAAGCACTTCCATGACCTTTGGAGATCCTGCGACCTCGCTCCAGAGCCCACGCTCTCAGGCTGCAGCTTTCAGCCGTTTGTTATCACAAGGCACAGAAATCCATTTAAAATCATGAATCAGAACACAGAGATCCCACACCAAGTTCACGAGAACACTGTTTTCCCTTTGTGGGCTTGCTGTCTGGTATTCTTTCCTCCTTCCCTCTGTTCCCTCCCCTTCTCTTTCTTCCCTCCCCTTCTTTTCCATTGAGTTCCATTTCTTCAATAAAAGGATATTTTCACCATCAGTTACATTGATCTGATGACCCACCAATGGGTCAAACTTCACCTTGAAAAAAAATTTCCAAAGCCTGAGAAGCGCTCGTTTTGTCCTCGGGAAGTCACTATCAAGACTGTGCTAGGCGGCGGGGTCGACAAGGGCAGACAGAGGGAATATTCCAGATGCCCAAGAACAGATGGTATGTCAACAAGGGGCGTCATAAAGTGGGATAGTAAACATGTGTGCAAGTTTCTAGACGGTAGGTGTACTTAACGTCTTCCTGGGTTCTCAAAAGCCAAATGAGTGAGAAAGTTCTAGAAGAACATGTACAGTGTCTTCGTTCATTTGTTGGTCAAAATCCAAGAAAGCTAACCGGTGAGTTATTTAGGAAGCATATATGTAGCAAAACCATTTAAAAAGAGGAAAGAGTGTGACATTTAGGATAGCTTTCACCTGGGTGGCAGAGATTGGAGCAAAGAGGACACATTTGGGAAGATGAAGACAGTCTCCTGAGTCCTGAGAATGGGCTCTATCTTAGGCTGTGTAGTGTGTACATGGATACTCTTACTTTAAAACTGCACATATATGCATTGTGCGTGTGCAATACTATAAAATAAAAATATTAAAATTATAAATAATACAAACGTCCAAGAGATATTCACATTTTAAATATAATGATGCTTAAAGTTAGGTAAATAATGGGGTTAGAATGGGTAGAAGTAAAACAATGTCCAAGAATAGGAAGGATGTAATTGAATCATTATGTGTCCACATATAAAGGCTTATAAATTATGTTTTGAATAAAAATTAATTAAATGGTAAATATTCATGACATACTTTACTTAAAAACTACATAGAACTATGTATCCAGTGTGATGTAACACAGACACACACACACATCAATGTGATGACATGTTGGTGATTTTGATTTTTTTCTGTAAGTTTTTCAAATTTTAAAATGAGTGCAAATTACTTTGCACATTAGAAATGATGATGAGTCATCTTAAATGAGGCTGATCTAGAATCTAGCTGTCTGTCTTGGCCCATCCGTTGCTGTAAGAGTCGGGACCTGAGACAGCAGACGTCCGTCTCCCACGGTCTGGAGGCTGGGGTCAGAGCCCCAGGCCAGAGCAGACCCGGCGTCCGACGAGGCCATTTCCTGGGTGCAGATGACCACCTTCTCCCACGCCCTCACATTCTCTTCTTGTAAGGCACTGGTCGACCCTGCAGGCTGCCCCTCATGGCCTCATCTGACCCGAATGACTACCCCAAGGCCCCACCTCCAAATATCCCAGTGCAGGGGATTAGAACTTCAACATACAAATCTGGGGGGACACAGACATTTAGGCCCTGACATTGTCTCTTCCCTAATCCCTCCCCAAAGTGCTAATGAAACTTAAGAGGAACTTCGACTGTGCACGGTAATCTAGCAGGTGCTTTAACATAGACACACCGTTAAATTAGACAAGAATAGATCATGGCTAGCTGTAACTCAGCCTTCATATTTGGTTGCATCAACTTCTTGGGACAAAAAAAAAAAAGAAAAGAAAAGAAAAAAATCACCCCGGGGGAAAATGGGAATAGTTTTCCCAGTACAAGAAAGGGACAAAATAGAAAGTTAGTACAAGCTGAGTGACCCCTGAAACCTGCACTTGCCCACCCTGCTCTCCTAGCTGAGTGAGGCGGCAGTCTCCTGTCTCCATGAAGGATCTCGCCAAGTGAAACTTTGTTGAAATGAAGGTCTTCATCCCTTTCAAGTATTTATTATGTATGAGTTCGTGGACTGATCCCAGAAGATAGAGTTCTCTGAATTATCAATTAATTATTCCAGGCAACTAACACCGACTTTCAGATACACTCATTCTCTGTGACGTCCACGTTACTCTTTTAGAAAAAGACACACAAAAAAAATTATTAATGGAGAGACTGTCTTTTTTCCATTGGCTACTTTTTCCTGCTTTGTCAAAGATTAGTTGGCCATAGAGTCAAGGGTCCATTTCTGGGCTCTCTATTCTGTTCCATTGATTTATGTGTCTGTTTTTGTGCCAGTACCATGCTGTCTTGATGATGACAGCTTTGTAATAGAGCTGGAAGTCCGGAATTGTGATGCCGCCAGCTTTGCTTTTCTTTTTCAACATTCCTCTGGCTATTCGGGATTTTTTCTGGTTCCATACAAATTTTAGGATTTTTGTTCCAGCACTTTGAAAAATGCCATTGGTATTTTGATCAGGATGGCATTGAAGGTATAGATTGCTCTGGGCAGCATAGAGATTTTAACAATGTTTATTCTTCTGATCCATGAGCATGGAATGTTTTTCCATCTTTTTGTGTCTTCTCCAATTTCTTTCCACGTAAGTATAAATGGTGCTGGGAAATTGGACAGCTATACACAGAAGAATGAAACTCGACCATTCTCTAACACCAAACAGAAAGATAAACCCTAAATGGATGAAAGACCTCAATGTGAGACAGGAATCCATCAAAATCCCAGAGGAGACCATAGGCAGTAACCTCTTCAACATGGGTCACAGCAACTTCTTTCAAGACACGTCTCCAAAGGCAAAGGAAACAAAAGTGAAAATGAACTTTTGGGACTTCATCAAGATAAAAATCTTCTGCACAGCAAAGGAAACAGTCAACAAAATGGGACAGTCAACAGAATGGGAGAGGATATTTGCAAATGACACTGCAAAGGGCTGGTATCCGAGATCTATAAAGAACTTCTCAAACGCAACACCCAAAAACCAAAAAATCCAGTCAACAAATGGACAGAAGACATGAACAGACACTTCTCCAAAAAAGACAAACAAATGGCTAACAGACACATGAAAAAATGCTCATCATCATTAGCCATCAGGAAAATTCAAATCAAAACCACATTGAGATACCACCTTACACCAGTTAGAATGGCAAAAATGGACAGGGAAAGAAACAACAAATATTGGAGAGGTTGTGGAGAAAGGGGAACCCTCTTACACTGTTGGTGGGAATGCGAGTTGGTACAGCCACTTTGGAAAACAGTGTGGAGGTGCCTCAAAAAATTAAAAATAGAGCTACCCTATGACCCAGCAATTGCACTCCTGGGTATTTACCCCAAAGACACAGATGCGGTGAAAAGAAGGGCCATATGCACCCCAATGTTCATAGCAGCAATGTCCCCAATAGCCAAACTGTGGAAAGAGCCAAGATGCCCTTCAACAGAGGAATGGATAAAGAAGATGTGGCCCATATATACAACGGAATATTACTCAGCCATCAGAAAGGATGAATACCCAACTTTTACATCAACATGGATGGGACTGGAGGAGATGATGCTAAGTGAAATAAGTCAAGCAGAGAGAGTCAATTATCATATGGTTTCACTTATTTGTGGAACATTAGGAATAGCATGGAGGACATTAGGTGAAGGAAGGGAAAAATGAAGGGGGGAAATCGGAGGGGGAGAAGAACCATGAGAGACTATGGACCCCGGGAATCAAACTGAGGGTTTTGGGGGTGGGGTGGGGGAATGGGTTGGCCTGGTGATGGGTATTAAGGAGGGCACGTACTTCATGGAGCACTGGGTGTTAGACGAAAACAATGAATCATGAAACAATACATCAAAAACTAACAATGTACTGTATGGTGACTAACATAACATAATGAAAAAATTTTTAAAAAGATATAAAATAGGCACTTAAATGCTTGCTGACCAATTTATCTTTTTAGAGTTGACTAATAAAAAGTTTTACATAGCAAAAAAAATGATAAAGCATTAAAAAATAGACAAATTTAAAAGACACAACTTAAAAAGAAGAAAGTCTATAAAATCTTTTTACTAATGGACTGCTCATAAAAATTAGTAATGGAGATTTATAGTGTGAAAATTTTAAAACCCATTACAAAGACAGTTATTTCTAGGAACAGCCTCATGGCTATGGGTCTTGCTTCTTTTAGTCCATTCTGATCATTCTGATCATCTCTGTCTTTTAATTTGAATGTTTTAAGCAATTTATGCTGACACTGCTCTTGGTGAAGTCTCCTGTCTTCCCTATTTTCTTCATAGCTGCTGTCTTCATTCAGTCTTTGTTTCCTTTTGGTTTTGTTGAGTAATGGTAAGTATCCCCTGTGTTTCCTCTATTGGGTGTTTAACAGATCGTGCCTGAATTATTTCCTAGACAGTGCTCTAGGACTGCACTGTGTATCTTAAGTTTCCACAACAATTTTGAATTAATATTTAAAACTTCCAGCATAATGTTTACCAGGATTTCCATACACTTTTAGAGCATATATGAAATAAACCTCACAATACAACTTCGTAGTTTGTAATGTAAAGTCAATTTACTTTTAAAAAGTTAAGAAAGAGAAAAATCTTTTCTATGTATGCACACATTTACCAGTTTCTTTAGAAAGATCCAGAATTCTACCTATTTGTAATCATTCTTTATCTTGAAGGAATATCTTTACCGTTTCTTACAGTACAAGTCTGCCGGCAACAAATTATCTCAGCTCACATTATCTGAAAATGTTTTATGTCCCTTCATTCTAGAGGAGTAATTCCTTGGCAATACGTTCTGTGTTACCATTTCCCCCCTTCATTTTCGAAGGATAATTCCACTGATAATAGATCCTTAGAGTCCTTTTCTCTCACTCACCCTGCTCACCACTAGTCTCGTGTATGTAAGGACTTTTCCTCTGGTTGTCTGTACGAATTTCTACTCTTTTATCTTGCACAATTCATGATGTGCATAGGTGTACATTTCTTTGCATATCTTCCACTTGGATTTCCTGAGTGTCTTATATGTATAGGTTGTTTTTCATCATATTTGGGAGATCTTGCCCATTTTTCCTGAAATGACTGTGTGCTCATTTCCCTCTTCTCTCCTGCTGATGTTCCGAGCACATGTGCACTAGACCTCCTGATATGTCACGTAAGCCAGCTTGCGTCCATCTGTGTTTTCTGGGCTTCGGTTTAGAGAGTTTCTATCTAGAGAGCTCTGTTCAAATTTACTCGTCTTTCCTCAGCATTCCACCTTCTGTTGTTGAGCCTGTCCAGTTATATTTTTAACTCAGATATCATAATTTTGTGATGTTGAATTTCCATTTGGTTCCTTTTTCTGACTTGCCTTTGTCCTCTTACCTCATCCTCCACCATTCTCTCCTTCTTGCCTATAAATCCTCAATGATATTGATAACGGTGGCTTGTAAAGCCCGGTACACTCTCTCCAGTTCTGGAACCAGCAAGCCACTGTGTGTTTTTCCCCTTGTTTGTAAGCCTCATAGTATTCTGTATATCTCACAATTTTTGATGGTATATGAAACATGGCATATGAAATAATCTCATGTTTTACTTTGGCTTGTTTGTTTGTTTCCAGAGAATATGACATCTTTTCTGTGCTTGCTGATTAAATGAGCAAGTGATCATATTTTACCAAATGTCATATTGAACTGGGACCATTCCATCTTTAATAGCAATGAGCTGGTCTGTCTCTAGGCCGACCTCCACTGACCCATACCTCCTGATGCCATAGCGGAGGGACCAGTCCAGCTTTCTTATACATGTGTTTGATCTAGAAGGAGGCTGGATTCAGCTATATTAGGGCCCTCAATCCTAGGCTCCATAAAAATAAGGAAAACTGCAAATTCTGTTTTTCAGCCCCTACATCACTGCCTTTTCCTTTCCTTTCCTTTTTTCTTCTAGAAAGTTAGGGTTTGGCCTGGGATAATTTTCAGGATAAGCATATTACTGTTTTTCTTGGTGCTCTTCCAGACTCCAATTCACTCCACCATCTCTACCATTGCTAATAGCTTGGCTGAACTCACCTTGACCTTGAAGAGTCTGATGTTCTTTGAGGAGCTTCTACCTCCTGCTGCCATGACGAGGAGACCTGGGCTCTGTCCCCAGGAAGCCTCCATGGCTCTCTGACCACCTGTGAATGGTCCTCTCCTCTGCGTCAGCACAACATCTTCCGGTGTCCACCACTCATGGGTGTTCTCACAGATGAGTACAGCTGTCTCTGTGCCCATTCTTCTTTAATGTCCTTTTTTACTTCCGTTATCAAGCATTATCAGCATGTGTTATTTTAAAGTATCAGTAATGAATGCCACGATATATATTAACATTAAATACTTTGTATAATAAAATTGTCCATTTATGGAGATAGGCAATGCTTTTAACCATCTGTTTTATGTTTAATATTCTGAGCAAGAAGGAATGCATTTTTAATCTTCTGGTCTGTACAATGTTACTAACCCTAGACACTCTGCGAGGTTGGCGGGTGACAACATAGAGTGTGTGGTTGCTATTAAAATAGACTTTAAATAATTGTGGATGACTATGAGTGTGTCAGTATTTACCAAAACAGCTGTGGCCAGCTAACTCAATTTGTTGTCACCATGGTGATAAGGTCTGGATTATGGTTCCACCACGTGTGGCCAATTAGCTTCACTCTGCCGTGAGGTCAGAGATGAATCCTCCTCCTTCCCATGATCCTGGCTGATTTTCTACAAAGACACAGCGGGTGATAGAACGTAGATGGACCAGCACAAATCCATCCGTGAATTGTGCCTTCCTGTACCCATGTCTTTACACAAGCTGACACTTGCTTGTCGAGTTCTAGCTCACCCATCAAGACTCTAGTTGCACATAAGATAACAGCAGCCCATCACCGTTGGTGAAGATCCAAAGCAGCATTTTCTTCATAGAGTTAAATCACGTTTGTGTAAAGAACGCTTGGGGCTTAATGCATAGTTGATCTTCATCACATATTTGTTGAACTGATATTGTTTCTCTACATACATATACCTATGGCGAATTAATCATTTATCTTTGAAGAATTATTTTAAAGTGATAGCTGAGCTGTCACTTAATTAGAATAAACAAGAGAATATTAGTGCTAAGATGGAAGTATTATAACTTACCAGCTTGTATACTAATGTGAACTAGGGTGCTACCAGATGTTCCAGAACTGAATTAGAACTGAATCTTGCTTTAAAGAATTATGATAGAAGTTTAGTATTCCTATTATGCTCAGAAAGAAGTGAATATAAGGATGAACTTTCTGTCTCATCTTCGGCATTTTTGAAGTAGCTAAGTGGTACACCGAAGGATTTTGAGCGAAGGGCCCAAATTCTGGCACATTTCCAAAAACTTCTTAGTGGGGATGTTCTCTCTCTCTCCCTTAGACACACATACACACACACCTCTAAATAAAATTTAAAAATCCTTTTCTAGTTAGTTTACTAAAACTACCATGAAAAGGAAAGAAAAAATGCTATATAGACATAAAAATATTTCCAAACTTCAACCTTGAAAGATGACTATGTGCTTTAGATACGAAATTTTGCAAGCATTCATTGAAAGCTGATGACCCTTAGAATAGACAATTTTTAAAAATGGCTCCAGTTCCAAAGAGAAGATCAAACCCACCTCCCAAGAGTTTCGTTCAAAACTGAGCCTGGAATTTACAATGAGAGTCAAAACTGAGACTCTTATCTATAATTGGATATTTTCCCACTGAGCTGTTTTCCTTTCTGGTTCTCTCTGGCTTTCTTTCTTCTCTGGGATTTTTGTTTTGTGTTGTTTTTGATGTCATTTAACTTGATTTTTTTTTTTTTTATTTTTGTAAAATGTGAGTGTGACAGATGACCACGTTTTATTCCCACATCACAGTTCTCATTTCTGAAATGGCTTTGCCACTTTATTCACCTGTTTCATAAAACCTACCCTACCTGGATCTTCGGAAGAGGAGCTCTGTTGTGGACTGGCTCTATCTGGAATCTTCCTTAGATAATTCAATGAATCCCATCATGCCAGGAGATAAAATAATAAAATATATTTCCTATATTTTGGAAAAGAGAAGGGAATGATTTATGAATGTGTTTAAAGAAAAGAACTGACTTTTTTAAAATATCATTCCAAGATTGCTGTATTTGGTTAAGACTATGAGGCTTTCTAAGTATTTCCTGGAGCCTGTATCAAATGAACTGGTGGCTAAAATTCTCTGCATAAGGGAAAAGTAGACGTTTAAACATTGGGACAAGGATGTTGGCAGAGGCTAAAAGGCAAAGGACCTCTGTATGAAGCTGAAAGATACATTCCTGGTAGAAGAGAAAATTAGAAAACATTTACTTCTAAGAGCAAAGATGTCTGTTATTCTATAATAAAGTTCCAGTTTTAAGGATCTGTAATGAATAGGCGTTATGAGGAAATAGAGAGTGGTAGGAATTTAGCAAGGCTAGGGAAGAGACCAGAGATATGTTATACATAGGAGCAGCAAATGTCAAAAGTTAAAGACCCATGAGCAGGGGCACCTGGATGGCTCAGTCGATTAAGTGTCTGCCTTTGGCTCAGGTCATGATCCCAGAGTCCTGGGATTGAGCTCCTGGGTGGGCTCCCTGCTCAGCAGGGAGTCTGATTCTCTCTTTCCCTCTGCCCCTCTCCCATGCTTGTGCTCTCTGTCACGTGCAAGTGCGCTCTCTCTCTCATAAAAAATAAAATCTTAAAAAAAAAAAAAATAGACCCATGAGCAGATTGGGTCCGTGGAGCCATGGGAAATGAGAAGTGGTAGGTTGAGGGTCAAGGGCCTGGGAGGGACAAAGCTATGAGCGGAACAATCCCAGTGAATTGTTACTTCTTCCAGAAGGTCATGGGAAATTGCCAAGAAGTGTGAAAGAGAATAAGTGGATCAGACATTCCGACAGATCATGGTTCTGTGTCTGTAAAAACGCAACTTGAGAGAGACTAGATTGGGTTGGGGAGACTCACTAGAAGGTTGTTGAGAGTCCAGAAGATTATGAAGAAACCCAAGTGATAGTAAGGATGGAGATGGAGAGACAAACTCAAGTACATGTAATACAAAATTAACGAGATTTGATAATTTATTGGCTATGGAGAGTAAGGGAGTAGTCAGTGATAGCTCGTGAGTGTGGAGTCTGGGTCATACTAGGGATGGGGTTATGGCCAACTGAGCTGGATAATCCAGTAGGTATGCAACCACTGGAGGATAGTGAGGAATTTAATTTGGGATATATTGAGTGTGAGATGCTCCTGGAGCATCCAAGTTGTGAGCTGCTGTTATTAATTATGTGCTAGGTGCTTTTCCCAGTAGTTTACATATAGTAACTGATTTAATCTTCAAGAAACTCACAGAGATGGATAATTTTAAGCCAATTTTACATTAGAGAAAATTTAGACATAGTTCTGCAATCTGAAATTATGGGAGGGGATTGCAGTAGAGCTGGATTGGGGAGATCAGGGTATATACAGGTCACAGCTGAGACCTTACAAATGGATAATATCAAATAGGGTGGAAAGTGCAGTGTGAGAAAACCACGTATTGAGTTAGGGATCCTGGGACGGAACAGCACTGTGTAAACTGTGTGTAGATCTCCGGCAGGAACATGGAAGCATGACAGACAGAGGGCTGGGATGAAAGGTATTAGAAACACAAAAATAGCTGAAATTGAGAGTCTCCACTTCTATCAAACATGTGACCTGAACCAGAAAAGAGGAATTTTTTAAAAAGACAAAGTTAGGGGCACCATGACATCATTTTGAAGTTCACCAATGATGTGTATTCATTATTTGACAAAAAAGAGTCATTTATCTTATTTTAATTAAAACAAAGTAAATTATGTCAGATTTTTCTGCACCACTGAACACATTTTTCCATTCAGATCAGTAGATATGGTACTAATTTCCATTTTCCTACACTCAGGGGTCTCCAATTCACTGTGTCATGTCTGGCTATCCCTACAAGGGTGGGCGATACCTCCACATTCTTTCTCTCCTCTTCTATGCATTCCACTCTAGCTTCACCATTTCGTTCTTGCAGCAAATACTACAGAGTGTCTACTTCATGCCTGACTTTGTCCCATGAACAAAGCAGATAATGGGAGTTGCACATGTGGATCTTGTACTTGGCAATGGTATTCATTCAACCTTGGCAGCAAGGCTGCTCAGAAGGGGCAGAGAGGGAAGACAGGTTTGAACATTGTCTGGGGAGGTCTGTTCACATTCAGGTCCTCGTTTTGTGAACAGAACACTGTTAGGAACTTTTCAGAAATGTCTTTGACTCCAGGGACTCGGTGGCACCTCAAGTGGAGTTGAGCCACTTTTCTACACATTCAGCACAATGGTCCAAATTCTGGTAAGTGCTTGACTAGACTGTGTCCTGAAAAGATCTTGAATATTCTACAACACAGACAAAATTAAGTAAGATTTGGCTTCCTTCTAATGGTAGAAAACACTACACTACTCTCTTCCTGGTCCTTGACTCTCAACTTAGACGGCGTGTGAGTTCAGCCACACATTTAGTACATACATTTGTCATATCTTTGAGAAATTCCCACTGAAATTCATGCCTTGTTATTAACGGCCAAATCCATTTTTTAAAACTTGATTGTTGGGGTGCCTGGGTGGCTCAGTTGGTTAAGCGTCCAACTTTTGATTTCACCTCAAGTCATGATCTCAGAGTTGTATGATCGAGCCCTGCATCACCCTCCCTGTGCGCTTGACGGGGAGTCTGCCTCTCTCTCTCTCCCTCTCCTTCTTCCCCTCCCCCTGCTTGCAGGCTCTCTCTCCAAAATGAATAAATAAATCTTTTAAAAAATTTTACTGTTGACCATTTTATGGAGTGCAAATGGTCATAGATATCATTAAGATTTTTCTCTAAATTTGCAACAAGCTGATAAAAACAACTAAAGGGATACTGAACACACATGGACCTTTTAAAGCCCTTGTTGTGAATACATCTTATATTATAAATTTTATAACAAAATGAGGTGATTAAAATCTTTGTCTTTTTTAAAAAATATTTTATTTATTTATTTGGGAAAGAGAGAGAGGATGCATGCACATGAGGCAGGGAGCAGCAGAGGGAGAAGGAGAAGCAGAACCCCTGCCGAGCAGGGAGCCCGATGCCGGGCTTGATCCCAGGACCCTGAGATCATGACCTGAGCAAAAGGCAGATGCTTAGCCGACTGAGCCCCCCAGGCACCCCAAAATCTTTTTTCTTTATATCAGAGAAAACTAGGCTCAGAAAGACTTAGCGAAGTGCTTAAAATGAGTAGAATTTGTGCTGCATGAGCCAGGTATAGTCCTTAGCTGTCTCTTCTATTCCACTGTCCTCTCTGTTCTTGCGTTACTACCATAAATTTAATTTTTCATTGCGATGGTTTTGTGATGTTTTAAATTACTCCATTCCGGAAGTTGGTGAGGAAGGAGGTTGTGTGATGTGGACACAATACTGTACTTTCAGGGAGAGCACGCAGGTCCTAGCTGCTGCATGGCCTTTGTTAAGTTAACCTAGGGGTCTTAATATTCTCATCTTCGAAATACAGAAAAGGATACCTAGGTCGGAGGATGCTTTGAAAATTAAATACATTGGTGAATTTGAATGAAGTAAATTAAGTAAAATGGTGGATTTTCACTACTCTGTCATGTCACTACTATAAGTTGTCAGTATTATTTATACTGTTGGGGCCCCCGACACATCTGAATAAAAAGAGAAAGACCCCGATCCAGGGCTTGGCGTTTGGCCTGCGGGCTCCGGCTCCCCAGACCTCCGCGGGCGACACCAGCAGCTGCACGGAACTGGCCAGTTCCATCATTTTATTTGAGTGTGGCCCTGAGAGGGGCTGCCAAGCTCATTCATGGATCTGGGGTTCTGCCTCAGATTTACTTCCTGTGGGCAGCTCGGCCAATTCCAAGCAGTCAGATCATGCCCCCGGGTCCCGGGAAGGACGACACCCAAGAGGATGGACCTCGTTCCAATTTCAGGAGCCTTTCAGCCGTCAGATCGAGTGTTTCCTTTTGGACAAATGCAATCCCTAGCTCACTAGCTGTGAAGACAGATCTTGGGCTCCAAGAGAAGTCCGGCTTCGGCATTGCCAGGCTCACTGAGCGCGCATTCTCGCTAAGTCGGCGGTACCAGGACCAGAGTCTCCCCCTCGCAAGCGAATCTGACACACCAGCCTCACCAGTGCACGATGATCCTCCCTGGCTTGGGAGAGGAAGCTTGGGCCACAAAGCCAAAAATTAGACTTATTTGCAAATTTTTGGAAATTGGTTGTAAGGGACAAAAGCCATTATCACTGAGTAAGTTTTGGGCCAAATGAGGCCTTCCTCAGGTGGGATGACAGTGGCCCTAGGCCCTTCTGCTCCTCAGGTGCTTTCTCCTCCGCCCCTCGTCGCAGAGCTGGGCACAAATGCCCCCCAGCTGGGTTCTCACTCCGTGTCCACCCTCGGTCTCACGCTGCCTATGGCTTCCTCTGCCACATGGCCAGTTCTGTGCGTGGTGTTCGAATGTCTGTGAACACAGTGATGACCTCCCCCTCCTGTTGCCATATGTCAGGGTGCCCATCTTCCTGCTCGAGCCTGGCCCTGGTTTCTACGGGCCACCCCTTGGCCCTGCGGTTGGAGGTATGGGACGGCCAGCCCCAGCAGCCCCGCTCTCCTCTGCCCATACAGAGAGCTGGTACCTGGACCCTTCTCCACAGGACCTTGAATGCTGCAGCTACAGTTTTGAGATTAACTCCCCATATTTCTCAGACATCACAGGTACCTCTCCAGATACAATCGACATAAAAAGTAACAAAAATATACACCGCCAAACCAAAACAATGTTTTCTGATGGGCAGAGTTTGGTGACTTAAATTTGAACTCCTCGTGCTCTGTGAGGTTTGAGTACCAATCACTACTTTTCATTTGGGTGAATGGATATCATCCTGTGTTTATGGGCCCATAAAACTGTCTTCGGAGTCAGATGCTTCATGATCTGAGCTGGTTCCCTGCTTCCAGAGATGCTCCCACGCCCGTGTTCCCACACAAAACAGCACGGAGGCAAAACCTCTGGAGTGACCCTTCACGAGTTTCCAGCTATTGGATAAAGTTGTCGGACACTTCCATCCTCCAACTATAAATCCTCCTGAACATAAGCAGCACCTGCATTTACAAATAACCCACCTGCGTTCATCACTGGTTTCCCTCCGTGCTTCATTTCTGAGCCACATTCCCGGTTCCGGCTTCTGCCTTGGTCCTCTCTCCCTCTCCCCTGCTGTGTTCTCCCTGCAAGACTCATCCACCCTCCTGACTGGCCCTGCACAGTCTCCCCAAACTCACCGCTGATTGCCATAGCATCACAAAACTCTAGAACTAGCAGAGATCCCATCTGACAGGCCATGTGTCCAAGTCATCACCACCATCACCATCAGTAAGAATAATCATAAGCACAGACAAATGATTTGCTTATAACTCTCAAGGATGCTTTGTTCTCATACAGACTTAATAACCTGAAAACCAAGCCACCATTCCCAGCCTTTCCCAAATTCTACTAGACCTGCCCAGAGTCTCCAGTCAATGGAAACATTCTCAAAATCACAAAAGCTCTACAGTTCAGTTCCATTCCCCCCACACCCTTGCTATCCAAGACCAGACGGTAAAACAAAAACAAAAACATGGGTTCCTCCACTACCTCAAATCAGATGTCTGTCTTCCAGATTGATAATCTTGCCTCAGTTACATCATTCATCCTGACCCCGACTTCCCGGGTTTGAGTCTTTTTCCCTAAAATCCATCCCACGCCCACTGCCGTCCTAACACTCCTGGTCCTGAACCTTCAGCGGCTTGCTAGCCCCAGCCATATCAGTGTAGGCTCATCTGCTGGGCACACCCCAGATTTCCCATCACCCGCATTTACCTTTTTCAACCCGATTCTAAAGAGGAACACCTCACAGTCTCTCAGAAAGTCTTTCACCTTTTTTTCCCGTTTTCTCCTTTTGCTTGAAATCCCCTGAATTCCCCAGTATCTACTCACATCCTGTCCACTTTGGGAGGCCAACTCAGTGTCCTGGACATTATTTACTGATGCTCTATATGCTCGCCTTTTCTCTCTAACTAGATTCAATGCTTTCTGAGATCAAGGATCGCTGCATCGTGGAGCTCCGGACAGCACACAGGGCCTCTACCACCAATCATCCTTCTCAGCAGGATTCTATTTATTAACCTAATTAATATTGGATAACATGCTCTCAGGCAACACATACTGTCCTAGGTGTTGGAGATATACCAGCGAGACACAGTCCCCGGAGCTTAAGTACGATGCAGGAAAAAGCACTAATGGAAGACCCCAAAATTAAGTAATTTATCACAAACCTTGAAGACACTCCCACTGAGGGAAAGACAAAAGAGAGGGTGACAGAGACACTGAAAACTCCTGCACAACTTATTTCAGTCATGTTTTCTACAGAAAGAGGAGATCCCAGTTAACAACACTGGTGAGAGGTTTATTTCCAGGGGAAACGTCCCCTGGTTTTATGTTTCCGTATCCATGCACAGATCCCCTCTCTCCAGGGGCTGCATTCACCCACATTAACTGTGGATAAACACATGCTTGCATTGACTTCAGACTCTGCCTGTGTCCAGGGGGCACATCGGGGCTCCTGAAGGCACGGGTAGAAGCAGGGCAATCCTCAGCTAGAGCAACAGAGGGACTCATCCTGGTGTCGCAACCCCTTCCGTCAAAGTGATTCTTCCAGAACAGTTCTCGGTTAGTGACTTCAACAGGAAATTACATCTCCACGTCCCCTGCCAGACCCGCCTTGGAAAACGCACAGCCTCGTCTCTGCACTGTAGATACGAACACACAGTTGCACGGGATCCTGGGCTGCACACCCACCCCAGAGCCGCCTCAGGTCAGGTTTGGGCTCAAAGACATTTTGAAGAGCAGTTTCATGCTTCTAAAGTGTCGTGCTTCTAAAAGCACCATCGTATTTCATTTCCCCATCAATTCTTGTTTCTTTTCCATTTCCTTTTAAAATTCATTTTGTACAGTATGCCCGTTTCTCAATTTATCTCATTTTTAATTCCTCACCAGGGGTGCCTTCTCCATCAACTGGCAAAGTTATCATTTTAATGCAGCTCTTACAGAGATACAGAATGCTCGCTTGGCCCAAGCACTTCGCAAGCCTGAGGCCACCGAGCCTTCCGGGCGTGGGCTCATTTCTGCAGCACAAAACGGCCCTTCCGGCCTAAAACTGGGCTCCAGGCCAGGAACCTTGCTGTCATGAATGAACAGGTTTGTTCTAACCCCACATCTAATCCTGAGAACAATTCTGTTTGTTTTTAGACTTAGATGTGTTACATGCAGCAGAGTATACACAAGTCTCAAATTTACAGCTTAATAAATAAATACATGTGCTTGTATAATCATCCCCGGGATCAAGATGCAACCCCACCCCCAGCCCCAAGAGTCCCCGGATGACAGCATCTGTCAGGATCAACATCTGAGCCCCGAGCCTGCACACCAGCGTGGGGCAGGGGTAGGCCAGCCTCAGAGCCACAGGAGTCCCACCAGCGGGCCGTGTGGTCTTGAGCAGATCACGAATCACGCTGCACGTCGGTGCGCCCAGCCGTGCAGCCGTGAGCTGACCAAGTGCCTTTGCCGTGTGAGTCACAGGACCCCACGTGTGAAACCACTTCCGCCGTGTCTGACGCATCTCTGTCACGTTGGCTGCCGCAGAGCTGGCCTGCAGCAAGATGGCCACAGGCTTGCACCAAGCCTTCAATAAGTATCTTACATTTGGCTGTTTTGCAGTCACCAGAATCAAATGGATTGGCCAGGTCCACCTCCCACAGCAGTGTTTCTTACCGTGAAGTCTCCTAAGACTGTCCACCTGCAGATACCTAGGGGTGTTCACAAAAATGTAAATTCTTTCCACTTTAAACCTGCTGGACCAATTTATATACATATGCGTGTGTGTGTGCATGTGAGTACGCACACGCATGCATGCACATACCTGTGAACGAACATGTGTGCACGTGCACACGCATACGTGCCCTGTGAATGAACATGTCCATGTTCATTCGTACGCATGTTCACGCATATGCATGTATGCACGTGTGTGCACATGTGAATGAACATGTGTGCCCACATGTTTGTGTCTGCATATATGTGTGTCTGTAAATGTATTCATCTTTAGGATGGTGCTTGGGAATGTGCATTTTTTAAAATGTCATTTCATATTCTTTGGGCACATTCACATTTGAGCACCACTCTTAAATATTGGTGATCTCATTTGGGACTTCATGAATTACATGTGGTGAGTAACCGGTGTTTTCTACTAAGTAGAAGTGAGGTGGTGTTCCTGGCAGTGGGTATCTGTGACAGTAAACGCACTATCTAATTCATCCTGTCCCCATGTCACCCCCACCCTGCTGGATGACCGCACACTCACTGTGAACTTTGTAACTCTCTTCGGGAGAAAGACTGATCCCAAGACACACACTTAAGAACAAGCTCATTCCCAGAGCCCTCCAGGTATGCCGACCGGTCACCTCACCTGTCTGTGTGCTGGCGGTGGGCCGCGAAGGAGCCTGCTACCCTCCAAGTCTTCTGCGCAGTCCTGACACACTTACACAGTATTTCTCATTCTGCTCACCCGCCATCCATTGGCGGTCTTTGGAAAACTTCCGTGCCCTTACACTGTCTCTGACCTTCCAGACACCATCATGGTTCCTGCCTGGTGCTCGGTGCCCGGGCTCCACACTCTCCACAGGGGGAGGCGTTCTCGATCGCCTTCAGCTGTCTGACCTAAATTCCTGTACTTGCGAAGGAAAAGGCATTTTCATTAGTAATCTCTGTATTTCTCTCTTCGTGACCAGTGCTATGTCTTAAATATCCCATTTGCCTATTTTCTTATTATTTTCTTCTATGTTCATAATGAAAGACAGCTTTTTGTTAAATCAGAGAATCTAGGTCACCAATTTATTTCTCAGAGACACTGTGGTTATTAGATGCACAAGGTTATCATGAGGCAGACGCAGTCCGCACCTTCCTCCCACCTGTGTTGTGCAGAAAACAGCTCAGCTGGCTTCTCGCTCCCATCCCCGCCGTGCACAGAGCCCCTGCACCCATACCATCTGCCTCTCCAGCACAGCTGTGATTTCTGCTTTCCCAACTGGACAAAATCTCTTCAAAGACCAACACTGTGCCTTACTTAAGCCCAATTCGATGAAGTTGGAGACACTATCTGTCTGCCCATTTTCTTGGTGCCTGCATAGAAAAGCAAACCGAGGAGACAAAATCCCTGCCTCGAGGAACTTGCCTTCTAGTGGACAGGTTGGCCATGCCATGTAGTAAATAAGTAAATTTTATACTATTTTAGAAAGAGCAGAGGGCTCAAGAGACAAAGCAGACAAGGAGACCTCAAGCATCCCCGGCATCTAATGTAGAACACAGCTCATACGATCTTGAACAAAACTGTATTTAACTAAAAGAAAATAGAATCTTTGGAATGTATTTTGACCATAGAATATAAATGTTAAACAATTGCATACTTTTTAATAAAAATGTCCTGTATTGGGGCGCCTGGGTGGCTCAGTTGGTTAAGCGACTGCCTTCGGCTCAGGTCATGATCCTGGAGTCCCGGGATCGAGTCCCGCATCGGGCTCCCTGCTCGGTGGGGAGCCTGCTTCTCCCTCTCCCACTCCCCCCGTTTGTGTTCCCTCTCTCGCTGTGTCTTTCTCTGTCAAATAAATAAATAAAATCTTTAAAAAAAAAATGTCCTGTAAACTACATAGAAAATAATGAAGATATACAACATTTTGTAAGATACACAATGTGTTGATGTTATATGTCAATTACATCTCAATAAATAACACATACAATAAAAATATAAATAAATAAATAAATAAATAAATAAATAAATATTTTTAAAAAGAGAAATTAAGGAAGAGGGTACTAACCATGTCTGCAGGGAGATACAGTTAAGCAGAGGTTTCCAGGATGCAGAGGTATCCCGTTAACCTTGCTTTGTCAAGAACGAGCCGTGGCGTGCATATATTGATTCCTGCAACAGTGCTTTATGCCCAGTGGGTGCTTAGTAAACATGTTTAGTCAGTGCCGAAGGGGGCTGGGGGGGTAGGGAAGACCTCATTTTAAATATGAGGTTGGGGTAAGACCTCATACTCTTTGGCACTCTGCGTGGAGGATCAAGGGTTACATTGAGGACAAGAGTGCTCTGAATTTACATCTTTGCTGAGACTTGTGAATAATCCATGCAGATTTACTTTCTCTCTTTGCTCATCTATAGCTGAAAGAAGACCATCCCCATCATTTGGGCAATCGTGGATTCATCCCAGTGTCTTACAGTATTCTGACGATGTGGACAACTGGTTCTACAGTGTCTAGAAAGCCTGCTTGGGCACAGGGGCGGCTGTCTGAATCCCACGCACGCACGGAGGCTTGGAGTTAGCTTCGTGCTTCTGCTGCATCTGTAGTAAACACAAATTATTTTGTCTGACACTACATCCATTCTTCCTTTGGTGAAGGGATCATACTCCTTTCTGACCGCGTGGCTCTTGTCTTCCCATCTAACACCCCCAGGACACAAGGGTCCCTGATGGCTGGAGAATGCTTGTGCCCCATGCCCAGAAAGATGGCTGTTCTGGGGGGGCGACGGGGGACCCAGCCAGGCCAGTTGGCAGGAGGCCCAGGGCTTCTGGTCCGACTCTCTGGGCGAACATCTCCTTCACGTCCCCCAGCTCGGTGGACATGAGTCAGCTCTCAGCAGCTGTGTACCAGCTACATGAAGAAAGCTTCCAACACACAAGAGCATGGAGCTGGCAGAGAGAAAAGCAAACAAAGGACAAAATGCAGAGAGGTTGAGAGAGACAGAGAGAGAGAGAGATAGGCAGAGTCAGAGAGATGGGGGAGAGGACAGTGATGCCAGAGACTCCTCCAGATTTTTTTAATTCTGTTGCCACCTACCTTGTACTCTTCCAACAAATCCTATTTCTCATTATTCTAATTCAAGTTGAGTTTCTGTTACAACTGGAAACATGTGGACTGTTCCAGAAACCCCTGAGCCAGTGCCTGATGTGGCCACCTGTCACAGCACGCTGGCAAGAAGACCAGGATTTCCCCATTCTACCAGTGATACCAGGTCACCTAAGTTTATGGAATAGCTTTATGCAGGAAAGTAGAATTTTGGTTAATTCGAAAAAGTGTATATGCGTGCCACGAATTAAAGATTTAGACCCATAGTGGAGGATATAGTCTAGAAGGCAAACAGCAGAAAGCCATCAGGACCAGGAATGGGAGGCAAATCCTTCCTGGAACCCACCCCAAGACCACTGACCGAATGGCTGGAACCTGGCGCCTGCCACAAGGAACCGCAGTCAGCTGCAAAGCTTTCACTCGATGCTGACCCAAAGGGGCGGTGTTCCCTTTCTGGAACATCATAAAAACATTTCCTTTGTGAGCATCCACATCTGGTTCTGGTGTCAGATCACTTCTGCTTTGGGTCTCCTAGTTTCAACAATGATATCTATTGATAGGGATGGATGGAACCAGCAGACCTTCATTTTCAACAGAATACATCTGAACCTATTTTTGAAAGGTTCTGGCAAACACGTTTTGCACAAAATTGTTTTTCCCATCAATCAGTGGATTGGAAAAGAAATGTTTTGCCATGTGTGTTTCATTAAGTTACTATTAACTCTTTGAAAAGGCTCTTTATAAGAAATGTGTAATGGCCCCAGATCCTTGGAAATCCTTTTTTTCAACCAAATCCTCCCATTTTTTAAAAAATGAAACTTGAAATCAATGCCTTGATTTGGCACTCTATATTTGACTAAATGTGAAAAATATTGAAAACTCATCAAGCAGCGTAAGTTACATATATTTAATGCATTCTGTTTTAGAATATTCTTGTTAACACTCTAGTATCACTATTTACTAAAAATATTTGCTTAAGTAACTCACAAAAATTACATTAAATTTGACAATAAATTTACACAATTGTAGCCTCATAATGTGATAGCCTCTGAATACATAAAATATGAACAGAATAACCAAAACAATTGGCGATTTGAAGGAGTCAATACTTTCAATATGTTTAATTTCATCTTGAATATTGGGAGCAGGGCAGCCAGTAAGTATGTTCTTGGACAAGGTCTTGGGTGCGTTTGCTGGCTGTACACGAGTATCTCTTCTGGGTCCTTGTCACATGTTTGTGCTACCCCACTGGGCACCTTCTCTCTAATTTTATACAATGCCCTCAAATTTGTCTAATTAATGCAAAATCCCCCCTGTTCTCAAACCAGATTCTTGTCTTAATTTTCCTGCTGATAACTGAGTTGTAAATTTATCTGTCATTTATTTTAATTTTTTTTAAAGATTTATTTATTTATTTTAAAGAGCGAGAGTGCACGAGTGGGAGGGATAGAGGGAGAGGGATAATCTCAAGCAGACTCCCCGCTGAGTGCAGAGCCCAACACAGGGCTCGATGCCAGGACCCTGAGATCATGAACTGAGCCAAACCAAGAGTCAGACACTTAACCGACTGAGCCACCCAGGCGCCCCAGCCATTTATTTTTTTAAACAGCTTTACTACACACCACAATTCCTCCAATTTAATTGCACCATTTGGCAGACATTTCTTTTTTGCTTTACACAAATGCCATTGTCTCATTCTCCCTGACAGTTATATAACTTTTCAATACATTTTCACCAACAATTCCTATATTTTGTCTCTACCTTTTATTTTCCTCTTCACCACTTATCATTAACAAACATGTTTTCTATTTTACTTTGTTTATTTTTAATCAATGAACCTCAATGAGGTGAGTGTTCTTTGTCTGTCTCAATTACTATTATATCCCCAGCAAGTAGAAAAGTGGCTGGCCCACAGTGGGAACTCGATAAATATTTATTAATTAATGCAACTCATGAGAAATTAAAATAAATAAGGACTAAACAGGAACAATTGGATTTAGTGTTAGGAAAATAAGTAGTGATCTTGTCAAGAATAGTGAGCGCTGTGAATTGTGTAAGTCTGATGAATCACAGACCTGTACCTCTGAAACAAATAATACATTATATGTTAAAAAAAAAAGATAGTAGGAGGGGAAAAATGAAAGGGGGGAAATCGGAGGGGGAGACAAACCATGAGAGACTATGGGCTCTGAGAAAAAAACTGAGGGTTCTAGAGGGGAGGGGGTGGGGGGATGGGTTAGCCTGGTGATGGGTATTAAAGAGGGCACGTTCTGCATGGAGCACTGGGTATTATACGAAAACAATGAATCAAGGAACACTACATCAAAAACTAATGATGTATGGTGACTAACATAACATAATAAAATTTAAAAAAAAGAATAGTTTTAAATAAATAGCTGATGTAAAACAAGATCACAGTGGCTAAAAAAGTGGAAGGGACCCTTGTCGACACTGTCGATGGGAATATAAAATGGTGCCACCACTGTGGAAAACACTGTGACAGTTTTCAGAAGAATTAAGGAGAATTACCATATGATCCAGCAATTCCGCTTCCAGTATATACCCAAAAGAGTTAGAAGCAGGTTCTTAAGAGGTATTTTACACCCATGTTCATAGCAGAATTATTCACAGTAGCTAAAACATGGAAGTCACCCTATGGTCCACTAATGAAAGAATAGATAAACCCAAAGAGGTGTGTACACACCATGGGTTATTTCAGCCTTACAAAGGGAGGAGATTCTGCCACGTGCTACAATGAGGATGAACCCTGGGGATGTGATTCTCAGCGAAATAAGCCAAACAGGAAAGGGTAAATACTGTACAAGTCCACTGATATGAGATTCTCAGAGTCATGAAATAGAGACAGAAAGTAAAAGGTGGGGGCCAGGGGCTGGACAGGGAGCGAGGTGTCACCGTTTAAGGGGATGGAGTTTCAGTTTGGGGAGAGGAACAGAGCTCTGTGGGTGGGTGGTGGTGATTACAACAGTGTAAATGAACTTAATGCCACTGAACTTAAAGTAGTCAAAATGTCAGATTTTATGTTGTGTATATTTTACCACAATAAACAGCAAAATAACTGACCAAATCAAAGTAGAAGTGGGGAGTGAGGGGAGATTAATGGCTGAAGTGCATTTAAAAGTGTGGTCTGGCATGGAGGAGAGCGGTGACTAGAAGAGGGTGTGGGTCAGGGACGTGTTCCCACACATGGACATGGCTTAATGTTTGATGTTGATGAGAGGTTGTTAGAAAATATGAAGAAGTTGAGAGAGAGAATAGCTGAGTCAACCAAATGTGTGAGGAGGCAGCTAGGGTTGAGATCCAAAGAACACATTGAGATTAACCTAAAAGAAGGAGGCACGTTTATCCACGCATGCAGATGGACAGACCTGCACATAAGAAAAGTGTTTCTTACTTCTGTGTTCTTGTGATATTGCTGCCCGGAAATCCTGGAGGTCTGAGGATGCTGAGGTATGCTTGAAAGAACTATTGTGTAGAGGGCAGAGAACGAGGGAGATGACTCAGGAGATAATGACACAGTGGGCAGACCCGAGGGTCCAGTGAGATTGCCTTGATAGCAACACCAGCCTAGCGTCGGGCTTGGACCGAAACTTGCTGCCGTCCTCACATTTAGCTCTGTTATTTATGTTTTCCCCACTCTGTGGGTACAGGGTCATTGCTGTGCTATTCTTATCTGTACTAACTATTCCTAGAACCATGGAAAGATGAAGAATGAGAGCTTTGGGTTGGAGAAAACCCGGCTCGCGGTGTTGAGGCGACTGAGGGAGCTTCCATGAATGCCTCCGGGGGCTAAAATTGATGCTTAGGCAAATCACACTCCAAATAAGGGTTGTTCTTCCAGCTTTTGGCTTGGGGATAAGCAGGGTAAGTGGGGAAAGGCCATATATTGGGATTTTCTCCGGGAAGCAAAGGAAGGGGAGATTCATTTCAGTAGAATTTTGATTTATCTGTGGGGATGCATAATTCCATAATGGAAGGAGATACCTTCTAAATTTTATAGGGTGGCTGTCAATTTGGGGTATTTAAGTAACCAGTTTTGGATTTTCAAATTATCATTTGCATGTGTATACACTGTCTTGATATCTTGATAAGTATGCTTTGAAATGATCAATACAATCACGTGGGGTCCTTGGCTGTGGACCTCTTGGAGCAGGAGCTGTGGTGTTGGCCCAGCACCATCTTCTCTTTTACCCCAAAATGTGAATAGAACAACAAAACAGACTGCCAAGGATCATGCCCTATTGTGTTGCCTTTCCTGAGAATCTGAATTTCTTTTTCTTGTACACATAAAACAGAGCAGGAGATCGCCTTCCATGCCTTTCCTTCAAAATTATAAGTACATACTCAAGATAGGATGGCCCTCTGAGACCCCAGCTCTCTCTTTCTTCCTCTTCGGAGCTGTCTCATCTTCCACAAGATGACACAGTGGATGTGGACGAGTAAGGTTGGGGCTCTAAGGTTTGGGGCATAGTGGAGGCCCCAGGCGATCTGTCAAGGTGGCTTCAGACAACTCTAGGCTTCTCTCTTCGTTTGTCTTGGTTTTGGCAGTCCTGGATTCTTCTAAATCAGCCCTCCCTCTCATATTGATGATTGCTAATACTAAGGTTTAGGCATTAAAGGGAAATGTATAGGAATGACCACCAGTACCTGCTTTAACTTGAAAATATTCAGACTTTGTTCAAGTGAGAATACAATAAAAGTAGTACCCTCTACATGGTCCAACCTGTCTGCTAAACATTCATTGGGATCCCTTGCTTAACCCCATTCAAAATAAAGGGATATTTTGGCTCATTTTTCCTCTTTGTTTTAACACCAAGACTCCATGGAGATGAACAAGCATCTCAGTTAAATCAGGATGCAGAAATTCTGGGGTCTACTTGTAAATCCATTGTCAGATCATCTGCATGTACCCCCATCAGCATTGCTAACATTTTCATAGGAAATATGGTCTCAAACTGAACTCCAGAGATTTCAAAGACAACATCACAGTGGCATTTCTAAAGCTTGAGAATCTGGAAATGCAGCTGGAGATACAGTAAGAAAAATTTTAGAACAACGATACCATGCCATGATGAAGCAACATGGATGTAGAACGTGTCTTGGGGTGGCGGGGGCTCATGCTCCCTCTGGGAAGATGTTGCCACAGCGGCTATGTATGTGCAAAAATGAAATGTGGTTCATTTGAAAGAGGATAAACAAAAGGGATGAAACTAGTAAAAATTGGACCCAAAAGAAGATTGGATCTCAGGTCATTAGGACCTCAGGTATAATGCAGATGAGATCATTTTATACCAATAATTGTAATAGCTAACGAGAACTGAGCACGTGTTATGGGCCAGGCACTATCAAGTGTGATGTTATAGTAAATGTATGTGTTTAATATGTAGTTATATATTTTATATTATTTATATCTCATATGCATTTCATATTTATCATTTTGCATTATAGTATAATACTTTTCTATTTATATATAAATTATTAACATTTTATAAATAAAACAAATGTTATATATATTCATTTAATCTTCACAACAATATATGTAAGAATTAGGTGGATGTGGATGATTTGACAGGAGATGTGAAAATCCATGGCTAAAATTGAATGTCCCAATGTGGGAGTTGGGGTTGAACATAGACAGGCTGAGTCTCCCTTAACTGCAGCACTGCACTGACTTTCACAAACAGTGGGGTGTTCACTTACTTCAGGCTGGAGAAAAATTTGACATAGTCAAATCTGTGCTTTAGGAATATCACGAAAGCTATAGATAGCTATGTTGAAGGTAATTCTAGGGGATAAGAATGAAGGCAGGACTCTGTGTCTTTCTGTTGTTGCTGTTGTTTGTCATTTGTTTTGTTTTTTAGATTCCACACAGAGGTGAAATCATATAGCATTTGTCTTTCTCTTTCTGGTTTATTTCACTTAGCATAATACCCACTAGGTCCACCCTTGTCACAAATGGCAAGATATCATTTTTTATGGATGAGTAATATTCCATCATGTATACACACCACAGGCTCCATAAATACAGAGAACAAACTGATGCCAAAGGGGAAGAGGGTAGGAGAAGGTGTGAAATGGGTGAAAGTGATTAAAAGGTACCAACTCCCAGTTATAAATGAATGCCTTTATGAGTTTATTAGTGGACCTGCCATGGCAGAGGAAAGAATCTCTGAGCTAGAAAATGTGTCAATAGAAACTTCCAACATTGAAAAACAAAGGGAACAAAGAATGAAAAAAAAAACCATAGAATACTCCATATGGGTAATGGGAACGCTTGGAGAAGAAAGAGAGAAGGAACAGAAGAATGTCTGAAACAAGAATGACTAAAAATTTCCCCCGAATTAATATCAGACACCAAGCCACAGATCCAGGAAGATCAGAGAACACCAAGCAGGGTAAATGTCAGAAAGCTACACCTGGGCACGTCATTTTCAAACTGTAGAAAATCAAAAATAAATTCCTAAAACAAATGAGATGCTCAAAAAAAGGAAGTACACCTGAACTCTTTTTAGAAACCAAACAAGGAAGAAGAGAGGGCAAAATACTAAAAGTGTTTAGAGAAAAATCTACCACCCTAGAATTCTGTTCCCAGAAAAATTCTCCCTCAAAAATGAAGAAAAATTAAAAACATCTCATATAAAAATGAGGGAATTTCTTGCCAGTACATGTGCCTTACAAGAAATGTTAAAATGAGTTCTTTAGAAAGAAATTCAGATCTATATAAAGGAAGACTACCAAAGAATGAGTAAGTTATGATAAATACACACTTATTTTCTTATTCTAAACTGATCTAACAGGTAACAGTTCACTCAAAATAATAACAGCAACAATTTATTCTATTATGTATGCTTATGTATATAATCTATATATGCATATATACATAATTATATGTATACTTATACATATATATATTTATATATGCTTATATATAAGTGAAATGAATGGCAACAATGGTCCAAGGAATGGGAGAGAGGGATTAAGATTATTTTGCTACTGGGCCAGCTGGGTGGCTCAGTCAGTTAAGGGTCTGACTCTTGGTTTTGGCTCAGGTCATGATCTCAGGGTTGTGGGGTCGAGCTTTGCATCAGGGCTGAGCAAGGAGTCTGCTTAGGATTCTCTCTCCCTCTCCCTCTGATCCTCTGCTCACTTGTGCTCTCTCTCTCTCAAGTAAATATTTTTTTTAAAAAAAGATTATTTTCCTGTCTTATTAATTTTAGCCATTCTGACTGGGATGAGGTGGTATCTCATTGTTTTGATTTGTATTCGTATTGATTTGTTTTGATTTGTACTTGTATTTCCCTGATGCCAAGTGATGTGGAACATTTTGTCATGTGTCTGTTTGTCATTTGTATGTTTTCTTCGGAGAAATGTCTGTTCATGTCTTCTGCCCATTTCTTGACTAGATTATTCATTTTTTAGGTGTTGAGTTTGATAAGTTCTTTACAGATCTTGGATAGTAGCTCTTTATTTGACATGTCATTTGCAAATATCTTCTCCCATTCCACAGGTTGCCTTTTAGTTTTGTTGACTATTTCCTTTGCTGTGAAGAAGCTTTTTATCTTGATGAAGTCCCAATAGTTCATTTTTGCTTTTGTTTCCCTTGCCTTTGGAGACATGTCTAGCAAGAAGTTGCTGCGGCCAAGGTTGAAGAGGTTGCTGCCTGTATTCTCTAGGATTTTGATGGATTCCTGTCTCATATTTAGGTTTTCATCCATTTTGAATTTATTTTTGTGTTATGGTATAAGAAAATAGTCCAGTTTGGTGAGGATGCAGAGAAAAGGGAACCCTCTTACACTGTTGGTGGGAAAGTAAGCTGGTACAGCCACTCTGGAAAACAGTATGGAGGTTCCTCAAAAAGTTGAAAGTAGAGCTACCATATGATCCAGCAATTGCACTACTGGGTAGTTACCCCAAAGATATAAATGTAGTGATCCGAAGGGGCACATGCACACCAATGTTTATAATGGCGATGTCTACAATAGCCTAAATATGGAAAGAGCCCATATGTCCATCGACAGATGAATGGATAAAGAAGATGTGGTATATATATATATAGAGAGAGAGAGAATGGAATATTACTCAGCCATCAAAAAAATGATATCTTGTCATTTGCAAGGATGTAGATGGAACTAGAGGGTATTATGCTAAGCGAAATAAGTCAATCAGAGAAAGACAAGTATCATATGATCTCACTGATATGAGGAATTTGAGAATTGAGGATTATAGGGGAAGGGAGGGAAAAATGAAACAAGACGAAACCAGAGAGGAACACAAATCATAAGAGACTCTTAATCTCAGGAAACAAATTGAAGGTTGCTGGAGTGGAGGGGGGTGGGAGGGATGGGGTGGCTGGTTGATGGACATTGGGGAGGGTATGTGCTATGGTGAATGCTGTGAATTGTGTAAGACTGATGAATCACAAACCTGTACCCCTGAAACAAATAATGTATGTTAATAAAAAAAAAACTAATGATGTACTGTTTGGTGACTAACATAACATAATAAAAAAATTTACAAATAAGAAAGCAAAAGTAGCTATATTTTAGACAGAGCAGATTTCAATACAAGAAAAATTACCAGGGATAAAAAAAGGAATATATGATGGTAAGGAGGTCAGTTCTCCAAGAAAACATAGCAATCCTTAATGTGAATGTGCATAACAACAGAGGATCAAACTACATGAGAAAAATAAAATTATAGAACTGCAAAGACAAATAGATTAATCCACTGTTGTATGTGGAGACTTCAACACCTGACTCTGAAATGGACAGATCCAGCAGAAGTCAATAAGGATATAGTTGAAGTTAACATCACCATCAATCACCTGTATGTAATTGTCATATATAAACTATTCCATCCAACAACTGCAGGGCAACATTTTTTTCAAGCTTACATAGAACATTCACCAAGATAGATCACATTCTGGACCACAAAATGTATCTTAAAAGTTTAAAAGAATAGAAACCATAGAATGTCTGTTCTCAGGCTACAGTGGAATTAAATTAGAAAGCAATGACATAAAGATAACTGAGAAATCCAAAAATATGTGGAAATCAAACAACACATCTAAATAACGCATGAGTCAAAGAAGAAATAAAGAGAAATTTACAAATATTTTTAACTAAGTGAAAAGAAAACCATGACTTATCAAAACTTGTAGAATGCAGTGAAAGCATTGCTTAGAAGGAAATCCATGACATTGAATGCATTCTTAGAAAAGGAAAAATGTCCAAAGTCAATAATCTAAGTTTCCCCTTTAGGAAACCAGAAGTGGAAGAGCAAATTAAATTCAAGGTAAGCAGAAGAAAATAAATAATAAAAATTAGAACAGAAATCTATTATATTGAAAACAAGAAATAAGTAGAGAAAATTAATGAAACTAAAAGCTGATTCTTTGGGGAAAAAAAATAAAATCAATAATTCTCTAGCCAGATTAAGAAAAAAAGAAGACACAAATTACTAATATCAAATTGAAAGGGGAGTCATTACTACGGATTCCATGGGCATTAAAAATCAAGCAATACTATAAAAAACTCTATGCATACACATTTGATAACCTAGATGAATTGGAACAATTCCTTGAAAAATGCAATTTGTCAAAACTCACATAAGAAAAAATAGACAATTTGAATAGACCTATATCTATTAAATAATTTGAATCAATATCACCTTTCAAAACAGAAATAACCAGGCCCACATGGGTTCACTGGTGAATTCTACCAAATATTTAAGGAAGAAATTATATGAACTCTTTACAATCACTTTCAAGGAGAGAAGCAGAGAGACTACTTTCTAACTCATATTATGAGGCCAGTAATACTCCACTACCAAAACCAGATAAAGATATTACAATAAGAGTTCCCACAAATCATTATCTCTCATGAACATAGATGCAATTGTTCTCAACAAGATATTAGCAAATTGAATACAACTATATATAAAAAGATATACATCATGACCAAGTGGGATATATCCCAGGTCTACAAGACTGGTTCAATATCCAAAAATCAATTAATGTATCTATCACATCAACAGGTTAAAAAAGATAGTTCACATGACCATATCTATAGATGTGCAAAAAAACGTCTGACAAAATCCAACACCATTCATGATAGAAAATCTCAATAACCAAGGAATAAAAGGGAATTTTCTCAACTCAATAAAATCTATCTACAAAAGAATCCTATAGCTAACATCATACTTAATGTTGGGAAACTCAAAGTTTTCCACTGAGATCAGGAGCAAGAAAAGCAGGTCTTCACTCTCTACAGCTTTTCAATATCATACTGGGGGAAATCCAAACGAATGCAATAAGATAAGAAAAGGTTATGAAATGTATACATATTAGGATCAAAGAAATAAAACTATCTTTGTTCACAGATGAACTGATTATCTGTGGAGAAAACCCAAAAGATTGACCAAAAAAACTCCTGGAACTAATAAGCATTACACAAGATTGCTTGATATGAGGTTAAAATACAAAAGTATTTTGTATATTTCCTAAATACCAGTGATAAACAAGTGAAATTTAAATTAAGACATGATACCATTTACATTACCATCCCCCAAAATTATATACTTAATTATAAATCTAGTAAATTATGTATAAGATCTCTATGAGGACAACTACAAAACTCTGATGAATAAAATCAAAGAACTAAATAAATGAATCAGTGGAGCAAATTCAGTGCTTTCAATAAATGGTGCTGGAACAACTAACTGGACATTAACATGCAAAGAAATGAATCTTGACAAAGACTTTACACTACCAGCAAACAATATCTCAAAATGGATCACAGCCCTAAATGTAATATGTAAAACTCTTGGAAGATAACATAGGAGAAAATCAAGATGCCTTAGGGTTAATCTGGTGCCAACACCAAAGGGACAATCCATAAAGAAAGAATTGATAAGTTGGTCTTCATTCAAAATAAAAATGTCTGCTCCATGAATGACACCACTGGGAGAATGAAAAGACAAATAATAGTCTGGAAGAAACTATCTGCAAAGGACACACCTGATAAAAGACTGTTATCCAGGGCGCCTGGGTGGCTCAGTTGGTTAAGCGACTGCCTTCGGCTCAGGTCATGATCCTGGAGTCCCGGGATCGAGTCCCGCATCGGGCTCCCTGCTCGGCGGGGAGCCTGCTTCTCCCTCTGACCCTCCCCCCTTTCATGTGCTCTCTGTCTCTCTCACTCTCTCTGTCTCAAATAAATAAATAAAACCTTAAAAAAAAAAAAAGACTGTTATCCAAATTATATAAAGAACTCTTAAACTCAACAAGACAAACAACCCAATTAAAAAATGAGCCAAAAACCCTAACAGACACTTCATCAAAGAAGATATACAGATGGCAAATAAGCATACGAGAAGAGGCTCTACACCATCTGTCATCAGGGAAATGCAAATTAAAACAACAAGGAAGTACTCCTACCACACACCTATTAGTGGCTAAAATCCAGAACCCTGACAGCACCATGTACTGGTGAGGATGTGAAACAGCAGGAACTCCCACTCACTGCTGGTGGCCATTCAAAATGGTGTGGCCACTTTGAGAGACAATTTGGCGGTTTCTTACAAAACTAAACATATTCTAACCATATGATCCAGCAATTGTGTTCCTTGGCCTTTACCTAAAGGACTTGAAACCCTACATCCACACAAAACTCTGCACATGAATATTTGTTATAGCTTTATTCATAACTGCCAAAACTTGGAAGCATCCAAGTAGTCCTTCAGTAGGTGGATAGATAAATAAACTTGCTACATCCAGATGATGGAATATTGTTCGGCACTAAAAAGAAATGAGCCTTCAAACCATGAAAGACATAGAGGAAGCTTTAAAGCATATCACTAACTGAAAAAAAAGTCTGAAAAGGCCACATACGGTGTGATTCCAATTATGTGACATCCTGGTAGAGGCATGACCGTGCACACAATAAAACTATCAGTGGTTGCATGGGGTTGGGAGAGGGTAAGAAGGAACAGGTGGAGCACAGACGATTTAGGACAGTGAACATACTCTCTGTGATACTATAATGGTGGATGTGTGTCATTACACATTTGTCCAAACCATAGAATATACACCACCAGGAGTGAACCCCAATCTAAACACGGGTTTGGGACAGTTCTGATGGGCCAGGGCAGGTTCATTGACTATAAAGAATGTAGCCTCTGGTGAGTGATGCTGATAATGAGGGACCATGTGTGCAAGTGTGGGGGGTGGGGCGTACATGGGAAAACCCTGTTCCTTCCCCTCAATTTTTCTGTGAGCCTAAAACTGCTCTAAAATATAAATTCTTTAAAAACAAAAACAAACAAAAACCTATATGGGGCTCTCGAGAGATCAACAACAAGAACACAGCTTGGGCATACAGCTCCTGAGAACAGAATAGCAAACTAAGTTTGATATTCACTCTCTCTCTCTCTGAGGATGCTCTGCATGGGGGGGAGCTCAGGCGGAGGGTGGCAGTCTTGCTGGCTGAAGACTCAAAGGTTGGAGTTTAAAGACACTGAAACAGCTGATGGTGAGTCAGAAATCCTAAAAACAAAACAAAACAAAACAGGGAGACAGAGCCACAGAAGGAGGAACCTCATCTTGTACAAGTTTTCCTTGAATCTTGGGATAAGAGATATACTGCACTTGTAAGACTCCCAACAAAAAGCAACAGCTAGAGGCTGGAATCTGTCTGAAGATACAGAGGGAGATATTGGAGGGTATAATCCCCAAGTGAGCGTCCGTGGTAAAGAGTGACTCATGTCTTAGGACTTCAGCCAGCACTGAAACCGACCCACCCTCACAATGTCCAAAACCTCTCTTCTTCAGGGTCAGGATGAATTTCCAGTAATTTAACCACCTGGTAAAACAAAATAAAATATTCTTCAGAAAAGGATAATAGGATATAAACTCTGTACAATGTGTTATCCACAGTGTCCAGCAAGAAGTAAAAGAAAAAAAATTATAAGGCTTGCGAAGAAGCAGAGAAATGTGACACATAACCCAAAGAAAAATATTAATAGTAGCAAGCTCACCAACAGCCTAGCTATTGGAATTAGCATACAACAATAATAAATAATGAATATATTAACTATCTTCCAGGAGGAGCTAGGTGTGATGGGCACAGAGATGGAGAATTTCAGCAGAGTTATGGAAAGTACGAGAGAAGAGGAGGTGAACCCCAGAATGAAATGGGTGAGTCTGCGTAATGACCCCGTGCAGGACTGGATCACACAATCGGGCAAATTCAGCTGGAGTCCCAGGAAAAGGAGAAAACACAAGGAAGGTAAAACAAACAGGAAACGACCACAAATTTCTCCTATATAATGAAAAGTATCAGTATCAACAGAAAGATGCAAGAAGCAGTTGTAACAAGAGGAAAACTATAAAGAAACCCAATCCTGGCACAGAGCAGTCCATTTCATCAGGAAATAGATAAAAAGAAAATCCTACCAGGGATCCTTGGAGAAATGGCTCTTTCTAGATGGGCTGAGGTTGGTGAATCTTGTCACAGCAGAGTAAGGATGTGATTAACAAAATGCACAAAAATGGGGGCTGTTAATGGGACATGGGAGTCACCTTAAGGAGCTCCCAATGGCCACAACTGGAACAATTTGAGAAAGGAAATTAAGTTATTGGATCATACCCAAAGTGCAAATTAAATATCTATGAGCCAGGAGGCCTGGGTGGCTCAGTCAGTTAAACGTCTGCCTTCAGCTTGGGTCATGATCCCAAGGTTCTGGGATGGAGTCCCACATCGGGCTCCCTCCTCAGAGTAGACCCTGCTTCTCCCTCTGTCTGCCGCTCCCCCCAGCTTGTGCTCTCTCTTGCTCTCTCTCTAACAAATAAATAAATAAAATCTTAAAATAATAAATACCTATGAGCCTATACTTACAAAAATAAATGAAAGGATAAATTTAAAACGGGGGAGGAAGGACAATTCTCGTATTTTCAGAGCTCCAAATACTGAGTGCAGACATTCGGCCCTGTGAGAGGCGGGGCGTAATTCCTTACCCCTTGAGTGTGGGCTGAACACAGGAATTCCTTCCAAAGAGCACAGCCTGCCGGAGATACACAAGAGTGACAGGTGAGCAGGTCAACACCAACAGTGGTGAGTCGTGCGAGACGTACCCCCCCTGCAGTGTGAGGGGGACGGCACTCCACCACTGTGTCTCTGCGTTCCTCCCCAAAGAACACAGAACCCCAGCCTAATTATGAGGAAAACATCAGACAATCCTAGCTGAGATACATTCTACAAGATTTCTGACCAGCGAGTCCTCCTTAAAACTGTCGAAGTCACCGAAACAAATTCTGAGAAACTGTCACAGCCCAAAGGAGGCTCAGGAGACATGAACAAATGTAATGTGGTATCCTGGATGGGAGCCATGAGCAAACCAGGACATCAGATAAAAACTAAGAAATCTGAATAACATACGGATTTCAGTTAATAACATTAGTCGGGACAAATGGACCACACCGATATAGGATGTTAATAACAGGGGACTGGATGTGGGGAATACAGGGACCCTCTGTGTTATCTTTGTGATTTTTTTTGTAAATCTAAAACTATTAAAAAATAAAAAGTTTATGAAAAACGGATTCTTAAAAGCAAGCGGATTAAAAAAACCCAATTTATAGACAAAAATAATGGTGAGAATGAGTCTGTTCCATCGGAGACCATGGGGGCCACGAGGAAAGAGAATGACAATGAAATGAAAAGTTGTCAGTAGATTTCTGTTAAAATGTTTCTCAGAAACGAAGGCAGAAAAATGGTATTTTCAGATAATCAAAAGCCGAAGGAATGTGTGGCCAGTAGGCTCACACTCTATTTGCTAAAGAAAGTTTCTCAGCCCAAAGGAAAACAGAAATTTAGGTTTGTAAGAGTGCTAGAAATTGTAAAAGTGTTGGTAAATATAAAAGAAAAAAAATCTAAATATCATTAAAGGTTAACTGATTCTGTAAATTTAGTAACATAATAACGGTAGAGCCTGTAGTTTGTGCTGAGTTAAACTCTGTCACCAACAGTGATGCGAGGGACAAGGTAAGATAAGCTGAATTTCACCGCCATGAGGATTGTACAGCGTACCCACAGGGTGCTCTACTAAAGTCGACTTTATTACATTAGGGATGCACGAAGAAGGTATTCAGATGGTGTACCTTTCTTTGTTCGTAAATTATCCATGTGTCGGAGCCGTGACTGACTTCCAGGCTCCGTTTCTGGACGTCCCCGGGGCATCCTGCAACCTCAGCGACCCATCTGCTGGTTGTCTGAAGGCATTGTGCTTATTTCAATGAAAGATTTGCTGGTGAAGGGACTAGACACTATTTTTGGTAATTGCTTGTTTTCAGTTGGCTTTGCTTTACCGAGTTTATGCAGATGTAATCTTTTAGATCATGAACTGAAATAGTACTTGTGAATAAGAGAAGCACATGACCTCAGGTCCCTGAGTATAAAAATTCTTAGGCAAGGTGCTCAACATGAAAATCATGCCTTCCCAAAGGCAACTCTCAAGGCCATGAGAAATCTGTGACTAAGATTAAATTTTAATACAGAGTAAAAGGAATGTACTATTCCTATCAACATATTTTGTAATGTTTAACTCATTTCCTGTAATGTGTTTGACAGCTTTCTGGACACTCGGCCAGTTCCCTGGACCATCTTCTGCATCTATATGCTCAGACGAAAAGTGATGGTGTGTTTTTCCTCAAACAAGCAGAGTTAAAAACAAAATTTGTTATGTATTTACAGATGATACATTGCCTTTTGGAGGTAATTTTTTTTTTTCGACAACTAGAAGGTATGTGGGTTCTAAGGAATTCCTTCTGAACAAGATAAATGAACATAGAGATCTGTAGGGATCCTGTTGGCTTCCCGTTCACTACCTTTAATTATAATTAGTACCCTTGCAAGTCTGGGGATGAGGTTTGATCCTAGAAAGTGCAAGTATAAGGCATCCCGTGAGATGACTTTGCTGTGTCCCCTAGTGACCATGGGATGCCATGGATAAAACAGGGTTTTGAGAGTCAGCTCACGTCACCTCCCATGGAAGGTGGGACAACAGCCTGCAGAGAGGAACTCGGGACTTCGGCTAGGTGACGGCAGAGCTCCCACGGCCCGGCTGCTCGTGGGAGCAGTGGATCCTAGTTTCTACTCACATCCTCTCTTTCTTCCTTCGTCGATGCTGGCCGCACCTACGTTTACAGAGAGTCCTCTGGAAAGATACTTGGTCTTCACAGTTGAAGACGAGTAGATTCCAATATGGCTGCTGCAGTCACTGTGGGTCCAACTTCCATTCATTGTTGACTGTGGATGTTAATCACCCATTTTTTCATATGCTTCTTGGCAATTTGTCCTACTTGAAAGTATTTGTTTGACTATTTTGCTGTTTTTAATTGCCTTGTTTTTCTCTTTATTGACTTGTAAGTGTTCGCATTATTCTCCAGACACAAGTCTGTGTCTTATATTCTCCCCCAGTATGTGGCTTAGCTTTTCTTCTTTTACACTTTTTAAGAGAACGACTATTTATTTTGATAAAGTCCAATTCATTAAATTTTTCTCTACATACATGCTTTTTGTTTCCATATAAGGAACAACCACCGAGTCCCGAGGACTTTCTCCTGTGACTCCTTTCCGACATTTCGCAGCTGCCGCTTTCATGCCGATGTCTAGAGCCCATTTTTAATTCATTCTTGCACACAGTATGAACTAGATGTCAATCCCCCTCATATTTCTTTTCTTTTGTTTTTAGTATTTATTTAAGTCATCTCTCCACCTAACATGGCACGTGATCTCAGGACCCCAAGATCAAGTCATGCCGTCCACCGAATGTGCCAGCCAAGCACCCCTTCTCTCGTGTTTCTATCAAGTGTCAAAGGACCTTTGTGAAAGACTACATGTCCCTCGTGGCTCGTACTGACCAGAAATTGAGTGAGCGTGCATGTGCAGTTCCCTTTGTAGACTTGGTCTCTTCTGTCTCTGAGACTCTGCACTCTGCCTTCCATATGTTTGCAGAAGCTCTGAAATCAGGTGGTGCAAGACACACAGATTCATTTTTTTTTGAAGGTTGTTGGTTTTTTTAGATTCTTTGGATTCCCATCTGAATTTTAAAATCAACTTGCCATTTTCTTTTTTTTTATAAAGATTTTATTTATTTATTTGACAGAGAGAGACACAGAGAAAGAGGAAACAGAGACAGCAAGAGCAGGAACACAAGCAGGGGGAGTGGGAGAGGGAGAAGCAGGCTTCCCGCGGAGCAGGGAGCCCGATGTGGGGCTTGATCCCAGGATCCCGGGATCATGACCTGAGCTGAAGGCAGACGCTTAACGACTGAGCCACCCAGGCGCCCTCAACTTGCCATTTTCTAAATAGAAAGCGTTTTTTGGAATTTTGACGCAGCTTGCTTTGTCTATAGGCTAAATTGAACAAAGTTAGCACTCACACAATATTGTCTTTTGATCTACACACAGCACATATTTCTCCATCCACTCTGGGGGACTGGAATTTCTCCGAGCAGTCCTTTCGACTTTTCAATGTATAGATCTTGTTCATATTTTAAGGTTATTCCTAAATATGCCATTTTTATCCTGTTGTAAATATTGCTTCAATTTCAAGTTCCACTGTTGATGGTAGTCTATAGAAATACAGAAACACAACTGACCTTTGCGTCCCTGCATTGTGTACTATGTCCTTGTAAACACACGTGTAAATTCCAGAAGCTGTTTTGTAGATTCTTGAGGATTTTCTACGTGCGTGATCATGTCATTTATACATAAAAACAGATTTACTCAATTTTTTCCAGGGCTAGGATGTGGACTTTTTGTTGGGAAGTTTTCAGTATTTTTTGTTAATGTATAAAGGACTTTGCAGCTTTCTGCTCTTTGCTAAGCTAGTGCTGGTTATTTGTGGTTTTCAAGGAATGTGTACATCTCATTAATTTGTCCAACTTGGTGGTGGAATGCTACACATAAAATGCGTATTATTCTTTTAATGTCTGTAAGATTTTAGAAATATTCTTTCACTCCTCTTGCTAGTAAATAGTATCTTCTCTCTCTCTCTCTCTTTTTTTTTTTTTTTCTTTTCTCTCTTCAGCCTGGCTAGAGTTTGATAGATTTTATTGACTTTTCAGGGATCCAATTTTGGGTTCCATTGATTTTCTCTGCTGTTTGCCTCTTCTTTATTGATTGATTTCTGACTCTTCCTTTTATTTTTCCTTCATTCTATTTACTTTGAGGTTACCTTATTTACTCCTTTCTCATTTATTGAGGAAAGCTTTGATTTTATTATAATCATTTCAAATCCTACGTTTCCCTCTAAGCGTTTCTTTGGCAATACCTCACCATTTTTGAAATTTTGTGTCTTAGTTTCATTTATTTGAAAATACATCCTTGCTCTTTTCTCTGATAGTTTCTGTGACTATTTCATGGGTTACTTAAAAGTATGTTGGATTATTTACAAATATTTAGGGTTTTTTCAGGTATATTTCTGTGATTGATTTCTAGTTATGGTGAGAGAATATACTCTGTAATTTTAAGCATTTTTAATGTTTTGGGATTTGCTGTATGTCCTAGAATATGGCCATAATATCTGGTACATATTTCATGTATAAGAGAAAAGAATAGCTCTCCTGCAGTTTTTGGCTGGAACATTCTATAAATATCAGTTAAGTCTAGGTGATTAGTAGTATTGTTTCAGTATTACCTACTCTTTCAAAGGCACACTTCTAAGATTTGATTTAATCTGTCAATATTTGTATATAAAACATTTGGGTGATAGGTCACAGGCTGCCACTGAGCCCTGCTTACTTCAAATGGGCCTTGGATGTGTAATGGGCAGACCCAAGAGAAGAAATTTCCTATTCAGGCATCCCCAGCAATAGCAGGAGATTGTTCTTATCATCAGCTTTATCTTCAAGTATTTATTAGGAATCCCATAAGGTGCTATTCCCCCAAAGACTTAGCTTCCAGTCTGTCATGACAAAAAAATGACAAGTGCTGGCCAGGATGCGGAGAAAGGGGAACCTTCATGCACTGTTGGTGGGAATGCAAGCTGGGGCAGCCACTCTGGAAAACAGTGTGGAGGGTCCTCAAAAAACTAAAAATGGAGGAGGGCGGAGCAAGATGGCGGAGGAGTAGGATACCTGGATATCGTCTCCTCTCAGGAATTCAGCTGGATAGGGATCAAACCATTCTGAACACCTACATATGCAACAGGAGATTGAAGAAAAGAATAGCAACAACTCTCTGAACAGAAAAGCGACCACTTTCTGGAAGGTAGGACGTGCGGAGAAGTGAATCCGAGGCGATATTCGGGAGGATAGACGGCGGGGGAGGGGCCTCCGTCGGCCGCTTCTGGCAAGTGATAGAGCCCCGGGGCACAAAATCGGAACTTTTAAAAGTCGGCTCCGCTGAGGGACGTCACTCCGGTGGCTAAGCGGGGGGTGGAACCCTCCGGGACAGTGTGGTCTCAGGACCCTCGGGGTCACAGAAAGACCAGGGGTGCCTGAGTGTGGCAGAGAAAGGGGAACCCTCCTACACTGTTGGTGGGAATGCAAGCTGGTGCAGCCACTCTGGAAAACTGTATGGAGGTTCCTCAAAAAGTTGAAAGTAGAGCTACCATATGATCCAGCAATTGCTCTACTGGGTATTTACCCCAAAGATACAAAAGTAGGGATCCGAAAGGGTACGTGCACCCCGATGTTTATAGCAGCAATGTCCACAATAGCCAAACTGTGGAAAGAGCCAAGATGTCCATCGACAGATGAATGGATAAAGAAGATCTGGTATATATACACAATGGAATATTATGCAGCCATCAAAAGGAATGAGATCTTGCCATTTGCAACGACGTGGATGGAACTGGAGGGTATTATGTTGAGCGAAATAAGTCAGTGAAAGACATGTATCATATGATCTCACTGATATGAGGAATTCTTAATCGCAGGAAACAAACTGAGGGTTGCTGGAGTGGTAGGGGGTGGGAGGGATGGGGGGACTGGGTGATAGACACTGGGGAGGGTATGTGCTCTGGTAAGCGCTGTCAATTGTGCAAGACTGTTGAATCTCAGATCTGTACCTCTGAAACAAATAATGCAATATATGTTAAGAAAAAAGAAGAGGAAGAAGAAGGTAGCGGGAGGGGAAGAATGAAGCAGGGGAAATTGGAGGGGTAGACGAACCATGAGAGACGATGGACTCTGAAAAACAAACAGGGTTCTAGAGGGGAGGGGGTGGGAGGATGGGTTGGCCTGATGGTGGGTATTGGGGGGGGGGAACGTTCTGCATGGAGCACTGGGTGTTATGCACAAACAATGAATCATGGAACACTTCATCTAAAACTAATGATGTAATGTATGGGGATTAACATAAGAATAAAAAAAAAAAACTAAACTAAACTAAAAATGGAGCTACCCTACAATCTAGCAATCCAACTTCTGGGGATATATCCAAAGGAAATAAAAAGACTAACTCAAAAGGTTATCTGCACCCTCATGGGCACTGCAGCATTATCTACAACGGCCAAGACATGGAAACGCCCTGAGTGTCCGCCCTTGGATGAGTGGATAGAGAAGGATGGTGTGTGTGTACCGTGGAACATTATCCAGCCACAGAAAACCCGGAATGGACTTTGAAGGCATTGTGCTCAGTGAAATAGGTTAGTCAAGAAAGACAAATACTGTATGATCTCCTTTATATGTGGAATACAGTTAAAACAAAAAAACCACCAAAGTCATAGTTACAAACCAGGGTGGGGCGTGGGGAGGAGGGAAATTGCAAGGACTTGCCCAAAAGGCACAGATTCTAGCTGATTTTGTTCATATGCTGTAGGGACACGTTTACCTTTTTGTTTGTGTTGCCGCAAGATTCTATTGCTTGGCCCCTCAGAACCCGTTCTCACTTTCACGAGTAGAATTTGCCTTCAGTTTATTTTATTTTACTTTTACTGGCTCCTCACTCCCTATAGTTTTAGACTTTTATCTGCTGGTTTGGAAGTCTCCAAGCTCGTGAGCCTCTGGCTGTGGTGGAGGTCTCTGGACAGCTGAGGCCGGCGTGATCGGCGGGGAGCTAAGCATCACGTTTGTGCCAGAGACGACAGCATTAACACCAAGGCCACGCGCTGATCTTCATCCATGTCAGCAACAAAAAGGAGCCAGTGGGTAGGTGGAGCCATTTTATCCAGAATATTTCAGGACGAGGTCTTCAAACGGTGTGATGAAAACAGCCTTGTCAGGCCCACATGCAGCAATCCCTCTCCTGCTTTTAATAATGCTTGAATCCTCAGCTTGAATAAATAAAGAAAAAATGTCTGTGTTATAAATGACATGCCAGCCTTCCTGGAAGGAAAGTCTCAAAAATAATCATGTCCACAGGCTTGGTGAGAGATAAAAATCAGAAAATGTGGCTTGTTTCAAAACACCCCTTTTTCAACATATAACACTTTCTGTGGATTATTTCTTCATTCTAACATTTTTGGATTGACTGAAAAAGCTAATTCTCATTCAGGATTAAAAGGTCGTTGGCAGTGAGTGGAAGTTGGTCAAGACCAGCAGGCACAGTATGAGAAAGGCCCCGTGTTCCCCTGGAATTGCTGGGAAATCACTCGGGACGCACGGTCCGGCTGCTGGGCGCCGCTGTCCTCCCTCACCTGCGCCGGATGACCCACGGCTACCCCTCTGACACCGAGGCCCCCGAAGCTGGCCCCTCTGGGCTCCGAGGAGCTGGCTGGCTGTTTCCACTTAGAGGTCGTTTTCCATGAGTCTGGTCCAAATGCATCAAGCCAGAGTGGGGAAGAGCCAAACCTTGGAAGCCAAGGTGGGAGGTGACCAGCTGTGGTCGTCCCCACACCAGGACAAACAGCTGCCTAGTGGATGGAGAAGCAGAAGGCTGAGGGCTGCGGCGTGACAGGAGGAGGGGAAGCTGCCAAGAACGGGGAATGTGAAACTTAATATCTTGAGCACGTTTCAGACACCATGCAATGAGCCTTTTTCTCTTCATTGTATTTTTTTCCTCCGATAACTTCAACTTCCTGATGTCGGTGTTATCATCCCTGTTTTACAGGCTCACTGGCTTTAACTGCTCTGCCAAGCACACAGAGGGCACAAAGCCTAATTGAGGACTGTTGGATGCGAGAGCCCATTTGTGCTTCCTAGAAGTGCCCGTTCCGTTGCACACAGAGGAGACTGAGACAGTGGATGGATCTGGTTTTGGCTTCAAGTAGTAGAAAAATTATGAATAACAATGACTAGTATGGCGGTGAACAAAAAGGAAATGCTTTGTTTTTCCAGGTCAAGTCAAAAGCAAGTGAATTTTTGCAAATTCAAATGGTTCAGTCTAGTTAAAATAGATATATTCTTTAATCTTTTTGGGAAACATGGGCATCAGCAGGACCAGCAGTGGTTAAAGGGTCGATGATGTTGGGTCTGGGTGATGTCTCTGCTCTGTCCATGGTTTCTCTTCAGGGTCCCCAAACCCTGTATTCATGTGCTCAGGACTGTCGGTCTTCCTCAGGCTAACCATCATGTTCCTTAACTTCTCACTCTGCAATATTCAGTCTACCACTCATTGCCATCAGTGTTTGTTTTCAAACAAAATGGAGACTCGTTATCGGCAATAACTATTTCTTGTTAACAGATTGGATCTTTTCACGACATTTATTTTTTTTTTTATTTGAGTGTAGTTGACACACGATATTACATTAGCTTCAGGTGTACAACATTGTGATTCGATAAGTTTAAAGGTTATGCTGTGCTCAACCAAGTGTAGCTTCCATCTGTCACTGTGCATGATACTGTAACACCATCGACTATGCTCCCCGTGCTGTACTTTTCATCCTTGTGATTTATTCATTCCATGACATTTTTTAAAGATTTTATTTATTTATTTATCAGAGAGAGAGAGAGAGAGCACAAGTGGGGGCAGGGCGGGGGTGAGCATCAAGCAGAGGGAGAAGCAGGCTCCCTACCTAGCAAAGAGCCCAATGAGGGACTTGATCCCAGCACCCTGGGATCATGACCTGAGCTGAAGGCAGATGCTTAACCGACTGAGCCACCCAGGCATCTCCATTCCATGACATTCGGATGTAGAGCAAATATCACGGAAAAAATGTGTGTGTGTAAATTAGTTTATTTTTCTCTTTTCCTATTTCCCACAATAACTGTTCGGCTTAGCACCACTTAGCCTATGTATTTATGTATGTCTCCTCCCTCCTAGTCAATTTTTTAAGTTTCCAGGGCTTTTTACATATGACTGCTAATGTTTCAGAAGCCCATGCAGACTTCATCAGGTCGCCTGCCCTCTACCTGCTAGATGAAACACCTTAAAATTTGATACATGGATCTGAATGTCCTCTCTAGTTACCAGCCATCTTGTAGGATTTTACCAGTTATATACTGCTGGTGTTGCAGTGATTCTGGGTGGCCTCAGGTTCCTGGCACAAAAATCTGTTGTCATGAGCATCTTAGAAAGTCTCTGAACCTACAGTGATAGCTCACAGAGTAATGACCCATCGATGGTGTGCATGAACTCACCATAGTACATCTGTGGTGTGATAACTCAAGACAATTATCCTTATTAGAAACAAGCAATATGAAAATGATGTGTACAAATAATTCAACTTTGTTGGTGCCAGCTAAGGGCCACGCGTGCGTTGGTATTTTCTCATCTAAGTAAAATGTATTTATGAGGAGTAAGGCGTTGTCTAGAATTGTTGCTTTGTCAACTTTTCTCTATAACATCGATGTTGCTGCTTTCCACTGCTTTAGGAGTGTCCTGCTCTCGGATACTGTTGGATACTCTCCACCTCAGCCACTGCTTGCTTGAAATTAAGTATCTTTTTCTGTTCATTAATTCTTGAAGCTTCTAAAACTGCCATACTTACTCTTAGAAACAGTGTAGCTCAAATGTGGCATCTGGATATTCTACTAGCAGTTGAAAGTTTCAAATCTTCAGCTACCACAGTGAAATTAAATGAGTATGATTTATTGAGGATTTCTTGACATAATTATAGCTTTTTGAAGGAGAGGAAAATTTTGTCTGGAAGTAGCAGTCAAAAAAAAAAAAAAATAGGGCATTCACCTGACTGCAAAGACCATAATTAAATCTGCTAGAGAAATCTGCAAATAGTACAAATGCTATTTTTGTACTCAGTTCAAACAGACTTGGCTTCCCCTAATTTAAACATCTCTGGTAAAATAGCTGAGTTCAAAGTCCGAATCCTGGCAGATGGCTCGATGCCTTTCCATGCCTTTGGAGAATGAGCAGCCGTGTTTAGGAAAAGGACTCTTCTGTAGGTAAAAAGAATTCTTTCTCCTGTGGTACTGTTTTCTGGTGTCTGTTTATTCAGTTATTGGCTTTACTGTGTGCTCTTGTGTGTGTTTCTTCAGCCCCTCATGCTCCATGCCTGTGGGGAAGTCGGATTGAGCTGATTCATTTTGCCTTCATTCTTTTGCCTTACTTTCACTTACCATAAACATGGACCTAACACAGTGCCTGGTGGTGAGAACCCCCATCCTGGTCCAGACGTCCCCTTCCACCACCACCCACCACCCTCTCCACTTTACTTCTCCCTGTAACTGACCCTACGCTGACTGGAAGTGCTCACCAAAGCTCTGAGTCCCACCTCTTAGTCGGAGGGGGGAGGAGAATCGCCATCCCCACACTTGAGTTCTGGTGGCCCCAATGTCAGGACTTAGTTGGACACTTAGGTAGTCAGGGCCAGGGCCCCCAACAAGAAAGCATGGAGTTGGGACAGTTAAGACAAACAGCACTAACATCCTGTTTTGCAGCCTTTGCAGAAATGACCTCTACAAAACATCCTGAAATAAAACAATTAACCACAAAGCATTTGTCACTATCACGAGCTGAGGCAGTTAAGACATAAGTCCTCAGATGCCAGCCGAAAAAGACCATCAGCATGTAAACATTAACCTAATAGGTAGACAGATGCGTGATCAAAGCACACCCTGGTTGTTAAAGAGAGTCCCACAATGATTCATTCGTTGCATATAATACCCAGTGCTCATCAGATCATGTGCCCTCTTAATGAATCATTGAACACTACATCAAAAAGTAATGATGTCCTATATGTTGGCTAATTGAATTTAAATTAAAAAAAAAAAGTTCCACCAAAGAGATCATAAAAATCTCTAGACTTAGAAACTCTAATGGCCACCCTCTCGTATCCCTTGCCTCTCCGGGAGCTTTGTACTATCACTCAATAAACTTTGCTTTGCTGCCCACCACTCTTCTCTGGTCCACCTCTTCATTCTTCAAAGTGGCGTGACCAAGAATCATGGGCTGTGATAAGTCACTGCTCCCACCTGTTAGCTCAGGCTCCTGTCAGCGCCGAGAGATGCCGTGCCATAGCTGGGCTCTGTGCATCGTCCAGCCAAAAGAGAGAGGCCCTGCAGGTTCACACATCAAGACAGCAGCAGAGGGGCGCCTGGGTGGCTCAGATGGTTAAGCGTCTGCCTTCGGCTCAGGTCATGATCCCAGGGTCCTGGGATCGAGTCCCACATCAGGCTCCCTGCTCCTTGGGAGCCTGCTTCTCCCTCTGCCTCTCTCTCTCTCTGTCTCTCATGAATAAATAAATAAAATTAAAAAAAAAAAAAAAGACAGCAGCAGAGCCGTGCCTCCAACCCACATCTCCTGGTCCCTTAGTCAGACGTGCTCCAGCACAGCACTGGGGTTCAGATCTGTTCCTTTGACCCTTAGGGTCCCAAGCAGGAGGCACAGTGTGGTCCGAGGGAGAAGGGGGAAGCCCAGTGGGCAGGGGTCCAGGAACTTTCAGGCCTTCAACAGAAATAAGTTAGATTTTATTATTTAGGAAAAGAAGCACTGCTGCGGAAAAGATCTTGAAAGCCAGACACTACATGTGGCCATTTCTCCTTGCTCTGCAGAAACGTGCCACTTTCCTGCTTTTTGTCGTGAGTGTGTATCAAAGTGCAGGAGGGGATGCGAGAGAGCATGTGACTGAGCAGAGCAGTGAATTGAAGTTCAGTAAAAGAAGATCCCTTAGAAAAGGGTTAGCAGAGTCCAGAGAGCTCCTCAGGACAGCAGGGGGAAGGAACGCCACTCTCCGGAGGTGAATGTGGACCATTCCTTCCTACTCTTTTCACTTTCTCTCCCTTGGATGTGGGCTTGCTTCAGTCCCACGCTTATCCAGGGCAAGCCCCCAGTTTCCGCCTGGGCCTCAAGGAATTCTTGCTCTGGGTGAAGCTGCTCTCCACAGAAGCTGTCTGATCACGGGAGGCCAGCATGCTGGGGAGGGCGGGCGGAGAAGCCCATGCGGGAGACAGGTGCCCCTGAGCCCCAGCCATGAGTCCTCCCCACTAAGACCCTGATCAACAGGGGTGAGCCGATGATCACAGGCCCTAAAACCTGAAGATCTGAGAGCAGAGCGACTGACTTGTGTTCTAAGCCACTACATTTGGGCTTCCCGAAGCTCACCCAGCCTTGAACTGCTCAAGCTTCAGAACTGGGTGTCGGGTTGCTACTCTGTATGTGTGGCGAGTCCACTCAGGTCAGAGGTCTGGGAGCAGCAACACGAGCTCAAACCAGAGACTAAGGCAAGGTGCTTCAGAACTGGGAGCAGGGGGAGCTCCCTGGGAGTATGGAGACATCAGAGGACCCCAGGGTAAAGTAAGAGCTACCGCAGTTCCCTGCGTGGCCTGGGGCGCCCCCCACCCCGTGGGTGTTCACAATCACTGGGAACACCTCAGTGAGCGCATGCAAACAAAAAGGAGCCCACTTCATACCTTGTGAATCACACATAAGTAAGTTGGCTTTTGAGACGCTATCCCTCTGCTTCCAAATCAGTCGTAACCTGGAAACCAAGGATCAACAGAGCAAAATAACCATAATGACCAATTACCTGCACACTATTTAACTGAACTGCCCATGAAAATCCATTATCTTGATGAGACACTCATGGTCATGAATATTATTAGAGTTAATAAGGTTTTCCTTTGTAAAGAGTCACTAGCAATCATTGCTACATATTTACTTTTCATGCCAGTCTTCAGGACGTGTGACAGCCCAGGTTGAGCAGTGTGAATGCATCATTGCTTGAATTTACGTGGACCTCTGAGCGCTAGGATCAGATGCCCACCTTGTTCATAGCATAGAAACATCTACTCTTTCTGGTCTGCTGCTGGAACAGACCGCTATCTGTTGCCTGCCTTGAGTGAACCCTTCGCAGACATGCGCAACGGCGGCGTGTGGGAGGCCACATCTCTGTGCCCAACAGGGAGGTGCAGGGACCCAGAATCACCTGGGCCACTGACCAGCACTCCTATGGCGGCATCTCTCTGCCTCCTTGGGGATGATGCGGTACAGACTTTTCTTTTTTGGCTGATCCCTTGTATATAGAGGGTCCCCGAATTTGATCGTTCGACTTACGATTTTTCAACTTTACAATGGTGTGAGAATGATCTGCATTCAGTAGAGAAGTTGTACTTGGAATTTTGCATTTGGCTCTTGTCCTGGGCCAGCGGTGTGATCCTCTCTTGTGAGGCTGAGCAGTGGTGGCCACAGGTGCCGTCAGCCAGAGGTCAGCGGGGTGGACGGCCAACACGATGACAATCATTCTGTTTGTCCCTTTCTGAACAGGACTCAGTAAACCACAAGAGATGGTCAACTCTTTATTGTAAAATAGGCTTTTGTCAGACGGTTTGCCCGACTGTAGGCTAATGTCAGTGTTCTGAGCACATTTAAGGTCGGCCAGGCTGAGCTGTGATGCTTGGTAGGTTAGCTGTATTAAATGCATTTCTGACATATTTTCAACTTATGATGGGTTTATAGGGACATACCCCCATTGCAAATCAAGGAAGATCTGCATAGTATGTTACAGGGTAGAGACATGACTGCAACCCATGCATGTTTCTCCGTGAAACCATTTACTCCTGACTCGAGGGCCCGGAGAGGCAGGTCCTCACTGAGACTTGGAGCATTGATCTCTGGGATATCCCTGAAGAAACTTCATAGGAGAAGCAGGCTTCACCAACAGTTTGAGGATTTAACAAATGCCTGGAGGCAAACCAAACAGGGGAGAGCATGCTGGGAGGCCCAGGCAGGCTCCGGGATCCGTGGAAAGAAGACCAGGAAGGAGGGTTGGCAGGAAGACCCAGCTTGAAGCAGAAAAGCAGAGCCACCCCAGCTCCCTTTGCCTAAGCTGGGATCCAGGTGGCCCCCACACTGCCCGGGCCACACTCCACCTGCTCACACAAGCAATGTGTGCACTGACAAACCCCATCCTTGCTTACAAATTGAATCTGGAGAACATCCTACTCTTCTACTGACAACATCTCATTTTCTTCAGAAAATGATTCCTTCCTCAGGCTCAGCTACAATAGCAGATGGGATTGGTAAGAACACTCTTACCCCACAGGATGATATTCTTGATTTGATGCCCATACCAACTGAATTACTGGAAACACCAGACAGGCTTTTATAAGTACCACAGGCATGTCTGGTTTTTCAAGCCTCAGCAAAGGATTTTTTTCCATGAACAATATGAAACAGACTTAATAAAAATATAACAAAACAACATTCTCCTGATTCATTTGTGTACTGATTCTGCCTTTTCCAAAACTGCCATTAATTGTTAAGTATCTGATGAGTAAGTAATTCAATAGAAATCAAGTCAAATGTTTTTATTTACAGTTGAGAGAAATTTTGCTCATGCCACTTTTGTTAAGATGGGGATTCACAGCACTTTGACATGGTATAGCATTTCCAAAAATGCAATGTAAGTTTAAAAATCACAAAACAATGTCAGATGTAGGTCTTTAAAGGCATTGGGAGTGTGAAAAACCAAACACAATAGAAAATGAAACAGAAACACAACTCCCACATCCAGGCTAAGTTTCTTCTAAGGAGCTGAAAATCAGAGATGGAACCAAGTATTACTACTTCCTACTGCTATCCCACTAATGAAATGTGCTCTGTATCCGTGGACACAGAGGTAAAGGAGGCTCCACGTGTGGGTGACATATGCAGACATATGTCTGGAGAGCTCAGGAAGCTTCTGGATGATTCTCTCCTCTCTGCTTCAGCAACACTGTCATTTTTCTCAAATTATAAAATTTCCCCAAATTAGAAAACCTACATATTTTATGTACCTGCCCAGAGCAGAAAGATTTTTTTCTTTGGTTTGCAGAGTGTCCTTCGTGTCTGACGTTAAATTGTTACTCGTCACCGATGAGGATTGTCACTGAAGACAGGGGGTGAAGTGGTCTCCGTGGCTCGAAGAATGCGCAGTATTTCACGGGTAACTGCTGTTGCTTTGCTGAACCAAAATCGTGTCCATGAGAGCAGAAGATGGGGACATCAACATTCAAAATGCATGTGAGTTTATGAAGAAATTAATCCCCTAAAAAAGTAGCAAGAGGATGTGCCAAGAGGCACATACTTGACTCTAAGTTTTTAAACAACACCAACAATAAATCTGTCTTTCTTGATATAAACATGCAGATAGATAAAAGTATCTGGAAAGAAACACACCAAAATGTGGTTGATTTTACTGTGAGTGTTTTTTAAAACATCTCTTTCTTTAAATTTGCATTTCTAAATTTCCTGAAAAGGATATCTATGCCTTTCTTTTTTAAAGAAAACATATCTTAGAGAACAGAGAATGAATAACCCCGGGTACAGCAAAGCCCGACAGAAACACTCCCTTTGAAGGGGAGCCTTCCAGCAGCTTGGCCTAGGGCTTCTAATTCAAAAGAAACTCCAGTTCTAATGTAAACCATTAATTCTTTAAAGTTGGGTAGATACAGTTTATTTGTAGCCAATTCTATTCCTAAAATGTTTCACTTTGTGCAGATGTTGGCACTTACTGCTGCGTTTGGGAAAATGAATTCATCCACCTAAGACCTCGGGAAAATGAATTCATCCACCTAAGACTTCCTGGATATTCGGTGCATCGGGCTCTGTGCTGAGTGTTTCATGTGCACGGTCCTGCTCACTACTCACAGTTACAGTCGTATGAACAAGCGATGAAGTTGAGATCGGGGGGGTGATTGCCATGCTGAATCACCTGGTTCTGCTTAGGGCTGAACTGTGTACCCTAGAACTACTCCCCTAAATGAAATAACTCACAAGGCACACGTGAGCTTGGAATAAACAAGAGTTGTGTCCAAATGAAATGACGTTGTGTCTCTGGACCGCTGTAGAAAAACACCGGTGTGGGGCTGCTAGTCAAACCCCGTGAGGACAGCGATCCACACTCGGCAGGAGGAGACAGAGAGCAGGTGCGGATGGAGACCGCTCACTGCAAACACACAAGGCAACTCTGCTCCCTCCCCGCCGACTTCTGTCTTCTAGCAACTGGGACTCTGCTTCGTGCGCAGGGCAGAAATTGAAGCCCCGTGGGTTGCTAGAAACGCTGTAGGTTTGGGAGTGACCCTCCTGAGAAACCGAGTATTTCAGAGCGTCCCATCTGTTTCCGTTGTTCGCCAGTACTTCCCACCCTGTGGAAGAATCAGAGGTGAGAGAGAGAAGCAGGTCCCATGTGGCGTTCTACTCTCTTCAAACTCTTGTCTGGGTTGTCAAGTTTTCAGATCGCTGACGAGAACCAAGGAGGCACAGGAGTCAAAGCCAAGGGGAAAAGCACAATCAAAACCTGTGAGCAGAATCCAAAGATGCCCGGTGTCAAAGCCGTGCCTGTGGCCGTGGGTCACGCCGTCATGCTGGGCGGTTGTCCCTGAGACGGTGCAGGAGGAAAACAAGGCCAACGGAGTGTGACGTGCTCCAGCCCCTCCCGCTGCTGGGGGGGAGACAGGTGTGGGGGGTGGAGGTGAGGCCCACGGACGCCCATGGTGCCGCCACGTCTGCCGTTCTTTAAATTCAAATAGACCACGTGGTGCCATAAGTTGTCATCGTCTGACTCCTTTAAGAGTCACCGTCCCAGTGAACCATGAGAGACGATGGACTCTGAAAAACAAACGGAGGGTTCTAGAGGGGACGGGGGTGGGAGGATGGGTTAGCCTGGTGATGGGTATTAAAGAGGGCACGTTCTGCATGGAGCACTGGGTGTTATGCACAAACAATGAATCATGGAACACTTCATCTAGAACTAATGATGTAATGTATGGGGATTAACATAATGTAATACAAGAAAAGAAAAAAAGAGTCACCGTCCCAGGACCCCTCAAAGGGACAGTGACAAGGGGAGGTGAGAGATCGTGCACCAGCCCGCAGGCATGTATGAATCCTCTGAACAGTGGAGGGGATAAGGCATGAGCAAGCCCCCAGTAAGCCAGCAAATGAGAACTCAAAGACTGAGGGAGGTGTGGGGCACATGCGTGGTGGGGAGCTGAGTGGACAGGACGTTGTGGGCAGCAGCTGGGCCTGTGGCCCGGGGAGGCCACTCCAACTGGGTGCTCCAGCAACCCAACTCATCCTCTCCCAGCCCCGGAGCGGGGAGGGCCCGACTGAGGAGTCCCAGGGCTGTACTCCCTCCCGCGGCTTGTGGTGGAGCGGCATGGAGGCCCGGGCTTGCCCCACTGTCCCTCCAGCCCTGCCTCGCTGCCACATGGCTCCTCCTTGCATGCTTGTATCCTCGTGGGCCATTCTCCCACAAGGACACTCATAGTGCCTGGGGCCATCCGAATGACCTGTCTTAACGCGGTCACAGTTGCAGAGACTCTGTTCCACAAGGTCACATTTACACTCGCAGCTACAGGGTCCGGACTCACACATGCCTATATGATGCAATCCACAGCAGTGGAGTGGGGGACAGGGAAGGGGCAGAAGGATGCCCCTTACGACAGCAGTCAGGATAGGAGCTGCATTGGGCCCAGAGGGAGGAGTTGGTCTGGGAGACCCACCAGTGAGGACAGCCCCTGTGTCCACAGGACTGGGAGGAGGACACGCATCTCTGAATTTCTGTTTTGTTTCCACCAGAGACTGACTGACCATTGTCCTATGGCTTCTTTTGTCCATCTTTAGATCTGATTGCTCTTTTATAGAAACAGCGATGGGGAAGTGGGAGGTGCTCCCTGACGTTGTCCCCTGAGCAGCCTCCTCCAGCAGGGCTTCCAAAGCTCTCTGTGTGATTAGAAACCCTGACAGAAGGCTTCCTGTGACAGGACTTTACTATTTCAGTGTCTGGGTTACTTTTTACCAAAAGGAACTATGATTATAGGATATTTGCTTTCTTGCTGAAAATGCATTTTCCTAAGGCTAAGATGTTGATTTGCTTTTCTTATATACACAAACAGCTTATATTTAAGGTAAGGTACTGGACTCTGTGTTCTACTTCAAAGCCCTGAATATTCCAACACATGTATAACGGTCTCCGAGGCCGCACACGAAACCAAAGCTGCACAGACATCGGTCCATCTGCTGGCAGCGGAAGGAAGGAGGATCTATTGAGTTTACACTGAGTGCAGCATTAAAATTCAGTGAACTCATTGAAACAATTAAATATTTATAAAGTAAATGTCCTCCTTGGCATCAGAAGAAAATTCAGTTTGCCATATTCCACCCACGAGACCTGAAAAATTTTAAAATGTGCTTCTGAAATACATCATTTGGACAATTATAACCTAGCCTTCGCTTGGCTTCCTTGAACACTAATAAAAGTCAGTTGGATCTGGGTGGTGGTTGTGGCGCAGAAGCAGAAGCAGAGAAATGACCAGAATCAGACTAGAACTTTCTATCTGGCTTCACATGGAAGTTTTAACTTAGTAACAAGAAAGTTACATTAACTCCAAAAAAGTGCAAACTCTCCTAAAAAGTGGGGCTCATGGATTCTGACCCAGACCATGAATCAGGCAGTGGACTGAGACAAGAAGGGTTTTGGGGAGGGTGATTTGGTACTTCTGTGAACCTACGTAGATTTCTTAGTCCTGACCGGATGTCCTCATCTCCAACCAGATGTCAGTGTCTTATGTTTCTGCTGCTACAGGTCATCATAAAACCAAACAGAAATAAGGATATTGATTTTCTTTTTGTTCCCCACAAGTGAAGGCTTCCTTTGGAACTTACTGGTTTCCCTCTTTGTTCTTCACCTATTACTTCTGGGACCAGTGGTGGGTTAGGACCAATTTGAATGTGCTCCTCATCATTCTGAGCTCACAGTGAAGGATTTGGGGTGTCCTGGAGTTGGGATGGGGGTTTCACGCTGGCTCTGCTCAGGCACCCATGAACATTGGAAACACACTTCGTTGCTTTCACCATCAGCTTCTTGTTGGCAAATTAGACATGTTTATTATAACATTTCTGGTTTCCCTCAAGCTCTGAACTACCATGAATCCCTCTATTGTTAGCATCAGACGAGGAAATGGGAGCTGCCTTCTGCCGAGCATCTTTCCTCAAGTGCCCATGCCCCAGTTTATTGTCCACGGAACCCCTGTCCTGCTCTGTCACCAGGGGACAGGGAGACTCACCATGGGAACACGAGGGTCCACACAAGGGGCAGCTCCTGCATGAGGATGAGGGGAGAGGTCACACATGGCAGAGACCTCTGTCAGGAGGGCATGCATCCCCAGATGGCGAGCTTCCCTAAACTTAAGCTTCACTTAGTGTAAGCTCCTTATGGGAGTCCCAGGTGAGGAGGGCTATCCCAGTGACAGCCTTGTGAGTGAAAATTTAATAGAGTGTGCCTTTGGGTCAAGTTTACTGGGAAACTAGCAGTTTTGAACTGCGGCTCATGGTTTGAACACTTCTGGACATTTAAACTCTCTTCTGCTTTCCATATGACAGAGTTTCTACCAGACTGATTTCCACAGAAAGGATCTGGTGGTAGAAAGTCATTCTGAGGTTTCTTGTGTGGGATAAACTAGCTGATGCTGCAAAGTTTTAAAATACAGTACCTGGAATGGAGCAACTTCCCAGGAAATATTCGTATTTTAAAATATCATTAACATGATTGCTTACACATTTGTGAATTCCTCTTCCAACCGAAAAAGTTGCCTCTGAGTTATTCTGTATGTTTCATGGCCTTTTTCCCAAAACAGTGAAAAAGCATTGGGGAGAAATCAGGTCATCACTGCCTCCGAGCTGGTACACGCGAGGTCCGTCCCACTGTTGGAGGCAGGGATGGAGATGCATCAGGGCAGCTCCTCAGAGTAAATGTGGAGACCCCTGTGTTTCTGATATCGAGTGGGGCCTAGTGCTCAGCTCATAACAAAAGTATAAATAAGGAAACAATTAACATTGTAAAGAGGCTATTTTGGAAGGAAAAAATAAAAAGATCTCCGCAACCTTCATACCTATTGTATCTAAGGCTGGTATACTGTGAATCTACCTGTTTGTCTATCCACCTGCCCACAGGTCATTCTCCCAACCTAGGGCAGTGACTTGGCACATTTGGGGCCTGGCAAACACATCTTGCTCATCTAGCAAAGTGGAGTCACATTCTGTCAAAGTGAGATAGAAAAGGCCAAGGTTTTCTGACTCAAGAATCGGGAGATCGCTTCCTCTTATAAGGGACAGTTCTGGGAATTTCCCAGTGAAGACGGACAGTCAGGAAGCTCCGTCAGGCGGCTGATGGACAGGACGGGGCTCGGCCATGTCTGTGCGGAATTCGGTCTTGGGGCCTTGAGGACGCCAGGTGCCCAGCCCGTGGTGAGCTGAGGAGCCCGGCGGGGGCCTGACGGCTCATCATGCAGCCCGCGTACAGCCCCCGGGCCAGCTTCCCTCGCCGAATACCCACAGGTGTGTTTCCCGCGGTGGAATGTGGGTGACACCGTGTACCAGACCCGGTGCCTTTGCTGGTCTGCACTGGTCTGTGGCTTCCCGTCCCGTTGCAGCCCTGGGTGTGACCCCACAAGCCATTGCCAAAAAATCAAGGCTTGCCGCCGGCTCTACCGCTTAGACAATTTGGCTAAAACAAGGGCCCTCAGCCTTTTTTTAGAGCCGCGTCTGACGTAAGAAGCCCGCTTCAGAAGGACAAGGGCACGTTAGAGGTCTCTATTCATTTAGAGTAAGTGCATTTTCTTAAATGTAACTTTCTTCAAGACTGTACATCTTACACTACTTTATATAAGAAAGAAATAACAGAAGAGCTTAGAAATAGTAGTTTATAACAAAAGCAGAATGAAAGATGTTATTTTTGTAGTCTGTGCTTTATCAGGATTGACAGAGTTGTGTGTACAGAGTGAATATTTGGAATATGTAAGTTGGATGCTAAGGTAGCATTTCCTGCATTGAATCAAATGAATTACCGACTTTAACTCATCTGCTCTTTGTAGTTTATGCTGGGCTGTGTTTATCCAGCTGTCTTTTATAACTGTGTAATCTTGAAATATCACCAGAATTACATCCACCAACCAAAACTAAAATCTGTGCTCTTCTCTTATATAACCAAGTCTGAGAATCTCCTTCCAGACGTGATTAAAGCCCTTAATGGGCTGCCTTTCCGGGAAGGAGTTGCTTGTCCTGGTGGGTGAGGCGGTCCCTGGGGAAGGACATCCTGCACCGGGACCCCTTCCGGCCGGGGCTCGTCCTCCTCGGGGTCCCCCGTCCTGCCGTCCAGCTGCGCGGGTTTCAGACTTGCTTCTCCAGCCCCCACGACGGCGTTTGCCACTTCCTTGTGATAAGTCTCCTATGTACCTGTCTGGTTGAGCTTTGACTGAGGGGCCCCTCAATTGAAGGCAATTCCACAGAGGTTTACTGAGCAGCCACTGTGGTCCAGAAACCGCCGGGTGCTGAGTGCAGTGGTCTTTGTCCTCAGGACACCCAGAGGCTGGAGGGACAGACAGCGAGCAGCTGGGGGGCACTTTAGAGCAGGTCACGGCAAAGGGGACAGCTCCTTCAGGAGGGCCCCAGGGACACTGGGGCGACGGGGGAGACAGAGGGCCCAAGAAGGGGTGGGTGCTCATCAGGCAGCGGAGCGGATCTGTGGGCCCTCCTTCAACCACTTCTCCTCCGCAAATTATATTTTACATGCGGATCTTTGTGGGAAGATTTTTAAAAATGTAGTCTGGAAGGTGGGCAGAAAGGACCAAGGACAAAGTGCTGTCAGTCCACAGCTGGGCTGATAACAGAGCAAAGATTTGAAATAAAACAGTCCAAAGTGTTAGTAACCCTTAGCGGTGGGAGGCCGCCCTGGGAGGGGAGACTCCCTCTCCCCCGCCCCCCGTGCCCGCCCTGCCCGCCTGTTGCGGGTCCCTCTGTGACCCGGGGTCCCTCCTGCCACACACGTGTGGGCCTCCTTGCCCTGTGAGCCCGAGTCCAGGGTTTGCGGGAGGCGGGCCAGCAGTGTGTGCTGGGTCTTGACCAACCAGAGCAGCGTGTGAATTAGCAGGATTTTTAAAGTGTATTTTAGGCAGTGTTCCCCCACAAAGATGTGAGTTGAAATACTAAAAACCCAGCACGACCGAGCTTCACTGTCTCGCCGTAGGACTGAAAATGTGGCGAGTGTAACGGGAGGTCCTCCCGAGTGCGCACTCAAGCCCGGCGTCACGTCCTCAACTAAATCCATGTAATTCTATCTCCAAACTTGGTATGTCAATGGAAAAAAAGCCGTTTATAATTACATATGATTCTGTGATTTCACACAGATGTTACAAGGTTTCAGTTTACAGTTTGAAAGCGTGCCTCCTGCCCTCACCCGCCCAGCACCAAGGAGGGCTGAGCTGTGCCCGCCGCCCCCGGGAGCAGGGGTGAGCCGCGACGGGCGGCGGGGCTGACGCTCCTGTCCGGCCCCAGCCCTTCCCGCTCCGCACAGCCCCGGGGTCAGAAAGCGCGCTCCTCCCCAGAGACCTGAGCCAAAGTCTGGGGAACAACGTCTTCGAAACTTTATCCGAGGGTTTCATACATCTGGCGATTCTTAAACATGACAAAAATAAATGGCCACACAATGAAATATTGAGTTTGGGATCGCAGGAGTCATAAAGTCTGATTAAAATACCATAAAGTTTGGTTGGTGGATGTAATTCTGGTGATATTTCAAGATTACGTAGTTATAAAAGGCAGCTGGATGAACACACCCCAGCATAAACTACAGAGAGCAGATGAGTTAAAATCGGTAATGCATTTGATTCAGTGTAGGAAGTGGTACTGATAAAATACTGATAAAAATAGTTTCTACTTAAGTCACTCTGTGACAATTTCCCAAGTTCTTGGTGTGTGTTCCGGTATGGCGTGTGGCCAACAGTTTACATCTTACAAACATCCCTCTTGTCTTTTAAAAGGTCAGACACACGACGTTAAATGTCTTTCCCCTCTAATTATAAAGGAAATATATTTGTTATAAAAGTGGATTACTTACAAATTCAGCAATGCCCCATAATCATACTACCTGATGATAATAACCTCGATCGTTCGTCAATGCATTTACATGTGGATTTCTTCGTTCCTATAGATAGTCTTCAGATGGCGTGTGTGGGGACATTTTTTAACTTGTTTATTTTGGGATACCTATTGAAAGTTAAAACATAATTACAGGTCTTAAAAATGATTACACAAGGTAAAACACCATGTGAAGCATCTTGTGTGTTTCTTACCCACTTATGGTAACTTCTGTCCTTACTTCTTGGTCTTAAGTCTCTTGTCTTTTTTTTTTTTTTTTTTTTATAATTCTACCGCATGCCTTTGCATCCTCTACCACGGGTTTAATCTGTACTTCTGTTTTAGCACTTTATACAAATGAAACTTAAAATACGTGTTCTTTTATGTCTGGTTTCTTTAGACTGATACTGTGTTTATGAGATTAATTTGGATCACCGCACATACACGCCATTCATCCATTCTGGTGAATCCAGAGCACCATCGCCGCAAACAGAGAACCACCATTCCACTGCCCACGGACTTGTTACCTGTCTCTGAGTCACACCTCAGAGTGCCATGACCTTTCCCGCATCCTCCACCTGCTGCCTGTGAGGGTGCAGCAACTGGGGCGTCTGCCCTGGATGATCCCTGGGTCCTAGGGACACACTGTGTGAAGACACACAGTCTTCAGGATCTGATGACACTAGTCGGCGGATTTCCATGGTGACTGCAACAGTACCCCCAGAGGTGGGGGGACGTCCCCGCTACCCATCCTCACCATCACTGTGCTCATCTCCCCAGGTTGGTACCTGGGATGGTGTCTCTCCCCTGCTGGTGTCTGTCAGTCAGCTCCTCTTTCTGTTCGCATCTGTTCGTGGTTGGCGTGCATTGGGCTGTTTGCTGTTGTACCTTTGCAAGTCTTCATCGGCCATTCCGCGTTCCTCCTCTGTAAAGGGCCAGGTCAGGCTTCTTGACCATTTTTCTACTGGATTTTCTTTCTCTTGTTGCTTTGTAAGACGTCTTTATATATTTTGAACACAAATAATGCATTTAAGTTTTTATAGATTTGCCTTTATTTCTCTCTCCACACTTTGACTGGACTTTTGCCTGTAATCTCTTTGGCTGAAGAAGAGTTCTTAAATTTAATATAGTTTGATTTATCTTATTCTCTATGGTTAGTAGTTTTGTGTCTTGTCTAAAAAAAATGTTTGCTCTACTCTGAGACCATGAAGAAATGCCACTATATTGTCTTTTGAGATCTTCACTGTTTTGCTTTCACATTTATGTCTATGATCCACTTAGAGTTGAATCTTGGGAAATTGTTCTTTTTTTCTCATGTGGATACAGGTATTGCAGTTCCGTTCATGACTTTATCTCCTGACTCCTGTGTTGTGATATTGTGGCGCGTGCAGTGTCCCTGTGTGTGAGGGTGAGCTTCCGGGCTCCAGATCCTACTACCTACCTACTCAGGTTCCAATGCCAAGACGCCTTTAGTACTGAACGTGATGGATCGCGGAGATCACGGATCCGCGTGAGAGAGAATCAGCCCTTCGCAAGAGTGTCTTGCGACCCTTGCGTGTGGCGCATCTTTCCTTTGGTCAGATCGCATTAGTTACACAATGCAGTTTTATAGTTTTCTACATCACGGGTTGTGCACATCTGTTCTTAAGTTTAATGTTATCAATACAACAGGTTAAAATATTTAATTTTTACCTTCTTGAACCTGGAATGAAAATGTACCTGGATTTTATATATATTGTCCTTATATTCAGCAAGATTACTTTTATTGTCTCTTTGTTTATCAGTATTGGGGATGTTTTCCATGTCACAAAATCTTCTTCTGAAACAGCATGGTTCAACCATTTACTGTAGGAATGTCAGATGTGTCTAATAATTATGTAGTTTCATAGAATGAACTCACTGAATTACAATCACTGTGTTATAAACTTCTGATATGTGTTGGTCTCAAGTTTATACGCATTCTCGTCTGGCATATGAGGACCTCGGAAGTCACAACTCCATCCTAACAACAAGTTAAAGCTGAACAAATTGGAAAGTGAACAACTGTCTTTGGATCTGTAAGAGAAATGATGTCCCAGGACAAACCACTGCTCCCAAAATTGGAGGACCGACAGGCAAATACAGAGAATCATGGTTTACGAGAGCAGGACCTAGCGCCGGGCAGAACACCTGCACTGGGATGGATGAATTGCTGGAGGCTCCACGTGGATGAAACAAAGAGAACATATACAGGGGCCCTGGACTCCTGAGGGTTTTGTCCCAGAGGACACTTAGCGGAAGAGAAAACTCCCCTTGGGCTTCGATGGTGGAGGGACGAGGAGCCAATGTGAAATACAGCAGAGCACTGTCCTTCCCGGCAAGTTCTGTCCTCAGGGAAACTAGTCAGCCAGAGCTTGACCTACCTGGGGAAGGAAAATACCCACCTCCAGCCCCCCAGACACCCTGCCCACCTCACGGGGGAAACACAGACACCAGTCACAGGACTGGAGAACACCCCCCTCCCCACACCTCAGTGCATCACCAAACACCTCTAGGTCACATCGTGTCCAGCACCCTGAAAGGCAAAAAACACAATGTAAAGATGCAGAGCAGTGTCAGCACAAGACGTGGTGGGATAGTGGTTATGAGACTGGGGATTTAAAATGCTATGATTAACACCCCAAGAGTGCTAACAGATAAAGTCGACAATGTGCAAGAACAGATGGGCAGTGTAAGCAGAGAGATGGAAATCCTAAGAAAGAACCAAGAGCTATGCTGGAGGTCAAAATACTATAACAGAAATGAAAATGCCTTTGATGGGCTTATTAGTACACCTGACATGGTGGAGGAAAGTCTCTGAGCTAAAGGTGTCAGTAGAAACCTCCAACATCGAACAACAGAGAGAACAATGAATGACAAGAACAGAACAGAATACCCCACGTGCATCATGGGAATGCCTGAAGGAGAAGAGAGAAGGAACAGAAGAATGTTTGGAACAATAACGACTAACGACTTCTCCAAATTACTGTCAGACACCAAACCACAGATCCAGGAAGCTCAGAGAGCATCACGCCCGATTCACACCAAAAAAATTCACCAAAGGCATATCAATGTATCTTCCCTTCTGGTACATTTATATGACTTAGTTTCATGGTATAATCCCGGACTACATGAAATGTAGTTTTTATGGTGTAACTCACGTTTGTGGCCAAAGTTTGGTCAGTTTTCCTGAGAGTTGTCTGATCTTTCTCTGTTCTTTTTGTTTTATTTTTTTAAAGATTTTATTTATTTATCTGAGAGAGAGAATGGGAGAGAGAGAGAGCATGAGAGGGGGGAGGGTCAGAGGGAGAAGCAGACTCCCCGCCGAGCAGGGAGCCCGATGCGGGACTCGATCCTGGGACTCCAGGATCATGACCTGAGCCGAAGGCAGTCGCTTGACCAACTGAGCCACCCAGGCGCCCCTCTCTGTTCTTTTTAATGTTAACTTTAATAAAATCAATTTCCAGTATATATTTACATCAGTTTTTGGATTGATCTACCCACCTAATTATGCCCCTTCAATGTTATGGTTCTCTAGTATATTATAATATCAAAATTGGGTAAATCAGAACTTTTATTACAGCCTCCTTTCTTCTGACTCCTCTTTTGGCATTATGTCTTCCATCGTCATCAACTGTCTGCTGACATGTGGTTAAACATTGTTTCTGCTCTAGACTTCAATCTCTACATTTATGCAGCAAAGAGACCAATGAAAATAGAGCATCTCTGAGTTTCCTTTCAAGTTTGACATTTTCCTATTCTTTGGATCTAAGTTCTTAGCCTGGAAAAATGGTTATTACATTCTCTGTTCGAGCCAGCATGCAAGGGGAGAGGGGGACGTACCCAAGGGAACTCGATAGCTGGTGGCCGGAGACACGTTCCACAGCCTCCATCCTGCTCAACAACGCAAGGCTTTGCTTATTGGGAGGGTTCCCACTGAAATAGGAGAAAACGATAGGATGATGGGAAAACCTAATCTAATTTTTCTTCAACGAAATGCTTTGCCTGTTGGTTCAATAGTCAAGATATAAATTTGGGAATCGGTTTTTTAAAACGCTTTATTTTCTCCTAAAATGCAACCAAATATTTAAACTATTTCCTGTTGAGACACATGTACAGTTTTTAAGTAATTAGCACATCTGGTTAGCAAAGACTGAAGGTGGGGTTCTGAATGACCTGTTTGAAGGAAGGTGAAGTGAACGTGGAGCCCCCTGGATCACCCTAAATGCAGGTTCCTTCACTAGGTTGAAATTTCTTTTTCTGGAAGTTGGAACGCAAGCTACTGTTCTGTGAGGAGATGCAGACTAGATTTTTTAGTGTCTTGAAAGATGTATTTAAATCGGGGATAAAAAGGCCTTGGAGGTTTGGACAGGCATTTATCAGGATTAAAGTAATCCAAATGTGTCTGATTCATGCTCCATAGTCTGGATGCTGGGTTTAAACTGCAGATGTCTGGCGGAAAAAAAGACTCATTTTTCTTATACTTTATGTTTTTCTAAATTTATTGAAGAATTAACTTTAAAATAATTTCATTTTAAATGGAATTCAAGTTCTGGGGCAGGAAATGGATAAAATGTGGAAATCCTTGGAGTCTGCTAACTTGTGCAGAAGGAGCAGGGAAGTGCTCCTGACCAGCTGGGCTGGCCCGCCTCACCAGCACCAGCTGAGAGCCCAGGGCCCACACAGCACCCCATGCCCACAGAGCACCCCGCACTCTGCACAGCACCTCGGGCCTGCTCAGCACACTGCACTCCGCTCCCTCCATCACAGCACCCAGCCGGGCTTTATCTGGCTCCCTCTTGGGAGTTGAAGCATTTCCAACCTGCTTAGTTTGTAGAAATCAAGCGGAGATCGGATCTGCATCTGATTTGGGGGGCTGGCGACACACTCTATGGTGATGAGATTATTTTGGCAGGACAGTAAGGATGTGAAGCACACATTCCCCTGTTCAGGATTGGCATATGATCCCTCATTCCCTTGTGTCACCCCACAGATTGCACAAACCTTTCCAAGGCACTTCATGAAGGTGGTTCTCAGAAGCAGTCTGAGGCTCGCTCTAGCAGAACCTTCTCCACCTTTCTCCCAGCTCAGACTGAGTCATTCTCAAAGCTCCCACTGCTCACCCCCCCTTCTTCAGCGGTGTTTAACCCCAATCGATCTCTGCACCAGGGACCCAGACAGATACAGAAAGATATAAACCAAATAACATATTTTTTCTAAGCTGAATCATCTGATTTCATCACTTCTTCCTGAATTTTATAATATGTATCTAACAATATAAAATTGTTTACTCTCCAAACACTACACTAATTAAATACATCATGTCTTTTGCTTTCAGCAATTTTTTTTTTTATTTCAAGCTCTTGCATAAGTATTAATCCAAAATCTTTGGTCACTTTAATTATTTCTCTTGAGATTCCATTTTTTAGAACACTTTTAGGTTTTTAACAAAATTAGGAGGGAGGCGCAGGGAGTTCCCATACCCCCTGCCCTCCCACGCACAGCCTCCCCTGTCATCAATACCCCCACCAGACCAGCACATTTGCCACAATCCATGACCTTCACTGACACATCATAATCGCCCCAAATCCACAGCTGACGCTAGAGTTCTCTGGAAGTTGTATCTTCTGTGTGTTTGGACAAACGTGTAATGACATGTGTCCCTCGTTATAGTGTCACAGAGAGTATTTTCACTGTCCTAAAGGTCCCCTGTGCTTTTCATATTCCTTTGTCCCCCACCCCCGACCCTCTGACAGCCACCAATCTTCTCGCCGTCCCCACAGTTTTGCCTTTTTCAGAAGATGAAACAGTTGGAAACACAAAGTGTGCAGCCTTTTCCGATTGGCTTCTTCCACTTAGTGATATGCATTGAGGGTTCCTCAATGTCTTTTTATGGATTGATATATTTCATTTCTTTTTTAGCCCTGAATAATAGTCTATTGTCTGGATGGACCACAGTCTGTCTACCCATCACCTACTGAAGGACATCTTGGTTGCTTCTAAGTCTTGGCAGTTATGAATAAAGCTGCTAGAAACCTCTGTGAGCAGGTCTGTGTTGGAGACATGTTTTCCAGGATTGCTGGATCGCATGGCAAGAGGGTGTTTCGTTTTGTAAGGAACCACCCAACTGTCTTTCAAAGTGGCTGCACTGTTTCACAAATCCACCAGCAGTGAGTGAGAGTTTGTTGCTCTAATTATTTGCTAGCATTTCGTGTCGTCAGTGTGTTTGACCTTTGACCATTTGAATAGGTTCAGAATGCTAGTTCATTAATTAAATTTGCATTTCCCTGATGACACATGATGTGGAGCATCTGTTCATATGTTTGTTTCTCATCCGCACATCTTTGGCGAAGTGCCTGTTAAGGTTTTAACCCATTTTATAATCAGGTTGCTTGTTTTCTTATTGTTGGGTTTTAAGGGTTCTGTGTATATTTTGGGTAACAGTCCATTATCATACATGCCTTTGCAAATATTTTCTCTCAGCCTGTGACTTACCATCTAGTTCTTCTGATATTATCTTTCACAGAACATACATTTTTAATTTTAATCAGGTCCAGCTTATCAATCATTTCTTTCATGGACTGTGTCTTTGGTGTCCTATCTCAGAAGGCATCACCATGCCCAAGGTCATCTAGGCTGACTCACATTATCTTCCGGGAATTTTATAGTTTTGTGGTTTGCATTCAGGTCTGTGATCCATTTTGAGTTAATTTTTGTGAAGGATGTAAGGTCTGTGTCTAGATTCATTTTCTCACATGTGGATGTCCAGTTGTTCAGCACCTTTGTTAAAACTTTGTCTTACTCCATTGTATTGCCTTTGCCTTTTTGTCAAAAACCAGTGGACTAAATGGGGGTGTACTCTTGGGATCTCTATTCTGTTCCGTTGATCTACTCATCTATTCCTTTGCCAATATGACACTGTCTGGACTGTTACAGCTTTATGGTAAGTCTTAAGTCAGGTAGCATGAGTCTTTTGTTTTCCTCCTTCAATATTGTGCTGGCCATGTTTGGTCTTATGCCTCTCCGTATAAAATTTAGAATCAGTTTTTCAATATAGATATCAATGTTAAAAGTTTTTCCTGGGATTGCATGGAGTCTACGGATCAATTTGAGAAGGACTGCCATCTTGACCATATTGAGCATTCCTATTCATGAACATGGAATAGGTTTTCATTTATTTATTTGTTTTACTAGAAAACTTTTTGAAATAAAAAAATTCTTATTAGAGTTTTGTAGCTATTCTTATTTAGATCTTGTACATAATTTTAGTTGTATACCTAAGTATTTCATTTTGAGGGGGTGCTAATGTAAATTGATATTTTTTAAAATTTCAAATTCCATTTGCTCATTGTTGGCAAATTATTTTTATATATTACCCTTGTGTCTTACAACCTTGTTATAACCACATATTAGTTTCAGGGTGGTTTCTTTTTGGGGGGAGCAGTTTCAGTTCTTTCAGATTTTCTACATGGATAGTATTACCATCTGCAAGGAGAGCTTTTTCTTTTCCTTCCCATCCTTGTCTTGTACTGATCTTAGTGCAAAAGCTTTTAGTTTTTCATTGTTTAGTGGGATGTTAACTATGGGTTTTTGTAGATATTCTTTATCAAGTTGAGGAAGTCCCTCTCTATTTCTAGTTTACTGAGAGCTTTTTACTATAAATGGATGTTCGATTTTGTCAAATGATTTTTCTGCCTCTGTTGATGTGATTATATGATTTTTCTTTTTAGTCTGCTGTTGTGATGGATTACATTAACTGATTTCAAATGTTGAATCAGCCTTGTGTATCTTGGATAAATCCTACTTGATCATGATGTATAATTTTTTTATACATTGTTGGATTCAATTTGCTAATATTTTGTTGAGGACTTTTAAATCTATATTCATGAGAGCTATTAGTCTTTAGTTGTCTTTCCTTGTAATGTTTTTGGTTTTGGTAATAGGGTAAAACTGGCCTCATACAATGAGTTAGAAAATATTCCCTCTGTTCTATTTGTGAAAGAGATTGTAGAGATTTGGTAAAACTTCTTAAATGTTTGGCACTTAAAATAACTTTTAGACAAATATTGAAATAACTGGGGATTGTTTGCTTACCAATTTGGAAACAGGTTTTAAGCCAGTGCCCAGGCTCTCAAGCTCAGAGTCTTCCTTAGAAGCTTGAAATGGAGTGGAGAGGGTTGAGGAAAAAGAGAAAAATGGAAGTTTTACACTTTAGTGTGACTTTATCTGAATGTTATTGTTCAAATTCTGGTAGAAAAAATGTTTCTAGACTGTATTCCTTTATTGTTTAAGAAGAGGTTCCAATACATTTTGAAAAATATACTTTCCCTTACAACATCTTGATCATCCACCTTAACTTTAAAGTTCTAAGAATTCCTTTGTTGTTTGAGGTGAAGAATGTATGAAGACTCACATTATTTGATGGTATTAATGATTTTGAATGTTGACTTCAAAGAATATTTGATCTTTTTTTGGGAAAAGAAAACTCATATATTTGGGGATAGAGTTTTTATTTCTTTTTTTACATCTTTATTCTTGGCTGAACACACAACCTTAAAGACTGATGCTTATGCACCTGTGGTTACGCTTTATGCTGTATTTGTTCATATAGATTTACTTGAACACACTCATTGCTCCCCTCTAAAATTCCTTCCACTTGCTTTTTCCAAACCTTCCTCTCATGGGAGCCACTGTCCTCACTTCACACTTTTCTGAACAATGGTTCCATTATTTAAACTGTGTAATGGTCACTTAGCTGAACACTCACTTGTATAAAACACACTTAGCAAATATAAATATTTCAGGGAACAGAAAGATTTCAACTCTACTCTTTCCAGGATGTCTATAAAATTTTTAGGCTCTATCATTTTTACAACTAGCTTGTTTTACTGCATAATATCTTCCAGATATTTTTTTCATTAAACTTTGACTCAGTAATTCCATGTCAATTTTTGCTTCCAAAATGTGTGTGAATCTTTCTTATACAACCTCAACACGGTGGTAGGTAAATTGCAAAAGCAAATATTCTTTTGACTTGTTTTGGTCAGCAATATAGTTTCTCAGACACTGAAACTGCACATGAACTGTCTGAATTCTGGTATTTTTCAATAGCATGGCTATTTATTAGTCAGGAAGTACCCAATACATTGATATTTTTGTGCTGTTTAGAAAGAAAAAGAAAATTTTATATTTGCATTATCTCTAGGGTATGCAATGGAAGAAATAAATAATATTTAAAATACCAATCATTTATCACCATTCCAGTCATCTGAAAACTTTAGTACCCAAGAATCTAGAAATAATTTACAATTGCCTGTTAAGTATTTGTATTTTACCTGATTATGTGCCATGGAATGAGAATAGACTCTGGTGCCTGGGCAGTGCTAAGAATCAGCAGATGTAATGCTTTTACAAAGTTGCCAGTTTTTTTTTTTTTTTAAGCAAAACTAATTAACACTTAACCAGTGATATGTATTTGGGTACATACTATGTGCATGACTTTGTTCTGTATCTTCATTTTCCAATATGCACTTTAATGCAATAATACTTTATCTTTAAATTTGAATAAATTTATAGAAAGTGACATAATTTAATGCCATCCAGTGTGATTAGGACAGATAATCCTCAAAATATTAAAAATAGAACTACCCCACTGTCCGGTGATCACACTAAAGGGTATTTACTCAAAGGATACAAAAATAGTAACTCAAAGGGATACATGCACCCCAGTGTTTATAACAACATTACCTACAACAAAATGGAAGCAGGCCAAGTGCCCATCAATAGATAAGTGGTAAAGATATGGTCTATATATAAAATGGAATATTACAGAGTGATAACAGAGAATGAGATTTTGATATTTGTGACAACATGGACAGAGCTAGAGGATAGGATGCTAAGTGAAATAAGTCAGTCAGAGAAAGACAAATACTGTATGACATACTCATAGGTAGACTCTAAAAAGCAAAATGAATGAACAAAGAAACAAAAAACAGACCCTTGAATACAGAGAACAAACTGGTGGTTTGCAGAGGGGTGGTGGGTAGGGAAAGGGGCAAAATAGATAAAGGCGATTAAGAGGGTACAAACTCTTCCAGTTATAAAATAAGTAAGTCACTGGGATGGAAAGTACAGCCTAGAGAACATAGTCAGCAATATTGTAATAACATAGTACGGGGACTACCCTTATTGTGATGGGTGCTGAGTATGTGTACAATGGTTGAACCACTGTATCGTTCACGATGTGTGTACTAACACAACACTGCATGTTAATTATACTTCAATTTTTAAAAAAGAAAAACAAAACCTTTAGTGATTCAAAAAAGGTAAATCAGTTTTTATAGTTCCTGGAGCAGCCATGAGAGACTGGTTTTCAGAGATGCAAATGGTTTGACCCTCTAAGAACCTGAATTTCATTTGTCCATTGACTCAGAAAGTCCCTGCTCCATTTTGAAGATGCTTTTACCACAGAACAAACAAGTCAGACCACATAATGCAGCACCAGCAATTACTTGCTTGGCATAAACACAGCCCAAATGGTATTGTTCCCACAATGACTTCATTTAAATCTGCTCCTTTTCCCCCTCACAGCAATCTAGAAAGATCACCAAGTTTCCTTATGTAAGGACTGAGAGAAAAAAAAAAAGATTCAGAGTAGAAAAGGAGAGAGTACTTTCCGGGGTTCACAAATACCAGCACTTAACAAAGGCTGGAGGCACCAGCGGACAGCAGAGGATTAACATTCAGATATTGAGGGACAGAGTCTATGGTCTAAACTGGCCCATGAATTTCTCCTGCCATCCATGCCTGCCCCACATTCCATTTGCCAAGATTTAATACTTTCCTATCTGAATCACTTTATTGCACATAAAGCAGGCAAAAGCGTTTTAAAAGTTACACCATTAAACTCTCCATTCTTACCACTTATATAACTTCATAATTTTTGAAAATCAATCGCATCTTTTTTTGTGCACATAGCATGTGCGTGAAGGCAGTGTGTTAGCACTGGGAATTAGAGGTAATTCGCATTTCCTTGTAGTTCCCAGGCAGCAAGGTATGGGTTAGTTTTTGGTATCATTTTGGAAGTTCTCAATGGAGTAAGTGCCCATTGACCCACCCGCAAGTTTCTGGTAGTTCTCAAGAGGAATGAGCAAAAACTGGTGGGAAGCGAAAGGAAGCTTGGGTCCACTCTGTTTTCTGCTCTCTGCGAGTCACCCACGCACCTCAAGGAAGGGGGAACAAGAAATATGAGGAAGTATTCAGAAAGCATATCTGACCCCTGGCATTCTGGGCGAGCGATCACATGCTAGATAGTGTGTGTCCACCATTCGTCACTGTGTGGGTTCTCATTTTCAAGTCATGTGTAGAATTAAACCTTATTAAGAATGATCCCTCCAGCTGAATAACCCAGAAAGGGTTGTGATGAAGCTGATGAGGATTTTCAGAGAATTCTCCTCTTTGGCTCTGCCAGTTGATGTTGTCCTGTGGGCTGTATTTCTGGAACGCAGAGGCAAGCATGCCTGTCGGCATCTGTCTTGCACGGGGGATGAAGACAGGATGGTGTTCACACGAGCAGCCAGAGAAAGTGGCCCCTGGGTCTCCACGCAGCCCCTGCTGAGCTCTCAGGAACTCAACAAACATGACGTCCTATGTGCTTTCAGTACAATGAGAAGCAAGTGCCAGTTTCCCAATGTGCTTTACAGAAAGATAAATGGAGAATTTTGGTCATTTTCTGAAAGATGTTTTCAGAGTTAGCAGGTGCCAAAATGGAGTCCCTTAAAAGAAACTAATTCCAGATAGTTCTCTCCCCAAGGATCCTGTGCTAGTAATTATAAAGGAACGTAGTAATCAAGAAAACAGTGGACCTAAGAGAGGCTTTGAAGGCATTGGAAAGAAGCTAATCCTGAGTGTGAGTCACGCTCTGTGAGGTCACGGAAGATTGCCTGAGATGTGGGCCGCGAGTCAGCCCCCAGGCGGATGATAGGACCCTGCAGTAGGACTTACAAAGTCAGGAGCTGCTGGTGCGACGGAAAGAGCCAGGCTGAAGGAAACACTGGTCTACAACACTTTCTGGGACCGTGGAGCCAAGTGGGGCCTCGTGTCTAAGCTTGTTGTGCCCACAGGCTCCTGTCTCAGACACAGGTCACCCCAGACCTGGAGAGAAGTGCAAGCCGCATGGGCCGCGGACCTGCTGTTGAACGTCGTCATCGTGGCTCTGCCAGATGGCATTGCAACTTCTCTCTCCTTCAACCTTCAAAACAGGGCTCTTGGTTGATGTCACAATAAGGAAGGTCAGGAACATCCCGGCTGTCTTTGCTCAGAACGCCCGAGTCCAGGTCAGACGCGGACTGACTCATGACGCTCCCGTGAGCTACAACATCCTTTATCCCAGGAACTGAAAGAGTAATATTCCTAGGTACCGTGTATTTTGGGGCCCCAAGTACATGCTTATGTACAGAAATTATTTTAAGACTTCTGTATTTGACTCTGAATTAGGGGAGCTGGGTTTATATGTAATATACACATTCATACACAAAACAGCTGCCGTTTTAAGCAAGTTGCTGATCACTGAAAACGTCGTGGTGACAACTGGAGGTGGAGTATTATCTGCACCCCAGAAGGCCCCTGCTGCCTGTTTAGTCACCCCCTGCCCTCCCCAAAGGCGATCCGATAACCTTGTGGCTAGAACCATAGATTGGTTTTTATCTGTTCACCAACTTAATTTCCGTGGTGTCATATGACCCCACGCACGCAACATGACCCTTGGGACATTCATCCCCACCGCGAGTGGCGGCCGAGGCTTCTTTCCTTGAAGTCATCTGTTGCACTGAGACGACATGTGCTGCTAGAGCTATGTGGATCGTCCTGATGTGTTAGTGGGGCCTCGGCAAGTGGCATACACGTGAACACACATGTGCACTTCTTGTGGCGCACACACATGCATGTTTGTGCCACAGACCACGCAGCACCTTACGTGGCCATGAACATGCGCGCCCCCAGATGCCCACGGCCGGCGGTCCGTCACCTCGGAGACCAGCGCCACGTCCGGGTCAGGGCTGCGCCTTCCGGGAGCTGCTCCTCGACTGTGCCTGAGCGGCCAGGGGCTAAGGCAGAACGGCCCTGCCACGGCCGCGGGGGGAGCCACGGCCTTCTTCAGCCACGGCCGCGGGGGGAGCCACGGCCTTCTTCCACAGCCACCTGTGGCTTCAGCACTAACAGCATTGCCGACCCGCTGAGAAGGGGCAGTGGTCGGGCACGTCCCCTGCCCCCTCCCCGGTCCTTCCTCTGGTGCTGACGACATCTCCGTGCCAGGGTCTTTCTGGGACCCGCCCCGCTTGCCCCCACAGGCCTCCTCTCACACCCCTTCCCATCTTGGGTCTGCTTCTCGGAGGCAGCAGAGTCCCGGGGCTGCTCCCCAATTCCTGGAGTTCCCCTGAGGCCCCAGAGTCAGTTTGTTGACCACGAAGGCTTGATCTGCAAACCTCGTCCGGGGGTCAAGCTTCCAGTGTACAATATCTTGGAAACACCATTTAAATAAGTGACTTGAAATTGAATTCTTGGACAAGGAGGAACATCTGGGAGTCCACGTCCTAAGACAGGTATTTCCCTGAAGGTGAGCCTGCCGGTCTTGGGGCACAGCCCGAGCATTTAGGAGATAATGCTGGACAGTTCTCCAGAACAGAGGTGCCCATCTCCCACGGCATCCATCGGGGGCACAGCCACGTTTTCATGGTTTATTGGGGTGACCAGAGAGCTTGCCCACTTTCATCTCGCATTTTCTGTCTTGTATTATTGATATTTAGGGGCTTTCCTGTGAGTCCCACACAAGTTCCTGATCGGTTGGTGGGAGGCAAATACCTTCTTAGGCTCATCTTTTTAACTCTCTTCAGGTGGGTTTTCTTTGATGAACAAAGTCAGTAATTCTTATATAGACCAGCGTGTCATTTTTTCCATTTATAGTTAATATTCCGGATGTCTGCTTAAAGAAACCCTGCGCAACTATGCCTTCAGCCCTAGTTCATCAGCGACCCCCAACACGCCCACTGGAGAGGCAGTCACAACATCCAGCCACCACGTCAGGGTCGGGAAGGGTGGGGCCGCTGCGACCCGGAGCCCCTGCTGGGAGGAACGGAAGTTAGTACGCGCCCTCCGTGGTTGTCAGCGTTCATGGAAGCAAAACGTGAGCCACCCTGACCCTCTTGAGGTGGGCAGACACCAGGGACACCCTCTGCACTTCCGGCCTCCTGACGCTAACCTCTTTGTGTAACTTTCCCCCCGAGGGCCCTGGGCTTGGGACTTGCTTCCCCTCGTGTCACGTGTCAGAGGTGATGGACGTCGCTGCCCCGGACAGGTGGTACTATGTGGCAAAGGCAGATCCCTCATGATCAGGACGCTTGGATGACTCCGTCTCTGCTGCTGGAGGAGCTGTCCTGCCGGCCATGAAGAAACACGCCGAGGTGAAGGCCTTGAGGCAGGGCCTCCGGGCGGTCTCTGGGGTGCTGTCCTCCAGCTTCCAGGACCTGGCCAACAACCACCGTGCAGCCTGGGGTGCCCTGAGCTCCAGAAAGGTCATGACCTGCTGGCACCTTGACTGTGGCCTTGGGCGCTGTGCAGAGGACCAGCTGGGCTCAGCCCGACTTCTGACTCACAGCAACCACGGGATGATAAACACCTACAGTGTTTGTGGTGATTTGTTACACAATGATAGAAAATCAACACAATCCCCCCAAAAAACGAGTTCATCTCTCCATCAAAAGATGTGTGTGTATTTATGTCAGCTTTATTCGTAGGATTCCCAAACTAGAACTAGGCCCCACGTTGTAGCAAGGAAACGGCTAGAGTGGGGCACACCCACATAACACAAGAGCACAAGCAATACGAGGGAACTGCGTCCAAATCACACCGACCACTGGGGTGAGACTCACACACGCTGTTCAGTGAGAGAAGCCAGGCCACGGAGGGGGCATGTGCTGAATCGTCCCACTTGCAGAAGTGACGGATGACAAAGCTAGTCGATGGCTGTGTCATGGTCACCTCGGGGCCTGCAGAGAGGGCACTGACGGGGGTGGGCTGCGGAACTTTCCAGAGCGGGAATGTTCTACATCTTGGTCTAGATGTCGGTCACATGGCTGCCTACGTAAATATTCAGTGAGCTGCCACCCACCACAGGTGAGTTTATGTCCAGGCTGCGTGTCAACTTAAGAACTTTAACAACTAGGGGTGCCTGGGTGGCTCAGTCGTTAAGCGTCTGCCTTCAGCTCAGGTCACGATCCCGGGGTCCTGGGATCGAGCCCCACATCGGGCTCCCTGCTCAGCGGGAAGCCTGCTTCTCCCTCTCCCACTCCGCCTGCTTGTGTTCCCTCTCTCTCTGTGTCTCTCTCTGCCAAATAAATAAATAAAATCTTTAAAAAAAAAAAAAAAAGAACTTTAACAACTAGAGGGAAAGAGGGAGCGAGTACGTGCGGGCACGGTGGTTTGCTGTCAGGCATTTGCAGACAGTCCCTTTGAATCCCCGAGTCCTCCCCGCAAGCACAGTTGAGTCACCTGCTTACCAGGTAGAAGACGACCAGACGCATCCTCGGCTCGAAGAGCACGGCGATGTTTGAAGGGGTCCCTGCAGGGAGCGGGGGGACTTTTCGAGCAGGGAACCCTAACAGGAACGGAGGCAGCGGTCAGGGCCCAGAACCGCCCCTGCCTTCCTTCCTGCCAACACCAAGAACGCTATCACGAATTCGCCAAATCCATCATGACCACAATGTATCTAGCTTCTATCTGCCTCTTCTGAGTAGACACATTGCATGTGTAACAGAGACAAACAAAAGGACCTGACAGTACATGATTTTTTTTTATTTAAAAGTATGCATTTGAGAAGTGATGAAAACCAGATTTTTAAGGGGAAAGCTTAAAACGATGATGAAACCACATTCCAGAATGAGCTTTGTGCCTGCGATTGTCACAGCCGCCTGCACAGATGGACACCGGGAGGCCGGCGCTCCCACCGGCTCCGCCCCCGAGCGCTGGGTGGCCCGGAGAAAGGGACGGGATCCCGGGGCCTCGCGGTCCATATCTGGCAATGACGCACCAGCCCCAGAGCAGCTCCCACCGAACGAGGCAGCACCAAGGGACGGGGGTCACGCGGAGTTCTCCACACCCCTCGCTGGAATCCCATCGCCATGGGCCTTAATAAATATACTGTAGCCATAGAAATATTTGGGAGCTGACCAAGAGGTCCCAGCTGCCTCTCTTCCAGAATTCTTCATCCCGACCCTAGGTAACGGCTGCACTGCAAACTCAGAAAAGTCTGTGACCTGCCCCACACCACAGAGCCCCCGGGGCTACGAAAGAGCTGGGCCACCGTGGGCAGAGCCTCATGGTCAGACTCGCGCTGGGGACCCCAGCAGCCGCACTGCTGTTCTGTCTCGGGGAATTCTCTCTCCCGAGGCCTCGGTCCTCGCACGCATAACATGGGGAGAAAACAACCCAGCCCCTCAGGGGCAGGCGGCCGGCTTCCCAAAGGTGCTGGCGATTGCCGGGGCAATGCTTCTTTCCGGGAAGGAGCATTTTCATAAGAGATAGAAATCAATGCATTTTTAAGGACAAGATTAGGGGAGCAGAACACATCTGTTGGGCGATACGGACAGGCCGCAGATCCTACTGTCCAGGGCGGCCTGGGGGAGCAACGCCTTGGCCTCTGGCCGGGGCTGGTTTCAACGCCTGTCCCACGACGACGGTCACACGCGCATTTATTAAGGCTGTACTGTTTTCCTATCGAGGGTTTGCTCCGAAGAGGTGGTCTGTAAAATTCACTTTGTCTCCTACGGGGACCTTGACGCCCACGGAGGGGACCAGCCACGTTGGGTGGACTAGACGCCCACGGAGGGGTCCGTTTGCCTCTTTCTCGCCTCTCCCTGCAGTCCCGGAGGTGGGGGCTGCGTCACGGGTCAGTCCTGGAGGTTTCTCATTCCTCCTGGGGGGAAGCTGGTCTTGGCAGATTCAGGAAAAATGAACAAACGAAATCTATCAGGCAACTTGAACGTGGGTGAGGGCTGCCCAGCACTGCGAAGATTTCAGGAGCCACCCCCTTGGCCTAGGGATCTGAGTCGGGCACAGGAAGTGCGCATCAGCTTACAGCAGAAGGCCCGGGGAGACGCCGGGCCGGTGAGGATGCCAAGGAGGCAGGGGATCCGTTGTTTTTGGGTACTTGCTACCCAGCAGTTGTTAAAAAAGCAGTCACTAAAATTTATCACCTGCTTTCCATGAAGAAGTCCACCAAGATTTAACAGAGAAGACAATATTAGTGCACAGAAGAATGATCGGAGAAGTTAAGTTGAGCAAGCCTAGACCAGATGATAAAACTCCATCCGCTCAGAGCCTCCGGAGAGACACGGGCCTCCAGGAGCGCCGCGGACGTCTGCCGCAGCAGGCGGGGTCACTGTTTGGAGGAACTATGGAAACACATGTTGGGTTTTGTTTCCAGCATGTGGCCAGCGCCTCAGACAAAGGGAAGATAGGTTCCAGACGTGCCCCGTGGAGGCAAACCAACAGAGGAGGACTTTTTGCTGGGCCACCAAGACCTGTGTCTCCCCTGTTGTCACTGAAAACAAGCAGAGACATGTGGTGGAGCTCACCCCTAAGACGCCGAAGCTGGACGCATCCTGTGACTTCTAACACGGAGGGTCTCAGAGAAAATCAGAAGGGGAATAAAACACCGACTTTTCTGATGAGGTGGCTGGGGTCCCGCCCGGCCGACAGCAGGCTGGCCGAGCACGGCGGTCCTCCCTGCACGGTGACGGGAGTGTGCGCTGGGACCACACCACAGCTGGTGCAGGAGTGGGGGCAGCGTGCACAGGAGATGCCCTGGGGTCCGCCGCGGAGGGCGGCCTCGCGTGCTGGAAAGCACTGAACGCCCGCTTGGGGAGTTTCTACAAGTACATAGAGCCAGGTTTCCTTTTCCTTTATTTTTTTAAGATTTTATTTATTTATTTGAGGGAGAGGGAACACAAGCAGGGGGAGCGGGAGAGGGAGAAGCAGGCTCTCCGCCGAGCAGGGAGCCCGATGCGGGGCTCGATCCCAGGACCCCGGGATCATGACCTGAGCGGAAGGCAGATGATTCACCGACTGAGCCACCCAGGCATCCCCAGAGCCAAGTTTTCTCAGAAAAAAAACACAATTTTGCCGATTCTGGCGTGCAGTTAGACATTTACGGCTGAGACACAGTGCACCTGCGCACACACGGCGTCTGGGCCGAGTCTCAGAGGGTTACAGTGACCAGCTCCACAAACACGAGCAAGAACCCAGGGAACAGCAGACCGGCTCAGGCACGAGGGGGCAAGTCACAGTCCTGCCTCCCTCCGACTCAGCTGCCCGGGCCTTGCTCCTCCTCCCAGCTGCTTTCTGACCAGTCGTGCACAGAAAGTACAGAAGCATGACGTGGACGTGGCTGGGCTGTGGGAGCAGACAGCACGTGGCCACGAGGAGTCTGCAGCCGCTGCCTCGGTGGGCAGGAAGGAGGAAGTGTGGCACCACGGGGCCGGTGGACACGCATGGCCTGCGAGCCATCGACGTGTTTCCACAGGTGTCCTCGAGGTGGGTGATGGGGGCTCCCTGGAGGCGGGAACCTGCTGGTGCTGTGGGAATGTGCACCGAGAGTTTGTGCAGACGTGTCAGACTGCACGTGGTTGGCTCAGGAAGGGCAGGTGGACACGGGGCCGCTACGTCTCCTCCTGGCACTGCTCAACCGATGGGGGTGCCGGTAATTTGAAAGAAATATTAGAACTTCCAGAAGTTGGCTTGCATGTGGGAGTGGAAGACGTGTTTTCCATTTGGTGGTGCCTTTTCGAGAATCAGAGTGAAAACTCAGCATCTAGCTGCCCGCGTGGTTCTGGAACCGAGAGTGGAGGTCTGGGCTGGTCAGAGAATTGTCCGCAAGTAGATGATCAAGCGTGGGCGTGGCAGGTGGGCAGAGATTGGAGAGACCCCGACATTTCATAACCTCAGGGGAGGCTGAAGGATGTCAAGAAAATCAGGACGATGGTCCCAGGAGTCGAAGGAAGAGGCCACTTTTGGTTGGGATCAGCAGTGACAACTGTGCTGGACAGTTGACGAGCAGGAGCCCTCATGAGGGTCCCTGGATGGGACGGAGGGGCCTGCAGCAGCCGTGGACCGAGGGGGAGGCGATCCCCGCACCCTTGAAGGCTCACAGCACAGAGCATGCATTCTTACTCTTTCCCAATTAAACCTCTTTCTGTTAGGTTCACCCTTGTGCCCAGGGCAAAAAAAAAAAAAATGAAATTAAATAAATTAAATTTCCAAGCTTCTCTTGCAGCTAGGGATGTGGATTTGGCACCGTTTTGGAGGGGGGTGTTTAGGACATGACTCTTAGAAAGCTCTAGGTCTCCCGGGATGCATTCAAGTGCGCTGGCTTTTGCCCTTGTCCTCTCTCCTCCGAGCCTGGAGGTGGAGCAGCTGTGGTCAGCTCTGAGGATGAAGGGGGTACACAGGGGGGCAGGGGGTGGGTATTGGGGGGCAGGGATCCGGAAAGAGCCAACACCTGCATGGGCTGACTTCACCCCTGACTCCTGACTTCTGGATTCCCTGTTAGGTCGACACTCCAGTGGGTTTCTGGTATTCGGAGCTGAAAGCAATCCCTATGGGTACGTGGACACAGCCCTTTCTGCTGGGACGTGTGGTTGTGAGCGGGGGATGAGTCAGAGCCACAGGGAAGCACATGTAAAACCACAGCGGGGCACAGATGGGGCGGCCGTCTGTCTGTTTGTCCACGAGGCAGAGGACAGGGCGTGCGTGCGGGGGTCTGCACCCGCTCTGGAGCGTTCGTCCCAGTGCTCCCGGCCGCTGCTTGGCTTCGTCCCGGCCGAGCCCCTCCCTGCCCCTGCTTCCACATGCGCCTTCCTGCTTTACTTCCATCAGGAAATGGATCTCCTGTGCCCAGCTGTGGATGTGGGCTCTGCGGGCACGTGTCCATGCTGTGCACACGGGGTCCGCCCTTTCTGGGAAAACGTGAGCCCTCTGCACTCTGGCATGATGCTGGCAGAAGTGAGCTCTCACACGCTTGTGCAGAGAACTGCATTCTGCTGGGAGTACAGCTCAAAACGGATTTTGCATCTAGGGCGCCCTCAAGCCCCTTCCAGTGGGGCCCTGGAAGGATCCCCCAGAGCAGCAATCTGGAGAGAGGTGGGAGCCCAGTGCCGTGGGTGCCATGACCATGTGTGACTGTGTCCCATGGAGGAAGTGACATGTACATGATGTATTGAAGGATGGATGGATATTTTCCAGGAGAGGAAGTGAGGAGGAGGTTCAAGCATGTCTGTCATGTGCTCAGAACACGGTGAAGGGCCCCCACATTGACCTGGGGGTTGTGTGCAGATCTGTGAGGCTGAGGGCAGATGCAGGGGAAGCAGGAGGGACACCACATCCTTGGAGCTTCGTGCCGGGGACTTCACGTCACTAAGGGGCTTCCGGACAGTGACGGGGTCCGAGCTATATCCAGAAAACACAAGCTGTCACGGGCCCGGACGACAGGGTCCTGCCTCACTTGCTTGACCGACTTTACCCCGACAACACGCATATGAAGGGTGCTGCTTTCCACAAGGACAGACGGCATTCTGTGCTACTTCTGCATGATTCACGAAGACTTTGAAGGAAGAAGACGGCTTTAATACGCATTACTCTAATGAATCTTAAACTGGGTTTGTTTGGGTTTTTTTTATTTAAAGATTTTATTTATTTATTTGAGACAGAAAGAATGAGAGAGAGAGAGCACATGAGAGGGGAGAGGGTCAGAGGCAGAAGCAGGCTCCCTGCAGAGCAGGGAGCCCGATGAGGGACTCGATCCAGGGACTCCAGGATCATGACCTGAGCCGAAGGCAGTCGCTTAACCAACTGAGCCACCCAGGCGCCCAAACTGGGTTTGTTTTAACTTAAAACGATAAACACATTAAATTCTCGTAGTTTTAGAAATCACTCTGTTTTTTCATAGATAGCTGAAAGTACATGCAGGTTAGAACTAATTCCTGTGACTAATGTTGTCTTTCCTCCTGGCCTTCCCAACACCCACCCAAAATTCTTGGGTAACTTTGAACATCTTGATGAATGTGGAAATATTTTTTAACTAGATTCTTTGGAAATAGTTTAAGGTAGAGTGTTTGTGTTGCAACAGTAATAAAAATAAATATTAATATATAGATCTTTGTGTTTCATCAGACATGTATTCAACTAAAAATAAAACAAAACCTTTTGAAACTATGTATCTTTTACACTCTTGTATTTTCTATGCATGTACCATAACTTGAGATACATAAAAAGTATTTTTCACATTGTCTAAAACTAAAAGTATATAAAGCCCCATTTCTTTAACAGATAAAAACCCATCAAGTTACTTGTTGTGTTTGGAATTCAAACAATATGATGGAAAGCATATCACTGCTAACGGCTCCTAAAGGGTATTACAGAAAAGTAATTCAGACATGATGCATATTTTTCTTGTTACTCAATTGCAAGAGGATTTTGGAAGCACAAGCAAAGAAAGGCAGACCTTAAAACAGAGAGAATCTAGCATACTGTCTTGTCTGAGTCCTGCTGATCCATGCTCTTCTTCCAGAATAAATTAATTACTGTCTTGGTATCTCTAATGCTGAGGCTTTTCACACTTTATGCCTCATAAAACAGGAAGTTAGTATTTACTTATGTCTGTTTTTCATGGATAAAAAAGACCAACAGAATTACATTGCATTGAAATTTATAAAAATATAAACACTGAAGACCCTCCAGCCTCCTGCTAATTAACTATAGAACCAGAGTTGAGAAGAACCTCAGAGCATCTAACGCAAACTGAAGTTCCCAAATCCTTCCTCAGACCCAACCCCATGAGAGGGGACCCCCCCCATGGCCCTCTCACTGTGCCCCTCACGAGCCATGGGAAATGCATCTGTCCACTTTCTCCGGAGCCGGGGGAGGGCCCAGGAAATGCTCCCTATCCTCTTGACGTTGGAAGGGCCCAGGAGGCTGAGGTTCAGTAAGTCCCCAGTTGTGGGGCTGTGGGGTCCCATAGGACCAGCTGTGCTGCAGCTTGCTGTAGAGACCGGCAACCCCCCTGCCCTTCCCCAGGTGTGCTCAGCAGGAACGCATGTGCCCTCCCACTGGGTGAGACCAGGACTGGAGGGGACAGAAGCAGATGCAGTGAGCCCCACCACCCGCTCTACATCGCTAGCAAGAGAACACCTGCATCCCCCAACCCCCCCGACCCCCAGTCCAGAGGCTGGGGGAGTGGCTGTGCGGGGGAGGGGGCGTCGTGGGGGCTCCAGGGTGGCTGAAGTCTGACGGCTTATTCTCTGGCTCCTGTCAGCATCGTCAGCCGCGGGTCTGATTCCAGCTGGGCAGAGAGGAAGGGGGCTTTGTCTATCAAACCCCTGTTCTGGGCAGGGAGGACAGGAGAATCCCACACAGCCTGCGTGCACCAGCACTGAGGCAGGGGTGGATAAAGGAGGTTAAGAACCCAAGACTAGGATGAATCACAGGAGCTATGCGCTGGAAGCATCAATGTAGGTAATTCAGATGAAGACTAATTAAAATACATGCTGTGAATCCTTGGACAACCATGAGAAGTTTTTAAATATGTGTAAATAATAAGTCAATAAAGGAGATCAAACAGAATCATCAAAAAGTGCTCAGAGTGCCCAATGGAAGGCAGATACAGCAAGAAAAAAAGAAACAGAACACATACACTAGAGCTAGGAGGACGGGAAATTTTCATTCCATCACATCATAATCTAGTAATTATCTAGAATGTGAATGTTCCCAACACATCAGTTAAAAGACAAAGATCGTCAGATTGGATAAAACAGGAAAAGCCCCAACTATGTGCTTCTTATAAGAATCTCTCTTTATGGGTAAATGCATACATAGGTAAAAGGCTGGGGAAAGACATTCCATGTGAAGTCTAACCAGAAGAGAATTGGAGGAGCTACCTCAATATCGGAGTCGACTCCCAAGCAAGGGCAATATCTAGCACCCAGTGGTAAAGGGGTCACTTTTCTAAGAAGCTGTAACCAGGCTGAATATGGATGCACCCAACCGAAGGGAGAGTAGATAAACCCAGCATCACAGCTGCGTGCCCGACACTCCGCTTCGTTGTTGGTAGAACAGAGGCGAAAACTCAGCACGCCCACGAATGACATACGCCCCCACTTCAGACCACCTGACCTAACTCTTGAGAAACGTCGAGGTCCTGGGACCTAGCAAAGGCTGTGTGACCTGACAGCTACCTGCCATGTGCGTCCTCTTGGACCCGGGATAGACAACAGGGGAAAATGGCAGCAATGAGAACAGTCTGGGCCTTTGTCAACAGCCACGGGATTGATTTCGAAGCTGTCATGGCTGCGCAAGGCATTAGCATCTGGGGAGGCGGGCGAGGGGCATGTGGAAACTGTCCTGATGGCCTTTGCAACTCTTCTGTGCATCCAGAATTATCTCAGAAGAGTGCGGGTGTGGATACAGACACACTCACATACACGTGCACACATTCATGTGTGCGCACGGCGTCCCCCTTCTGTCCCAAGTGGAGCCTCCCTATGCACGCTTTGAGAACCAGAACGGCCGGAAGCAAATCAGCAATTGCTATTCATTTATATGGAAAATTCTTCGAGCATTCCCAAACCTAACATATAACCTGTCTTAAGTTTCTCTGATACTTGAGGACACATCTTGCCAACAGATGTACAAAATCCATGGACATAAAGCCCGGATGCTCATAGACTCTGCCCGGCGCTCTGGGGCTGGAGCGGAGATGGTGCTGGGTCCCTGGGGCGGGAGCTCGTGCTCGGTGAGCGCAGCCTCCGTGCCTGCTGGTGAGCCTGCTGCCGACCAACGCCGAATGGTCTTTTCCTTCTTTTGCCTTTTCTCGTAAAAGCAAAAATCCTCTTCAGATTTCTTTAGGTTAGCAAAAACAGGTGCTAATGTAGGTCTTTCCTAAAAGCAAAGTGGCATTGCATGAAATTGCAGAGCAGGGGATACCGTATACGCATACACCCATCTGTGTGTGTACCCATATGGATGCATTCTGTGATCACTGAACGGTGACTGGAAGTGTCTTATTAGGATACCAGAAGACAGAAACTCAACAGAGCCCCGTTGGTAGCTATTAATGAGGACAAAATCCTCTCCAGTGAGTTGAGATTCTCAACACAATCACTTCTGTAACCATTGGCCTAAATCCTAGAGCCACAGAGAACAATGTCATCTCTTTCAGACATCCACACCATGATTTATTGGAAACAAGTAGAACAGAGTTATTCTTTTGTATGATAGCACTTTAAATACATAAACATGTCTCTCAAAATCCTCTTGTCTAATTTGGGCTAGCAATTTATGGGCCATATTATAACGAACTTTGCTGTGTGAATTTTCATTTCAGAGCACATCACAATTCTGCAATTCTATGATAATTTTCTAAAATATAGAATCATCTTGAGGCTCTTGGGTGGCTCAGTTGGTGAAGCATCTGCCTTTGGCTCAGGTCATAATCTCAGGGTCCTGGAATTGAGCCCCATGTCAGGCTCCCTGCTCAGTGGGGAGTCTGCTTCTCCCTCTCCCTCTGCCCCTCCCCCTGCTTGTGCTCTCCCTCTCTCTCAAATAAATATATAAAATCTTAAAACAAAATAAAATATGGAATCATCTAATAATTTATTATAAAACCAGCTACAGTATATGAAAGCACAAGGCTCTTTTATTGCTCATGTTATTTCAAATATAATTATATTAGTAGGCTTCATAATTGCTCTTCCAACAAAGAAATAATTAAATGACACATCAAGCCTTTAAGTTACTGAATAGCGTCTTCACACCTTCACTGTGTCTTTGTCCTGAGATGTCCTGATCCCCAGTTTCCAGGGGGGGAGTGACACCCACGTCCCCGTGTGCTCCGCGTATCCGGACCTCTCAAGAGCCCTCCTCCTTGTGTTTTCATCACTTTCTTCTTTTAACTTTGATAGTTTACATTTGAAAACCAGTACACTTTGGACACTTGGGTGGCTCAGTGGTTAAGCGTCTGCCTTTGGCTCAGGTCATGATCCCAGGGTCCTGGGATCGAGCCCCGCATCGGGCTCCCTGCTCGGCGGAGAGCCTGCTTCTCCGTCTCCCACTCTCCCTGCTTGTGCTTTCTCTCTGTCAAGTAAATAAATAAGATCTTAAAAAAGGAAAAGAAAAGAAAAAGAAAACCAGTAGATTCTCTTGACCAAATCCCCAGATTCTGGGATCTCTCTGTTCCCTGTTATCCCCACTTACAAACTGGTCCCTGGCTTCATTCATTCGTTTTTGCTTCTTTGTTTTGGGGACACTATCAAGTGCAGTCAACAGGGACCAGCGTGCGCTGCGGACGCCCTCTCCCCGCCCTCCTTTCCTGGAACTGCAGGATAGCGGGGGTACCATCCTCCGCCAGCTTATCCTCAGTGAGTCCCCCAGATCGACATCTCTGCACAGCCGGGTGCCGCCCCCCCTCCGTGTATGGTCACAGCCTTCCCGCCGATGCAGCCCCGAGGGCTGGGGGGCTCTGAGCATGGCCGTGGTTCCACACCTGCCATCACAGCCCAGACTGGAGGTAAGGAGCCCCCCCGGGGCCAGGCCCAGGCACGCGACCTGTGCAACCCCAGGCTGCCAGCTCAACGTGCACCGTGCCTGGAGGATGGACGGTGAGTAAAGGAGAGCGCTGCCTGGTGTCCACTGTCCTTCCCCAACACCTTCACACCCTGGACTCTGAAGAGACAGCTGTGTTAGCTTTCCCACCAAATTCACCTCAAGGAGACTGGGCTTCACAGCCGATGGTATTCACCACGGACTGAACCGGCTACTGGGAGAAGGGGCTCGAATCCCCAGTGGACAGAGAGAGCTAAAGCATCCTCTCACAGTGTCTGTGTTAGTGCTCTGTTCTTGGCTTGGGGCGGCGCAGACACAAGCTTATTACACGCGGTTCCACTCACGGCCAACGTGGAGCGCCAATGTCATGCCGCAAGATTAACCAGACGTCACTCTACAGACCCGAAATGGCCAGATATGCTCGCTCCTGAGTCCTGCATCCCATCCTGCCCATAACGCACGTCCCCTAATTCCAGGTCCTTGGGTACAAGATGCCTACTTCACTTCCTTTCTGTCTGGCTGTGCTTTACAATCGTCTGCAAGAACGTGGGGCCACACATCTCCCCCGAGCCCCATACCCCTGTGGGAAGGGCTTCTTGCCAGGCATCCGGGGGCCCCAGCCGGAGGCACCGTCCTCACTCACAAACAAGCTTTCCACCATGTTCGAAGATGTCTGAACATCTCAGTGTGACTGAAGTCACTAATCATTTATAGATGCTGTTAACATTTGAGGATCTACGCAACCACTGTACTTTCCTCAGCCTGTCATGTCTCCAACAGACGCTGAAGACGTAAATCCTACAGCGCTAACCACGTCTAAGAACCTAGAAATGTGTCTCATTGCACAACAGCTATCCTTAAGGTATACGTGAAAATGAGTATTTTGTTAGCACATGCTGTCCCATAGTGCAGTCTTCCTGAGGGTTCAAAGAGCACACGAGTAAGTGCACCAAACTTAGTGTCAAATTTTATTACTGGGGATGGGAAGCTCATCCCTCCAACCATAGAGAATTAGGAAGAGGAAACCTACACGATGAAGTTATGTAAATGATGTTTACCAACACTGTGAAGAGCGTGTAGCTCACAGAAACAACAAAGAACAAAGTCGAGTCCCCAGCTGGCGCCCTGAGCAATGAAGAGGACGCATTTCACAGGAGACATGTGGGGAGCAGAAGTGGGGGACGGGAACCTAAGCCCCGGGGCAGGGATGGAACACAGAATACCAGCGGCCTCTGATTACTCTGGGGCAGGAAAGGACAAAGGGCCACTGCCAAGCTGCGGTTTGTACGCGTCCCGGTTCCTCCCAAGCCCCCCGCCCACCCCGCACACACAATACCTTGGAAAAAGTAACATTCAATGAAGTATAAAAACAAACAAAGGAAAGAAACATTCTGGGAAACTGGGCAACACATACAGAGTGTAAGTGCTCCTTCATGCCTTCCCTAATGAATGTGGAGCAAGGAATTTCCACTGGAATGTTAGTAGTCCAGATCTTTCCAAACCAGCATTTTTGGTGGAAGGACTGTGTAAACACACACATTTACTGTACTTCTTTCTGAGCCCCTGAGACAGGGTCTTATGTCCACATAAGGTATTTTAATCTACTGTACATTCCAAGTCTTGAGAATATGTTAAAAACCCATTTAAACAGATGAATATTAATTTTGCTCCTAAAAGTAGTTATGAAGAGTATATTTATTTTTTGTTTGCGGAAAAATGAGGAATGAGAACTTTTTCCTTAGGCGTAGCTGTTTGTGGCATTTATTCAATTTTCCCAGCACCATAATCTTCTGAAAAGCTTATATACCAAATAAGATAAGAAATATGTATACTTTCAACATTAAAATCATTTCCTGAACTAAATTTAAGTCCCACAGCAAAAATAGATTCTTGTTCCTTTAAGGAGAGGAGCAGTTAAGAATCCTGACAGGACCCAGTGATCCGTCCGATGGAAATTTGATCACGATTTAAACAAGACAGTTGAATTTGGGGATTAGTGAATGTCAGAGTCAGCATGCCCCGAGTTGGGTCCGCAGCCTTGACCGGGGCGCGAACAGCCCTGCCCTGAGTCCAAGCCGTAAATGTGGGCCATGTGATGCCAAGACACAGAAAACATAGCAAGAGGGTAAACTCGGGCCATGTTAGATAAGGAACAAGTCACGAGAACGTGGGGAGTTGGAAGCAAAGATGTACATTCAAGAATGTAACAGTGTTAAGAATGTTTAGAACGCTGTACTTTCCCCTAAAATCATCCAGACCTCCTCTTTTGAAATCGAATCTTCGGTTTCAAATCATGGTTGAAATTCTCAGTCAATTGCAAAGATACTTGAGAGAAGCAAGGGTTAGCTTCCTGGCTGAGTCCATGCACATATCTCCTCCTTTCCAAAGCCATGGCTCAGATTTTGTGGAAATTTAGCGGGGTGGGGGTTCCAAGACCTCACACGTAACCTGCTCAGATGGCGCTCTCCCTTAAAAGTGCTTTCCTTAAATATCCATACGTTGGAACAGTGTCCCTGGGGAGTGACATGGAGTAAAGGCCCCTCCCTCTGACACTCCAAGCTACCTGGGCAACCCCATTAACCATTCCTCCCTGGAAGATAACGTCTTTATTTCCATCTGCTTCAAGACTCCTCAATACATGGGTGAGTTTTCTTGAAATATACTCCAGTTTGTCAAATTTATTTAAGTTGGTGGATATTTAATTCAACACTCAAGACATGAAATAGTGGCACATTGCATCTTGCTTGCCTTTAAATCTCTAGCACCTAACTCAATGCCTGCCACATAGGAAGAGGTTAGGTTAGAAGTAGGATAAAGCCAGGTTGTCTCCTTAGTAAAGCGTGTAATTCGGGAGTGGTCACGTTATTATTCTGAACTTCACTGAGCTCACACACAGCTAAAATCCTTAGCCCTCACCTGTTATTCCTGTTATAGGAAAGTCTCTCCTTGGGCTCATATCAAAATTTACTCTTGCAGAGAATTGTAAGTAGTTATTTTTAGTTTATTCCTTATACATTTTCACATTTTTCATTTTTTTCTTAATAAGCATTTAAATAATTATAATAAAACCATATATGTATATTAAGCAATGTATTTTGATTATCAGCAACACAAGAGATTTAGCATAGATTTATTTTCTCTGTTCACCTTCTGCCCATCCCGCTCAACAATCTGCCCTACCCCATACCTCCCAGAGCTGGAGACACGGGAATCCATGTGGAATGAATTCTGATGCAGAGGAGCTTGCCGTTCAATGCAATGAAATGGAAACAAACACATTGATGACTCAGGGAGATGCATGCATAGCCCAGAATAAATGATTCAACCAGGTTACAGTCATGGGATATAGGTCATGAGATAGGAACAAGTTTTAACTAAGTTCCAGAACTCAGGGAGGATGCATTGCAGGCAAGAGAGAAAGGAGCAGGAGCTGAAACTGGAAACATAACCATCAGGCGGGGAAGCCCTCTGTGCCTGCACCACCTGAGAAGTAGGGAGCCCTGGGGGTTTCATCTGTGGGGTGGGTAACTCCTCTGTGCTGCAGACCAACAACCCTGGCAGAAATGGGGAGGTGGGGCTTTCCAATCCACTCTGATGGGAGCTGGACCTTCTTCTAGTAGGAGCTCAGGCTAAACCATTATCACAAACTATTGATTTACTTGTAGGACATGGAAGTCCACAGTTTTCTAGCCTCAAAGACTTGTTCCTCCTCCACTCTCTTTGCTCATGCTAATCCGTCTGCCCTCAGATCACACTTGTTCTGATTCACTCTATTTCAATACCCATCGTCCCTTCTCCGCTTGGTGGAAGAGCTTGAGGGAGAACTTGGCATTAGGGTCTTGGTGCACGACGTCATTAATTAATATTTCTAAGCCTCGGTCCATCTTGTCATGATAAAGATTCAATGCCTAAATCACAGGCTGTGATAAACTAATACAACAATGGGCTAGAACACACGTCATAGAGAGAAAGCTCTCGTGGGTTGAGAAAGTACTACGGGGCCCGTCTTCCCTCCTGCTACTTGTCCAACAGAACTCAAAGTGCCGTTGGCTTCTCCGAGGTGTGAAAACACAAACAGAAATTCGCAGAGAAGAGAGGTGTAATTCATCACAGGGAAAGTCTGGATCCATCATGTTGACAGCAATAGATTTGAAGCCTCGGGATGATATTTCTGATAAAATTCCAGAAAGGGTTAGACGTTTAAATATTCCTAACATATTAAAGGCTCAAAAACAAACTGACAAACAAAAAGCCCTGCACTCTTTTATATTTTTCAAACTCCTTTCAAGTCTTCTAAAACGCTAGCTGAGGGGCAAAATGAAACAAAGAAAATGTGTTTCTATTCAAGAGATGTTAAAATAAATATGTAATAATTTCTTGGTCAAAGCTTTCCTTTCCCAAGATAAAAATAATCTGAAGTCACATATGATAGCTATTAATGCTGCCTTTCCACATTGGGAAGCACGGAATTTCCTCAAGTTTCCAACGGACGGGTTGGAGTGGACACTCGGAGGACAGGGGGATTGAGAAGTGCACGGAAGTTGCTCCCAAGGGTCTGTGCCTCCCTGCGGAACAAGGAAGGGTCTTGCATCCCCATCTGTCTGGAGTCAGCACACAAATGTCCGTCCACCACGTCTCCCAGGACAGGAAACCCCACAACCGTCTTCCTTTAGACATGGTGCCTTCCCGCACTGCCCCAGCACCGCCCGCTGCGGGCCCTCCACGATCGCGGACGCAGCTGAAGACAGTGCTGTAACACTCCGACCCACTTGCGTTCGACAGCGCTGTGCGTCTCCCCCTGCGCTCATGCCCACCGACCCCTCACCACAAGCTACCCACTTCATAGTTTGCCTCACACAAATACCATCTGCTGTTGACTGTCCCTGAGCGCGCCCTTGAAATACCCGACCCAGTCCGGGTCCCAGGGAGTCAGGAGCGGATAGAAGTGTGGATGAGGGAGGTAGAGTCTGAGAGGAAGTTCAGTGTTCCCAGAAAGGTCAGAGGGCAGAAAAGCACCTGCCTTTACCTGGAGGAGCCGTGCAAGGACATTCCCGCCACAAGGAGACAGAGCAGCAAGGCCTGGATCGCTGTTCTGGGCCCCACAGCAGCATCTACTAATTCAGGTCTTCAGACATGTCCTCATGCGGTACAGATGAAAACTGTGGTGTCAAGGAATTCTCTGGAAGAGTCACGTATGATTATAAAATCCTGCTGTTGTACTAACTGCATGGCAAGACTGGGTAAAACTTTGATATTAGTTTAAAGAAAACTGTAAAATATGTTTTTCAAATTAATTTATCAAATTATCTCCAGGCCAGTCCACCCTCCCTCGCCAGCTGACCTCCTTGGCTGGGCTGCCTAAGCACGGAGATTACCCCCACCTCACGGCCGTATGTCTGTTCTTCCTGTGCACCGTTGCGGGCTCGTCCAACGGGTCCAGCTCGCCCCATCATTCAGACTCTGGTGAGGCCCTCCCTGACCCCACCTGGGCACCACACACCCCTCCCTTCACCAGGGCCCCTCCGTCCCAGCTTGTCGTGAGTATGGCTCCAGACTTCAGTCACTTGAGGAGATTTTAGTGTTAGTGCCCACCTCCCTCATTGTTTCAGATTAGGTTTTCTGGGCCTACTCCATTACTAGCTTATTTTTTTAGAGCATTTTTTACCATCTGAAATTATTTATAATAATTCCAGGAGAGCATAAAATGTGTCTGTCTTATTTATCCCTGGATCCCCATCCTAGACCCTTGAACGTATCTGATACAAAGTCTGCACTCAATGAGAATCTGTTGAATGAATGGAAATTTTTCTCCAAACATAATTCTTGGATAAAAGATCATCTGTATAGAAATAGAAATGTGCTCTGCTGCTGACCCCACTTCCCTTCCCTCAATTGACCCTGTTCATTGCAGGTGCGCAGCCTTTAGCTATGTGTCCCATGGTTGTGGAAGTGTGTTTGATGGATTCTCTCATGAGATGCTCAGAGAAAATCATATCTGGTGGCAAAATGTGGGGAAATGGTGAAAACTATACCTCCTTTGATCACTGGAAGGTGTGCAGTGAAAATACAAATCAAAACAAAAACCTCTGTTAAACTTACTTTTCAATTATTTTAAACACAGAAGCTTTCTCGTGTAGTATCTCTTAACAATCGGCAGAGTTAGAATCCTCAGGAATTCATTCTAGAACGCACCATTTAAGATCAGGTTGTGGAAGATGTTGGGTGTAAGAGAAGGAGCAGAGTCATCACTGAGAAGGTCTTCTTGTTTGGGGAACAGTGTTCATCCATCAGAAGGAGTTCCTGGCCAAACTAACCCTCTGGAAGACAGAACAACGAGCCCTTGAAGATCAGGGCTGTCTCCCAACAGAACACTCCCAGCAGACCCAGAGCTGGTCAGAGGCTAACAGGGTGCCACGTCAGGCACGTGGCTTTGTTTAGAAAACCAGGGTGCTTGTTCAGATCAAAAAACAAGCACAAACACAGCAAAAGGTGCATTGTCTGTGAAATCATTACCTTGGTGCTCACATACAGAAGAGTTCTGCCCAGGATGACCCTCCACTCTCTCGGGCAAGAGAAGTCCCTCAAATCTTTTATAGTCACATGATTCTCCACATACATATGTAGGCACCACCCCAGTGGAAACTTACCCCACTAGGTGTTTAACATGTATATTGAGGTTTAACTGGCAGAAAATAATTTCATGCATTTTAGGTGTACAATTTGATATTTTAACATAGGTATACACCCATGAAACAATCATCATAGTCAAAGTAAGGACACGTCCATCCCCTTCAAATCTACTCATGCCCCCGGCAATCCCTCTTCCCACCCCAGCTGCTCCTGTCCCTGGTACCCAGTGACCACACACCTGTCACTTTATATAAACAGAATCACACAGTACATACTCCCTGCAGTCTGGCTTCTTGCACTCAGGACAATTATTTTAAGATTCATCCATGTTGTGACATTCATTAGTAGTTTATTTCCTGTGATTTCTGATGAGCACTCACCCATTCAGCCACTGGTGGACATTAGAGCTGTCCCCAGTACTTGGCTATAACAAACAAAGTTGCTATGAGCAGGTGTACACAAGTCTTTGTGCAGACATATGCCTTCATTTCTCTTGTTTAGATATCTCGGATGGAACATATGGTTATATGTTTCGGATTTTAAGAACTTCCAAACTGTTTTCTGTAGCCGTTTTTCCCACCAGCATGTGTGAGAGTTCCGGTTCCTCCACATTCCTGTCAACACTTGGTGTGGTCAGTCTGTTTGATTTTAGCCATGTGATAGGACGCATCACCTTGCTGACTAATGATGCCGAATATCACTTGAAATCCGTATATCTTCTTTGGGGAAGTGTCTGCTCAAATATTTTGCCCATTTTTTATTGTTTTTTTTTGTTTTCAAATTGATGAGATTTGAGTCTTCTATATACTCTGATATAAGTCTTTATCAGACACATGATTGACAAATATACATCTTGTCATTTCATTCCCTTGATATTTTCTTTCAAAAGGGAGTTTTAATTTTGACAGAGGCTCTTTTTTGTGTGTTGCATCTTAGAAATGTTTTTTAACCCTAAGTATTAAATGTTTTCGCCTACATTTTCTTCAAGAAGACTTATAGCTTTAGTTTTAACATTGAGTTCTAACCAAAATGACAATACTCCCCCCTTATAAATAATTGTTTGAGACATTCTCAACCGTAATGTTTAATATTTTTATTTATTTTTTTAAAGATTTTATTTATTTATTTGAGAAAGAGAATGACAGAGAGAGAGAGAGAGAGCACGTGAGATGGGGGAGGGTCAGAGGGAGAAGCAGACTCCTCGCCAAGCAGGGAGCCCGATGCGGGACTCGATCCAGGGACTCCAGGATCATGACCTGAACCGAAGGCAGTCGCTTAACTGACTGAGCCACCCAGGCGCCCATGTTTAATATATTTAAAAATTTAAAATAGAAAATTAGCTAAAGTAGCTTGAGATTTGGAATTAGCTTTTGGAAACCTGAAACACTGATGTTTTCGTAAATCTCTCTTGTCATTGCAGGGCAATCACTTCCATTCCCAGACTCCATGGCGTCCGTCTCCCTGAGCTTGGAAGGCCTCCCATCTTCACCACCATCACTGCTGTTAACACACGCTTGCCCAGCCTTTGTGCCCCCTGGCCCTGCACTCTCCCCTGTGACAGCACTTGAAATCAGGGTGGGTTTATTACAGTATTTGCCAGACCCATCAGGCATGAGCAACGACTCCTCAGTCTGCACACTGGCTGTAGGGATCAGCATGACTGTGCAGCGACCACTGCTTCAATTCCAGCTCTTTAAGACTGTGTGCTTGGAATTCAGTCGTACAAACGAGTTCCCATGCATTCCCAGGAGCAGAAACAGAGGCATATCTTTTTTGTTTCTCTTATGGTAAAATAATATTTAAAATGTGTGAAGAACTCGGTAAGTATTTGCTGAATAAATGAACCAATAAATGCCATGCTTTCAAGTAGTCAGATTCAATTTAGTCTTTTTTTTATTTTTCTTGAAAACTCTCCAATAATAAAAGGTTTATGCCTTTTTATTCCCTCACTAGCTGATGATGCAGGTTCATTTATTTTGAAACCATGTCTTCATTCAGCAACTACTTTATCAGGAATAGCGCAGTGAGAACTCGTCACAGCTCACCATCCCCATGCTTAGGAGCATAATATTTATCTTGGAGACACTTCATGTGTGAATGAAACATTAAATAGCCTCATCTTAAATCAGAAATCCTTAATTGTATGCAGTGTGTACATGGAACAGTTCACTGCCGGTTCACTGACTTCTCACCCCACCATCAAGATGACCAAATGGGGCACAGAGCTGCCAGAGCGCCCGAAACAGTGTCCCTGGCCACAAACAGTTTATACACCAACTCTAATGATGCTGTTAAAATATTACCATTCTATGTGTGCCGTGGCCTGAAAAAGTTTGGGAAACATTGCCATTAATAACCCAGTTAAAATAAACATGGTTTATATCTTAGGGTGCTTTGGTTGAAAGCAATAGAAATGGGGTTATTAATTTTAAAAGAAGATAATGTATTTGTAGAATATCAGGAGCTCACAGATCTGGCTGTTCAGGAATCCAGAAAGCTCAGGACTTCTGTGAAATAGAAACCACAACAAGAAAATCAAAGCAACAGAAGGCTGGTTAGAGTCCTACAACCACTTCATCTTCATGGGTCTTCCTGCTCAAGATTCACAGTCCAGAGAGAGTCCACCTGACTGATCTCAGGTCTCATTTGGTTTCCTAGGAGTTTCCTCCAAGGAATTGGTGTGAGGGCGGGAGCCCCTGTGGAACCTTCCAGCTTCTGCAGAAGTGAGGGTGATAGCCAAGATCTACGCACTCACCAAGAACATAAAGAAATTGCAGTGCTGTGTGGGAGAAGAAGTGAGTGCTGAGTGACGGAGAAGAGTCAATGTTCTGGGAATGGTAAAGAAGGTAAAATGTTCTGGGAATGCAGAAGTGGAATTCGTCCCTGTTGAATACAGACATGAACTACAACTTCACAGGCCAGCAGCCCTCCTGGAGGGGAAAACAAAGTGCGGGCAGGGCAGAAGGTGTGCGGGTGTGAGGCCGGCTCCCCCATGACACCCGCCCTCCTCGGAGCACTGGGCTTACTTTGACTGCTTTGGCAAATTACATGGTATCCACCTCTTCCCTCATCGTTCCACAGGCGTCCTTCCAGAAGCCGTGTGCTCAATTCCAAAGGAAAGAATTTCCTAGACAAAAAATGGCCTACCTCCCATTGAGAGACATGTTCAAAAGCAGAAATTAGGGAAGACTGAAAAATTCACATGGGGAAATAGCTGGAAGGTTTTTATGGAAAACTAAGTTTGGACTCATATAATGGAACATCAGCCACTTGTGATATTTAAAAATTAAGCTGAGCTGTCCAAATGCACATTTCAGAAATGCAGCTGCAGTTGCCCAGTGAAAATATTTAAAACGTTGTCACCTTCCCAAGCTGTCTCTATAAATCAACAGCATATTCCTCACTCATCTTTCATACATGTGTTCTAAGTTTTAAGGAATTTTATGACTGTTGAGCCACTTATTTATTTTTTTAATATATTGTTAAATATTAATTTATTTTTTCTCTAGCAAGATCCTATACAGTGTAAGGTAATAAAACTGATGTAAAATAAAACTGATATAAAATAAAATCAGTATTGCATGCAAAAAATGACAAAACATATCCAGATTATCCCTCTTTCATTAGGTGACATAAATGCAAGAAATATTGGTTGTGAATAGCCATAATTTACCATGTTTTTTGTTTCTTCCTCTTTAACACATAATATGTGGAAACATCTTTCCCCTATAAGAGGAAGAAGTAAAGGTCCTGTCATTCACATGTAATATGTGTCATTTAGAATTTTGTAGGCATGGCATGGGTCTAGTTTCTCCAATTAGAATAGATTAGGATCCTGGATACACAACACCAGCCTTCTCTCCTGGGTCCCCTTTGTTGTATGAGTTGGCATAATAAAGAAGGAGAATAATATTTTGAGAAGACTGTGAAAGATTATCTTATAAAATCATGATGGAAGTGTTCTTTGAGCTTGGAAACTAAGAAAATAAGTCACTGTGGCATGAAGAATGCTCTGTCCCTGAAATGAAATGCACACAGGCTAACCCAGACTTCAAACCAAGGGATGAAGAAGAGGTGGTACTAGATGTGAATGTGTGAGATCTAGATCTAACACCAAACACATAATCCATGCAAGAAAAAAAAATCAATAAATTGGCTTCATCAAAATTCATAACCTTTGAAAAAGTGTTAAGAAAATATAAAGAGAAGATAAGATTGTATGGGAGAAAATATCTGCAAATCTCTTACATGGCAAAGGACTTATATACATGGTATATAAAGAACTCTCAACACCCAACTATAAGAAAGAAATCAGAGATCTAATAAAAAGTTGGCAAATGATTTAAACAGAGACTCCACTAAAGAAGACAGGTGGAAATAAACTTGAAAAGATGCTACATATTATTGCTCATTAGGGATATGCAAGTACACCCATGTGCAGAGAAGGGCCCCAACCTGGACAGGTGGGGCTCAGGGAAGGTACAGCCAGTCAGTCCTTAAAGAACAGGCAAGAGCCGCCCTAGAATCTGGTAGATCCCATTCTTACCCCACCTGGATCTTCCCGCCAAAGACCTTCCCAAATAGACTATCGCATGTGACAAACACACACGTCGATTCTTTCATCTGACGCTGGCCTGGAATGCCATCAATCTCTCCATGCCCACCCCAGCACAACACACGGGCTCCGCAGAGTCCTCACCACACATCTGTTCCCATCGACAATGGGTCCAAGTCCTACCACGCGTTGACCTTCAGGATGCTGACACCTACATGGCAGGACTGGGTGCTGATCGTGATGGACACCATGTTTCAACCCAATGGCCTGTTGCAATCTACGTTCTGCCAGCCCATGCCGAAGGCAGGTAAAGCAGCACGCATGGGCTGGGTCTAATTAACTAACCATAATTGCACGCACTGCATCGCCGTTCCCCAGTCCAAAATGCTGGCATGAATGTTTCCTACTCTAGGACTTGCAAGCATCACTACCAACAAAACTACAAAACCAAAAAAACTAGTTTTGTAGAGCTAACCACAAAACCGTCTTCAAACATAAATATAAATTTTTAATAAGATATAAGCATTCCTAGGATACCAATATTAAAATAAACGTCTGTGGATTGAAGCAGCTGCTCTGTAGGATTATATTTTTTCAATTAGGAAAATATATTTGCAGTGATTTTTGCTGTGTACTGAGGAGAGACGGTAGGAGCCATCGGGCATAAATTGTTCTTTTTTGTGTTATTATTAATAGGCTCAGAAATGTGTAAGGAATGAAATTGATTGTACTTCCATAAGAATTTGTTTCATTCAGATCTTTCATGAAGAGCACACACTGAATTTATTTTTCACTATACTGATATTATTAATTTTACAGCCTTTTGTAGGAGTTTAAATATGTCACATTCTATTTAACTCACATTTTGAACAAGTAGAATTCAATTAGCTGATCAGAGAACAAACACATCCCCCTTAGGAAGAGTCCTTTTCACATTTAAATCAAGTTTAAGGAGAGGGCAGGGAGGCTCACCAGGCCTGGGGGCAGCAGGAATGTGGCAGCCAGACTCACTCTCTCTCTGGGGTATTTTAATCCTAAAGACAAAAGAGGAGATTAAGACAAATATAAATCACCTTCTGTATTACAAAGAACCAAAACATCTTGGACGAAAGGGACATCTTCTCCTAAAATTCTTCCCGGGTTTCTGTGTTGTCCTTCAGAGCATGCTGTTCCCACAAAGCCAAAGTGAGTTCCTCCCTGAGCCAACTCCAAACTTCCTTGCTCCTCCGTCCGCCGTGCATGGACGCCTGCGCCCGGTGCGGACTCCCGCGCGCAGAGGCACGCCGGAACCAGGAGGCGCAGGACACAGCCCACCGAGCGCTCTGGCGACCGAGGAGGGCCCCACGCTGCTCTCTCGTGGGGTGGGATTCACTCTCCTTGCTCCGTGTCCCCTCTCCTACAAGGTGATCGTGGTTATTTGGTTGCACACTGAAATTGTATAACGCAAATTTTCCTAAACGAGGGTACGAATTTTTCATTGATTGCCAAAAATGAGCTTATTCCCAGTTCTAGACCATTTTGTACTAGATTTTAAAATGCAGAATTCAGGGCACCTGGGTGGCTCAGTTGGTTACGCGTCTGCCTTCACCCAGGTCATGATCTCAGGGTCCCGGGATCAAGTCCAGCATCGGGCTCCCTGCTAAGTGGAGAGTCTGCTTCTCCCTCTGCCCCTCCCACCCCCCCTCATGTGCTATCTCTATCAAATATATAAATAAAATCTTAAAAATAAAATGTAGAATTCATGTTTTGAGGAGAGTCACTAGGACATATTCAGGAAGATATAAGGTATTATCTTCTGGAATTGAATATTATGATAAACAATCAGTTAAGAACTTCCTTAAAAAAAAACCTTTTTTTAAATTTATTTTTTATGCTATTTTATTTTTTATTATGTTCGGTTAGCCAAAAGAGAACTTCTCTGTATTTAATGGAAAGTGGAAATTAAATCTTATGATTGCACATCAAGAGAGTTTATGCAAAGCACAGAGTTCATAAGACACCATTTATATTTCTGCGTCTAATTCAGGCACCTTCCGTTCTTTCAGGAAGCTCTGGTGGCCCCCAGGTGTTGGCACCTATTGGAGGGGCCGGCTTCTGCAGGTAGTTGGGGTATTCGTGGACCCCCCCAATACGCCCCGCCCTGCCCCCGGGTCTTCTTTCTCTACCGAAGCCTCGGAGATCACGCTCTGTACGTTTATTTATCTGTGTCCCGCTAGAGAGTAGACCCTATTGCAGCAGGACCCATCGCTAATCCCCATTTTCTAGAATCAATGTGTGCTAACTAATTTGAAAACTGAAGTGATACAGATTTGTTAATAAATTAATAAGTGTGCTATAAAATGTGTAACGGAGACCATGAGATTGTAAACTGAGGCAACGTTGGCTAAACAAGCTCCATTTGGACACTCTTGCTAAGCCAGTGTTTATTTCATTTTAGAATGATACGAAAAATTATAGAACATGAATAAAGAAATAAATCTTGAGTTCCATCAGTAGACACAAAGACCATAAGCTCATAGTTTACGGCAATTGTGGTCTCTGACATACTTCAGAATCACCAAAACAAACAAGAAAATGGTTTTCAAACATAAATCATAAACACAGCTCTCCCGTCCTGGTCCCGAGCCGGCCACCGGCAGGCAGGACCAGCAGCAGGTGCCCGGGACCGCTCCGCACGCAGGCAGCCGTGGCGGGTGTCTGGGCACATGCCTGCCAGTCCCCAGAGCCTCCTGCACGTGCCGGACGGAATCTCTCTGAAGAATGAAAGCATAAAGCACACATTCTGAACGGGGCCCAAGAGCAGGTCCCTGGGCCTCATCAGCCCAGGCCCAACGCGGGCCCTGCAATGAACGGAGCGGGCAGGCAGGGGCCAGAAAGACAGACCCGCCCAAGCACCTGCTTCTCCACACTCGTCGGCGCAAACCGATCGGTGAGCAGGAGACTGCCGGCAACTCGCCTCACCGTCCCTTATGTCGTATCCTAAAAGTGGAAGGATCGTCTATTCATCAAAACGCAATGGCGAGGTTTTCCTCCTTGAGAAAAGCAGTAACAAAGCGCATGGCTCCCCACAGCAGGGAGCGGGCCGGGCTCCCTCGTGCGGGCAGACCCTCCATCCGCACGCGGGGCCCCACTGGCCTGTGTCCGTGGCGCCGGTCAGAACGGCACACGCTGCGGTCCACTAGCAGGCTCTCGTCGGAGCCATCCAGAAAGGAAGGGGTTTCGGACTTGGAGAAAGCTGGTCACGGGATTCTGAAGTTAAGTCGCGCACAGAAGCTCCGGCCTCGCGTGCCTTCCCACCAGCGGAAGATGCCGTGGCTCCGAGAAGCTTCATGAACGCTCCAGGCCGTCTGCATGTGTCCTGGGGCGCTCCTCGGAGGCTGCAGCTGCAACTGAGCTGACTTCTCCGTCCGCAACAGCTTCTATTCCTGCCGCACAAACACACCCCCTGTTTGGGCGACGCTCACCGCCAACCCCCGAGTTCTCAAGGGTGAGGTTATGTGTCGCGTTCTCCCCCTTCTCTCTGCAGCCTCCAAACAGCTGCGATACCTCAGACGCTCTGCCATTTCCCTCGGGATCGCGTCTGCCCCACGGCTCGGGCCAGCTGGTCAAGGGGAGGCCGAGGCAGAGGCAGAGAGCGGGAGCACCCAGGCCCACACCCGAAGCTCAGGCATGCGAGGAGGCGGACAGGGACAGGAAGTCGGTGGCCATGCGCTGGAGCCCCCCAGGCTCGCCGATCCTGGCTTTCCCAGTTCCAAGGTGTTGCTAGTGGAGCGAGGCCCACCTGAGGGCACAGGAGTAAAGTCAGAGTGTGAGCCGGGGCGCCGGAGTATGTGTGGGCCCGAGAACCCGGGATGGGAAGTCTTGCCCAACCCCAGGCAACGTGAAATACCCTGTGTATTCATTTAACAAGCATTTGCTGAGTGTGCACAATAGGCCACAGGCATTTGCCTCTGGAATGCGCTTGTGAGCAGATGTGTTTAATCCTGCCTTCATGGAGCATCCCCTGCGGGCGGCGGGGACACAGAGACAGGCAGACACAGAGAGACAAGCTCCGCAGGGGTGAGGAACTAAGAAGTGGGTGGAGAAACTGGAGGAAAAACCCGGAGATTCCTCATAAAACTGAAAGAAGAGAGTGTGGTAAGGAGGGACTAGTCAACAGAGTGCAAGGATGCTGGGAAAGGTGCCCTGTGAGGCCGGTGAAACCGCTGAGGGGCTGGTGGTGCGGCCTTCGTCTGCGACCTTAGCAGGGGACAGAGCCGGACGAGGCTGAGCTGGTATCAGGAGGGGGTCAGAACGTACAGATCGTCATCCTGCAGGAAACAGAAAATCCCAGAAGCATCGTTTGCTAGGTCATGCTGAGAATCTCTCTCCTGCTGCGTGTGGTTACCTGTGGGGAATAGTCCGCATACGCCTGAGAGCAGTCTCTGACCCCACGTCCCGGAGGGGTTCTCAGGTCCGCTTTGCCCATCACTGGGCTCGTGTCTTCAATATTGCTGCTGAGTTTCTGTGCCCGTTTTACCAGCTACTAACAAAGATGGACAGGATTATTCCAATATGGTTGTAGATGCATCTAGTCCTTGTTTTAGATTTGTCCAGTTTTTTGAAATATATTTTAAGGCGATTTTATTGGGGTGCATTAATATAATTTGATTGGATAGAAATCTGAATTTTACTTAATTTCAGAGTAAGCAAATCTTCCATGGATTCCCCACCCCTTTTTCCATTGTGGGAATTTCTTCCTTGTTCAGTGATGCTAGAAATTTCCTTGTCTTTCCTCCCTCTGTGTCTGTATATTTAAACAATGTCCCGTGTAAGAAGCATATAATTAAGTTTTGCCATTTAAATCCAATCTAACGATTTTTTACTAACTGACACATTGAATTGTCTAATCATAGCATTAAATAACTTTTATCCACATGCATGTGAAATAATTGAGAAAGAACCCCAACTTGGCTCATTTCCCATCAAATTTTACTTCTATATTTAATATCCAATAAAATATGTGCTATTTCATGTTGCTTTAACAAATTAGGTATTAAAAATAATAGCACTGATAATAATATTAGAAACTTCTAGAAATATGCAACCTTAATGGCATCAGATTTTTTATAATATTTTTCAATTTACATACTTTTTAAGAGGATATGGTAGAATATCCATAAAATAATTTGTATCCTTGAAGTTATTATATCAGAATAAAAATCCTCTAGGGAAATAGAAAGTAAATATGAATTACAAACGTGTAATTATTAAAGGTCTGACGGTTGAAGATGAGCTTCTCCTTGTTTTTTTTTATTTTTTTATTGTTATGTTAATCCCCATGTGGATAATTATGGTATCGAGTTGTGGCATTTCAATGTGCTTGTCTGTATTTTAGAGTGATGTGCTAGTTTTATTTTAAAACATCCGTGACATCGCAATTATTAAAGCCTATGAAGAAAAATATACAAGCCTACTTAAAAATGTGGCAGTTTTTTACAGAAATGGTTTCACAGAATTCTTGCAGGGAGTTTACCAGCAACAATGTGAAGATTCCTCCCTCCATCGCCCTGCTCCCCAGCACGTTGCTCTTGGAGACAATTCTGGTCAAATGCTTGGATAATTCTTCCTGGAAATCACGTACTTGTGGTTTCGTTTGCACAGATCACACCTGCCACCCTCCAGGATTCCTGCATATCCAGGGGCTTTTCTCTTTGGTGTTTGTTTGTTTGTTTGTTTTTAAGCAATGATTTTGCTGGAATACACCCTTCAATAGTCTCTTCAGAAAAGATCCACTGACTGATTCTGTTTTGTTTTGGGCTCACTGGACAGATAGCTTGACCGGGTGGAATCTTACATTCATGATTATTTCCCTCCTATTCTGAAACTATCTTTTACCCAAACGGACCTCAACCAAGCTGAAGTCTGGGGGAAGAATGCTTTTACCCTCTTATGGCATTTTTCCTCATAGTTTGTGCATGTTTTTGTTCGCTCTGCTTGGCGTAGGCTGGGCCTTTTCTTCTTAAATACCTGTGCAGTTCTTCAGTCTGTGAATTGTTCTGTTTTTTTTTTACTGTCCATTTTCTCTGTTCGAAGACTCCCACTACCGAGGTGATAAATTTCCTAAACGAAACCCCTTTAACTGTTCTTTGTCCAAGATTTCTCACGGGTTTTTCATTTTTCCCTATGTGTTTGAAATCTTTCCTTTACTTTATCCTCTGTTTCTTCCAGTGAACTTTCCATTTGATAATAATACCCAAGGACTATTTTATCTTCTTAGAGAATTATTTCTATGTCATCCCGAGTCTCTCTATGAATGGCAATTGTATGTACTTTAAATCACTCTCTCCCCAACATTCTGTGTTGTTTTGAGGGGTCATCACTTGTCTTTGCTCATCTTGGTCTTTTTCTTTCATCCTATGTGTTTTCTTTACAAGTCTGATTCTGAACTGTCTATATTTACAGATGGGACATGAGATGATTTTTCTAGGTATCAGTGTGTTTCTCTCTGCTGCTTCAGGGGCAGGTCTGTCCCCACAGGTGCATGGTGCCAGCCCCGTAACAAATGCATAGTAACACAAATATAAATGCACTGACGTAGATATGCGCACAGAGCCGGTTCTCGGTGCTTTGGATCCTCCGATTAAGCCCTGAGTTCTACAGCCCGATATATAGCGCTCCCGTTAGCAAAAGATTAGTTAAGACTTTATATGTGAGAATAACCAACCTGTGGAAGGTGCCGAGATGTCCATCGACAGAGGAGTGGATAAAGAAGAGGTGGTCCATATACGCAATGGAGTATTACTCAGCCATGAGAAAGAATGGAATCTCGCTACCTGCAGCAACCTGGATGGAACTAGAGGCTATTATGCTGAATGAGATAAGTCAATCAGAGAATGACAAATATCATATGATCTCACTCATGTGTGGAATTTAAGAAACAGAACAGAGGATCATAGGGGAAGAGAGGAAAAAATAAAATAAGATAAAATCAGAGAGGGAGACAAACCATAAGAGACCCCTAACTCTAAGAAACGCACTGAGGGTTGCTGGAGGGGAGGAGAGTGGGGGGATGGGGCAACTGGGGGATGGGCATGAAGGAGGGCACGTGATGTGATGAGCACTGGGTGTTCTATGCAACTGATGAATCACTAAATTCTACCTCTGAAACCAATAATACGCTATGTGTTAATTAATTGAATTTAAATTAAAAAAAGAATTTATGTGTGTGGCTGAGCAGATGGGAAACCCATCCTTTGGTGCTGGACCCCCACAGTTCCTGGAATGGGGGAGCAAATACCAGATTGCCTGAGCTCTGTGCATGGACCGGGGGCTAGGAGGAAGTGGGGCTCGCGCTTCCCTGGGCTTTCCTTCTGAGGAAACAGGTGGAGGCAAGTGGGCTGCGTCCCTAGTGGGAGAAATTTGTCCCCTGCAGACCCCCAAACTGGCGGTCGATGCGGCGGGACGCTGGTGAGGTTTCGGTATCCTGCTAGCTTCTCTTGAAACATGTTTTAGCATAAAACAGCTCACACTGAACGCGAAGTGGAAGCAGCAGTGTTCATCTGCCGTGTGCTCAGCCCCACTCTGCTAGCGAAACATTTGCCCTCCATTTCCAGACTGATGTCGCGGCAAGGTGAACATCTAGAGAAATCAGTGAAGATCTTTAGAGCATCTTCGTGTACAAACCTCACACAAACAGGCTTGCCACGGTGCTGCCCGGATTACCGGACTGCACTTTACCCGAATTAACTCCCTCACTGAGTATTTGCTGAGCATCAACTGTGCAGGGCTGGAACACAGGCTCTGGGGAGACAGCTACGGGAGAAGAAAGAAAAACAAACAAGCTTGAGTCCCACGGAGACTCACAGCCTCACGGGGAAGGAGAGACGATAAACCGGGCTGAGGAGCAGAAGGATGTCCTCGGCGGAGAATGGGAAGAGTGGCGCCAATAAGGGGGCAGCTATGGAAGGATAAGGGGGTTGGAGGGACGGAGTGGGGCAGGCAGCAGCTTCAGAGACATGTTAGGTCTATTGGGAAGTGACCCGTATACAGACTGGGAAACCGTCCAGGAGCTTGCGAGGGCAGAGAATCGGGGACCCAGTGCCACGCCCTAAGTCAGGAGCATCTCTGATGCTTTCTGGGAACAGAGCGCGGGCAGGTAGGAGGGGAGGTCAGGGAAGCCTTGGGGACAGGGCCTCGTGGGACTGTAAGGGCTTCTTCCCCTGACAGCCAATATCATGTGCTCACAGGTTCACCTCGCGCCAACGAGGCCACCGTCCCAGCGAGGAACGCCTGTGAGGGGCATAGGGTCTGCCGGGAGTCGCAGGGACCGCAAGACCAGGGCTGCCAGGACGGACAGGACACGCTCCTCCCGCCTGCCAGAGAAGCAGAGACGCTCAGACCCACCACCCACTAGTCCTGCCTCCCCGGGGCCGCCGCCGTCTGCCCCCCACCCCACGCCCACAGTTGGAAGTGCTCCCGAGCCTTCCCTGCCGGGGGCCCGTGAAGAGGAGAAGGCGGGCGGCCTCTGGGGAGCCCCCAACCCTCCTCCCGGGCAGCACCCCGTCTGCCTGACTTCCTGCCCAGGGAAAAGCCAGGGGGCTGGTGACCCCGATCTGAAGCAGGCGATGGGGAAAAACGGGCATTTGTTGTGCAAAGTGGAATGTGCTGTGTTCAGTCTGGTTTCTCCTACTTTGACTTCATTTTTATTTTGGGGGGAAGAAAATTAAAATCTCACATACTAAGTTCTTATCCTGTAATTCCTGGAAATCATTCTGGAGTCAAGGATTTTTTGTCTGTTAGGAAACAAACGTGCATTTGGAGACTTCCTGTCGGGTTGGGGTGGCGCCAGCCAAGCCGGGCTTCTTGCTGCCAGGAATCCTGAGCAACGTGGCAGCCGCTGGGGCCAGGCCTGGGAGAGCGGGCAGGAGAGGAGACCGCGAACGGGAGGAGAGTCCTGGCATCAGCCCCAGCCGGGTGAGCGGGAATATGCAGGCCCGGGGCGCAGGGTGAGGACCCAGGGCAACATCGGCCCCTCTGGCTCAGCGCCGCCTGCAGACTTCCGCTGTGGCAGCTGCGGGCTGACAGGTTGTTTGGGTGGAAAGTGTCCAGGGCTCGTCCTGCGAGCCGCGAGGTGCCGGGGAATCTCCCCCCCAGGCCTCGCAGGGCCTGGCAGCTCGAACCGGGCAGGGGCACGGCGGTCCCTGATGGGCCCCCGGCTCGCTCGTGACCATGTGTGAGAGTTCACTGCGGCCCCAGGCGCCTCCATCAGATGTGGTTTTCTGTCCGCCCTGAGGAACGGGCCACCCATGCGAGGTTCAGAGACGGAAGTCTGCCCGATTCCAACAGTGGCCCAAGAAATTCAGAGTGAATCTCACTACCAAAGTTTGGAAGTTCTTTAGCAATTAACATTAATGTTTTTCATGGAAAAACATTCCAACCGTGAGGGTAGGTTTCCCAGAAGCCCACGGAAGCTCCCGGAGTCCTGGGTGTGACCTCATGGCAGGGCCTGGGCCCTGGGCTTGGTCTGATCCTCCGTATTTCTGTACTGTTGCTGAAGGCAGAGCAGGCGCCCTCCTCCTTCGTCAGGGCCGGAGCCGACCCCATGGGGGACTGTCTGAGTCAAGAGTGGTGTCAGCCTTTGCTGAATGCCCGTAACAAGATGGCTAATTGTCGCAGAACAGCTCCCTCCAGGTGGTAACAGACCCTGGGTCTCGGCAGACGCGTGGCCACCACCCAGAGCCCACCTCGCAGGGAAGTGGGCCATTGATAAAGCCCTTCTGGACGAGGACTGAGCAGACAACGTGTCCTCGTGACCCCCTGAGGAGGAGCATCCATTTCTCTCCTCTTCGCACACGCTGCTGGTGACTGGCTCTGAGGGTCCCCTGTTGAAGGATGCTGCCCACCCAGGACCAGCTGGGGAACCTCCATTTCCGGGGCCCTTGTCATAGCAGCTAAGCTTTCGTTCCGGTCAGCAGGGGTTTGCAAGAAGTCACCCCCACCACCCCAGGAATCCCGGCACCAGCTTGATGAGACAGGACTTCTCCATCCTGGATCGAGAGACAAGAGTCCTGTTCTCCACAGTGACGAGGGGAGAAGGGGAGGAGCATGGACACAGATGGGCTCAGGCTGCTCCTCCAGGCAGCGGCAGCCCGAGGCTCCACGCACCGGTCAGCGGGCCCAGGAGCTGGAAGGAGCCTCCCACCCTCGGGGCGCTGGTGCTGACCGGCGGAGCAGGGCTGCGATTCATCATGTTTCAGGTGAGGCCTTGAGGATGTCTCTTTTCCCAAGCCCAAGGTCACAAGGTCACCTGAATACGGTGGTCCGACTCACAGGCTGTCCAGACCAAACAGGTTCCCTGCCGTCAGCAGAAGACAGGTGTTTTTTTCGTGAGCTCGGCCCCGTGACAAAGCACGCTGGACCGGGGGCTGAAACACCAGACGTGCATCTCCTGACGGCTGGGAGTCCACGGCAGGTGTCGGCAGGGCTGCTTCCTGCGTGGCCTCTCCCTTCCCGCCGCGTGGGAGGGGCCAGGGCTCTGGCGTCTTCCTCTTCTCAAAAGGACACCAGACCTATGAGATCAAGACCACCCTCATGACCTCACGGGACTTTAATAGCTTCCTACAGGGTGCCACCCCCAGGTACGGTGACCCTGGGACTCAGGGCTTCAACCTGTGAGCTCAGGGGAGACTCACTTCAGTCCACGACAGGGACCAACATCTTCCTCTCTGTGAGCCCAGGAGACTCACCGTGTGGGACCAGAGTCTCACTTCTGTGAAAGCAGTAAACTAGGAGCAACGGCTCGTGGGGCCTTCCAACGCTGACTCGTGAACTTTCTTGGCGGATGCACTGTGCACATACATCACGTTTCCCATACCCTGGTTTGCGGTTCCCCGAACTCAGCATCTTATCCTCCAAATGCTCAGTGACCATGTCCGGTGACGGCCACCGACAGCCCTTATCGAGAGCTCCAATCCTTTGAGCCTCGTCACCGTCTTCGGGTCAGACTCTCGTCCCCTCGAAGTCCAGTCTCCCCACCTCGCTCCATGCAACTTCCTGAAACACCTCCTTTCCTATGATCCCAACAATTCGCGACCTCTCTTGAGTTACTTGGTTAAACCACCGTCGTGCAGCTGAGCACAGCTGGGGAGCCCTCGCGAGACTGAGCAGCGTAACCAGGAACCCCGGCCTGGCCCTCGGGGCACCCGTCTGCCCCGTCCACCCAGCCTCCTCCCCCCCTCACCGCACCAGCGAGGCCCCTGTCCTCACCGACCACTCTCCTTGGGGAGCTGAGGCAGCCTGAGGAAGGCTCCCATGTGCACCCCCGCCCCGCCGGCCGGATGCACTTACCTCCCCATCTGTGCCCGCGGGCCCTGCCTTCGGCCCTGACAACCACGATGACTAGCCTTGTCCTATGCAAAGAAAAAGCCCTCGTGTGCGCTGGACCCGGTTCATGTCACCTACGCAACAGCATTCCTCCAACCAGTCTCTGCTTATTTCCCCCACTTCATTGTTTTTCTGCTGGATTTTTCCCGTCAGCAAGGGCGCATGCTGTTATCTGTCCCAGTTTAAAACACAATCAAAACAAAGCAGAGCAGAAACATTTGAACCACGGTGTCCGACAGCCACGTACCTTGAACACTGCAGACGCTTCCAGACCAGCTCTCCCCGCCCTCGACCCCCCCAACCCGACCCCATCCTCCCCCCAGGGGACTCGCTCTTCTCGTGGTCGCCGCGCCCTGCATTGTGCGTCCAGCATCTGGTCCATCTGAGCCTCTCCGGGCCCATGGGCAGGACTTCCTTCTCTACCTGAGCTCCCCTTGCTCCAGCACCCCCATCCCAGCTCTCAGGGCCTCGCACCAGCTGCTCCGGCCCCCCATGAGTGCCCCCGGCCTGTCACTGCCCCCCCTCGCCTGGAGGACCTTCCCAAAGCCCCTGAGGAGGCACGCAGGCTCGCTTTGATGGCAGACGGCAGCCATTGCCTGCCGTTTGCCCGGTCACCACCGTCCACTCAGCGCTGTGCTGAACCCTTACATTCAGGTGCGAGTGGGCTTTTGTATCTCCAGTCGTGGATGAAGATGCTGAGGCCCAGAGGGTGATATTATTCCCCTGAAGTCACACAGCAGGATCCATCCGTCAGTGCCAGTGGGGAGAACGGAAACGTCTGGAGACACTTCAGTCAGAGGGGTGCAATCCCGAGAATCGGCCGTCCCAGGAGCAGAAGGAATGAGACTCCAACCAGGGAGCCAGGATGACTCCAGAAAGCCTTGCAGGGCAGGGCAGCGGGAGGTGCTGGAGCTGGGTGGCCTGGGGCCGGCTTCCAGCAGGGACCGGGACCAGGACGTGGGGGGCCCTGGGCCAGAAAGAGCCGCCGCCAGACCCTACCCAGATAGGGAAAGAGCAGGAGAAACGCTCTGGGGCGCCCACCCCTCACAGCCGCCGGAGCCCGCACGTGGGGACACACAGGCTCGGGGCCCCATGCGTGACCCGCAGGCTCCAGAGCCCAGCTGCCAGGGGCATGTCTGACCCACGTGGACTCAGGTCTCGTCTCGTCGGGAGGGGAGCACCAGCGATGTGCACTTTGCCTTCCCACCAACCTGAGGGCGCAGAGCGGAGCGCCCGCCGCGTGGGGAGGCCCGGGGCCCCTGCCCGGGAGCGGCCGATCCTGGGACGCACAGCCACCGGGGCATCTTCAGTCTGTGGTGGCATAGTTTTCAGGGAAAGGGGGGAAGATTAACACGGCCAGCGTGAGTCAGGCCAGAAAAGCCAGTTGCCCTGAAGACACAAGAGGAGAGGGCATCATGTTTTCCAGAAAGGAGACTGGATGGACTTGGCTTATTTAACTGATTGTCTTTGACCTTTGGCACGTTCACACTGGTGATCTGCTACTACGAGTCCCAGAGAAAAGCGGACGAAAGGAATGACCCAGCGTGGCCAGGGCCTGCTTTCCTCAGCACGACAGCGGCCCCGGGCATGTGTGGCGCTCGGGGTGCGTGTCCCCGTCTACCAGCCGCACACTGACGCCGTGCTGGCCGGTGGTCAGATCCGTGCTCGGCGCTGTGTCCCTCACCCCTTTTCCCGGGGGCCTCTGGAGCGGGTCCTGCCTGGCCCCGTGGCGAAAACCACTCCTGTGTCAGACAGAAACGTAAAGAAACCGTGTAAAGGGGACGGTGGTGTCAGGTTAAAGGTCACGGATCTCACCATTCGGAAACACCCCTGCAACGATGAGAGGGGAGAAACCGAAACAGCGTTTTCTTCTTTTACTGAAATGACATTATCCGTGGTCTTTCCACTAAAGCTTTTTGAAAATTACTCAGTAGGAATAACTGCTATGTTTTCCAATTATGGAGTTTAGCAAAGAGCATTCACTCAAAAGTTAATGGGATTTGTGGCTTAGGGGTTGCTTTATTATTTTGGAAAAAATGTTATTCATCTAGATGTCAGCTTGTTTGAGAAAATGCAAAGCACTGCATTTTGTAAAAGTCCTATATTTGTTTCTCACATCCATTCCCAAATAATAAGCAGAGCAGAACGGATTCTGGGCCTGGCTCAGGGCCGTGTGTTCCCCAAGACACTAAATACTAACAGAGGAAGCGGGGTGGTTAGCAAGGAAGACGTGGCTTCGTCAGAGGCATCGGGACAGGCTGGCCGTGGAAGCTGCCTGGGGCCAGAGGTGGGCCACTGCCCACAGACGGTGATCACCAGCCCAAGAGACGGGGTCTACCTGCTTAACACCCTGTTGTGTTGTTCAGCTCATAAGAGGGTCTTAGCTTACATCTCTGTTTACTGAAAACCATAATAAAAATCAATTTCCTGCCTATGAAACCCCTGTATTAATAAAAATGAATCATGCTCAAATTTTTAAAATAAGCATTCTAAATTACTTTTCAGTGTTACACATTTACAAGGAGATACGAATTAGGAAGTCACTTACATGTTATCGGCATAAATGTGTTAACTTCACAGGATTCTAAACATTTTATCTCTGAATTAGAAATACCTTGTCGAGCCCTCATTACATGAATCCTTTGTCAGGAGACATTGCTAGAGACTCTCTTCCAATCTATTCCTGAAAACATCCGCAGTGGCCATGGTCACGCGGTCCCACGTCTTTTCCTTTCCCGTGGCCCTGACGTGGACCTGGGGTCTGGCGGCTCGCAGGGTCAGTGGAAATTAGACTTCTTCATTTTTTTTTTTTAAAGATTTTATTTTATTTACTCATGAGAGACAGAGAGAGAGAGATAGAGAGAGGCAGAGGGAGAAGCAGGCTCCCAAGGAGCAGGAAGCCCGATGCGGGACTCGATCCCAGGACCCTGAGATCATGACCTGAGCTGAAGGCAGACGCTTAACCATCTGAGCCACCCAGGCGCCCCTAGACTTCTTCATTTTTGACTTACTTTTTCTCACCAAAGCCCCTTCCAGTGGTTTGTTCTGTTAGGTTCTTTCAGGTATTCATGCTTTCTTAGCTCACTACTTAAACGTCAGAGATTTATTCAGTGCAGACCCAGTGGGGTATTCCTCATCACGTGATTGTACCCAACATTCACGAAAATACATCCTGTCTGAAGTGATCCCAGTTTTCCCGGTATATTTATGATTTTGTAATCAAATTTAGGTTGTTGACAAATCAGAGTGTATTGATTTACTTGGGTCTTTGCATATAAGCCTTAAAAAAAAAAAAAAAAAAAAAAAAAAAAAACCTAATTGTATGCTCCTTGTTTCTTTTCCTCAACTTAAAAACTTAAAAAATCTAACCTGTCAGAAGCCCATTTGTGCTGAAACCAACTTGCTCTGATGTGACATGGGTTGGTCAAAATGGGCTCCCCTCTTTCATCCTCATCTTGGGGCCATGTAGAGGTCAGTGGTGTAGACTACACAGATGGCCAGGTTTCCCTGCGCTAACCTCCCCCCGTGACACATGGCTCTCAAGGGCACTGGTGGTGGCTCATCTTATGTGTGTGTCCACACGGGGCTCAGGGAGCTGATGAGATGTTACCTTCAGGTGTTTCTATGAGACTGATTCCAAAAAAGGTGAGCATTTGAGTCAGTAGACTGCGGAACTAACAAAGAGGGCCCTGACCCATGTGGGCAGGTGTCACCAAGGCCCTGAATAGCACAGAGAGGGACAGCAAGACTGAATCCGCACTCTCTCTTCCTGATCCCACCACCGGTGTCCCTGGGTCTCCAACTTACAGGGGACAGACTGTGGGACTTCTCATACCCCATAATCATGTGAGGCAATTCCTGTAACAATTCTCCACTTACTGGAGTGCATCCTTAAAGGAGTGCATCCTGTTGATTCTGTTTTTCTGGAGAACCTGACCAACACTTCAGTGGCCTGTAGGCCTGCAGCAATGGTCTCCATAATGTAGACAGTGTTTCGTATGCAGCTTGAGACAGGAACCAACGAGAAAATAAACATGCATCTTCTCATCACCCACTTCCTGAGAAGTAATATAGAAACCATGTGAAATGCAAACCAAATTACTGCTCCTTACTAAGGAGTGAAGGAAAAAATACCTACTTACCTATCTATCATCTATCCATATCTACCTGTCTATATCCATCCATCCATCCATGTATCTATCTGTTTATCTATCCATCTGTCCACCCATCCATCCACTCATATATCTATCTATCCATCCATCTATCTATCCATCTATTACCCATCCATCTATCCAACCATCCATCCATTCGTCTATCCATCCATCCAACCATATATCTATCATCCAACCATCCATATATCTATCTGTTTATCTATTCATCCATCTATCTATCTATCCATCCATCTCTCCACTATCCATCCATCTATCCATATATCTATCCATCTATCCATCCATCCATATATCTATCCATCCATCCATCTATCCATCCAGCCATCCAATCATCCATATAGCTATCATCCATCCAACCATCCATCCATATATCTATCTGTTTATCTATCCATCTGTCTATTCATCTATCTGTCCATCCATCTATCCACCTATCCATCCATCCATATATCTATCCATCTATCCGTCCATCCATCTACCCATCCATCCATATATCTATCATCCATCCATGTATCTATCTATCTATCTATCTATCTATCTATCTATCATCTATCTATCTATCTTATCTACCTATCTATGTCTATCGAAAAACCACATTTAGGCATGCAAAGGAGGCTTTAGCAAGAAGCAGAGCCAGCCAGCAAAGACTCTAGGAAGCCAGCAGGACTCACAAGGCTTCAAACAGCATGTACACACAGACCGTAGGGCAGCCCTAGGCATCTGAACATGGGTGCAGTGCCACCCCATGTGGCTCATCCTGTTGACTTCTTTGCTACTTGGTAGGTAGATTGGCTGGTTGAAGTCAATACAGTGTTAACGTCCTCCCTGTTGTCTGGTCCCTCCACTAAGAAAAAAAGTCTGTCCTTTAAAATGGGTTAGGTGGGAGGGGAGGGGCGGTGGGGGCGCCTGGGTGGCTCAGTGGGTTAAGTGTCTCTCTTCAGCTCAGGTCATGATCCCAGGGTCCTGGGATGGAGACCCAGGTTGGGCTCCTTGTTCAGCAGGGAGTCTGCTTCTCCCTCTCCCTCTGCCCCTCCCCCTGCTCATGCTCACTCTCTCTCTCTGTCAAATGAATAAATAAAATCTTTTTTTTAAAAAAAGGGAGGGGGTGTGGATTTACTGAAATAATTGAATGGTGTAGCTGTGCCCTTGGAGGCCATGCAGTAGTCTCAGACCCAGGCAGGGCCTAGGAAATGAAGAAACTGAGGCTATTTCCATTGGCTCCCGATATCTTCCACAACTGGAGGCCCTGTGTGTTCCACCAGGTCACCAGGAGGAGTATGTGTGGCCATGCCTTCCCTGTCGGCTCCCTCTGGAGATGATGCCTCCAAGTGGGGTCCAACACAAAGGGCAATTCTAGAGACAGGACGTTTGGAACAGGTGGGAGAAGGGCGCCACTGTGGGGAGATGTTCTAATGGAGCTTGTACCCTCCTTCAGCTCAAACGTGACACCAAGCCAGCTCTGGTCAGAATGCTAGCAACATCCACACCCTCCTACTGGGTGGCCAATGAGAAGCTGAGCCAGACGTGGCTAATAAAGATATCTCCAGGTACTTGTTGGTGCCTAGTCTGTACGGTTTGAAGAGGCCTGTGTGCTAGAACGTCCTACCCGGACTCCGAACACCATTTACCTGGCCTTCTCAGTGGACCGCTCCACCATAATTACTCCAAGTTCATCCACACAGAGCCGTCAACTGTCCCCATGGCTCTATGTCCAGTGCATGAGTCAAGAACACGGTGACACTTCTCAAGGTTAGCTCTCGAAGGATAAGCCCATGAAAATAAAGCTAAGTGTGCAGAGCACCTCTTGTTTGTGCAGTTCCGTCAGGTCTTCTGTAGGCGCTGCTCTCAGGTAGCGGTCCCGGGCAGCCCTGCTTGTCCACACTCTGCACAAGACCAGCCAGAAGCTGAGCTGCATAGTCTTCGCGTCCCACGAGCCAAGGAGCGAAGCCAGATGCCTCCCTGAATAACGAAGGCTCAATTTTTCTGCAAAGTCAAGGCCAAGAGAAAAGGGAACATAAAAAAAGGACACCAAAAAGAGGCCACACCCGAACACCCCAAGTCAAAGCTCGGCTGTGGTCACTTTGTGCCACTCCCCGCACACACCCTCCCCCGCCGTCCCTCATCGTGCCCAGTGTGTACTGATCTTCTTCACCCTCAGATGGGACCCCTGCCCCGGGGCAGCACCAGCTCCAAGAGAGGCCCTCCCGCGTGTGGGGCTCCGCGCCGTGAAGTCTTGCCAACACACCGTGGGGGCAGAGCTGGTGGTGCCCTCCCTGGAAGCCTGCGTGAAACCTGCGCCCAAACCACCTGGTCTCCTGAACCACTGTTACTGGTGATGGAGGTGAGCCCTCCCCAACACGGAGACCACTGCTCGGCGACTCTGGTTAATGTGGCCACGTTCACAGCCGTGAGCCTGAGCAACGGGCATGCCCAGCCATACCGGGTCCCCGCCACTCACTAAGGCCCTCTGCTTTGTGCGGCTTCCATGCACACCGTGGGCAGGGAGTGTCTGCTCTGCAGCTCCCGGGTTGAGAAGATGCTCTGTGGCACACATTCTAAGACTTACTGTGGGGTAAGAGCAGTGACCTCTGTTCACCTGGGGTCGTGAGGGACAGCTGTATGCCTAGGAACAGTGAGAGACTAAACGTGGGAGGGTTTTGACACGATCGTGCTTGAAAATTCAGCCCATGTGAAATGTTGGAGAACAGCAGGGCCATGAAGAGAGAGCTCGGATGACGACAAGTGGGCTCTCGGGACTGGCCACTGTGGCTCATCGGGACCACACGCAGGATGGGGACAGCCCTGGGACACCTGCAGGGGCAAGAAGCAGCCTGGGCTCTGCACCACCCAGAGCCTGGCCTGAGGGCTGGATCCAGGGAGGACAGACAGTGACCCCGTTGCTCCTAGGTCACAGAGGGCATCTTACAGACGGCACATCAGAGCGTGGAGGACTACCTCTTGAGAGCTCCCAGGTGCCAGGCTCCATGGGAACCACTGGGCACCATCTCCATCCCCCAGTCCTGGACGACAGACCTGAAAGGACTTGCCCCCCACCCTCAAATGAGGGAGTCAGTCAGCAGTTCCACACCCAGAAATTAAAGCACAATGGTTGCCTCATTCGAGGTGAGAGCACACTCCCACACCACGTTGGGGTGGACCCCCACCACTGAGGGTCGGTCTCTGCGGGCTCTCAGCAAGGGGGAGGGACCCTCCAGGAGGGCGAGCTGTCCCAGGGAACGCTGAAGGGACAGCCGCGAGGACACGGAGGCTCCGGCCCCCAGACCAGAGAACACACCAGCGGGGCTCTCCAGGGGCCAACGGGCCTTCCGATCGGCCGCCTGCTCAAGCGGAGATCCGGCCAAGAGCGCTGGAATCATGCTGCAGTCCTGAGCGAGGTCGGGGCCAGGGGTCTTGTCCGCCCCCACAACCCCCGTGGCGCATGTGAACTCCAGTCGCTGTGGAGGTCCCGGGGCAGCGCCCCCCGCGGGCTGGTCCCCAGAGTGGACGTTTCTCGGCTCTTCGGTCAGGCCAGCCAGGTGAATCCACTGTCTCTTGATTTGCAATCTTGGGGAAGAAGTGTGCATTTTTATTACTTTCCAGCCGTATGACAAGCATTTCCCCATCTGGCTCAGACACTGAGGAAACTCTCTTGATAGAGCGTCAGGGTTCGAGACACCCTGGCTCCCAGGAGCCCGGTGCGCATCTGGAGGTGCGGCGGCTGCCCCTCCTTCCCCAAACACACCGTTAGGTCATTCTCACTACCGCCACAAGAATTTCGACAAACTGGGAATCATAAGGTGGTAAATAATGATATGTTATTACAGGCAAATAGGAAATTGAAAGTTTAAGCAAAAACGAAGGCTGAAGTCACAGTCCAGACCAAGAAAGCCCACTGGGGAATTGACGTGCGGTCACGGCGTCTGTCTGGGAGGCACCAGAGCTGTGGGGGACTTGCCTGGTGACACTTGGCAGGAAGAAACTTGCGCTCATCGGAAAAGTATTTTAACGCATTAAGAGAATGTTTTAAGCATAAAATATTTAAAGAAGGGCGCCTGGGTGGCTCAGTTGGTTAGGCAGCTGCCTTCGGCTCAGGTCGTGATCCTGGAGTCCCTGGATCGAGTCCCGCATTGGGCTCCCTGCTTGGCGGGGAGTCTGCTTCTCCCTCTGACCCTCACCCCTCTCATGTGCTTGCTCTCTCTCATTCTCTCTCTCTCAAATAAATAAATAAAATCTTTTAAAAAAAATATTTAAAGAATATTTGAAATATTTTAAGTGATTTAGTGATTTATCAAAGTCTGAGAAAGGAAATGGGGGACCCAAGCTGTCTCACTTGTTTTAAAGGGATTATGATTAGCCGGGCAACAACCTGATCCCGGCTGCTGAGGGATGCAGAAGGACAACTTTGTTCGCACCCTTTGCAACGCAGGTCTTGAATCTGCCAGGACTTTGTTACAGCGGAGGGGCGAGCAAGAACCCCACAGGAGGTCGCTGCATGGGCTGGGCTCCTGGACGTGCCCAGTCTCCCCTGCGCTGGACCCTCTCTCCACCATGTGCTCCGAAGCCGCTACTCACTGTATCTTTACATTTGTTTCCAGAGATAGCGAAAATGTGCAGAAATCCTTGGGGATCCTGGGCCACAAAGCTTGCCTGTGACTCCACGGCCCCCTGGCCTGAAGCAGGGAGACCCACTCAGTCGGGACCCCATGGACCCCCAGATAGACGCTGGGGAGAGGGAGTCGTGGAATACATTCCTTTCCCTTGAGAAAAAGGAAAAATGTTCAATCATTTTATTTTGAAATAAAAAGGCTGCCTCTCGAGACTTTGTTGAAAAAGCATACGCCGGGGCGCCTGGGTGGCTCCGTCGTTAAGCGTCTGCCTTCGGCTCAGGTCATGATCCCAGGGTCCTGGGATCGAGCCCCGCATCGGGCTCCCTGCTCAGTGGGGAGCCTGCTTCTGCCCCTCCCACTGCCCCTGCTTGTGTTCCCTCTCTCGCTGTCTCTCTCGCTGTCAAATAAATAAAATCTTAAAAAGAAAAAGAAAAAGAAAAAGAAAAAGAAAAAGCATATGCCGGGGCGCCTGGGTGGCTCAGTTGTTAAGCGTCTGCCTTCGGCTCGGGTCATGATCTCAGGGTCCTGGAATCGAGCCTCAAAGCTGGCATTGGGCTCCCTGCTCAGCAGGGAGTCTGCTTCTCCCTCTCCCGCTCCCCCTGCTTGTGTTCCCTCTCTCGCTGTCTCTCTTGCTGTCAAATAAATAAAATCTTAAAACAAAAAAGAAAAAGAAAAAGAGAAAGCATACGCCACTCTGGGGCTGCACCGGGCCGTCTGTGGGGTTGGTGGGCTTCAGCTCCTGCAGGAAAGGGATCCCTCCTTCCGCGCGAGCACGTGGCCCAGGAAGACTGGACGTGCTCCAGGGTAAGTCTGTCCTCCACCGCACGTCTTCCTCCCCACAGCTCGGCTCCTGAAACGATCGGGCCCTCCCGCCTCGGGCCTCTGTCCCTGCCCTCCCTTTGCCGCCCGTGCCGACCCCTGTCCATGCCACCTCCCTCCAGACGCCCCACTGACGCCCTGCTGGCCCCTCCATGCCGTCACCATGCCTCACACTCTCACAGACGAGGTCACTCCCAGGTGCACCCTGCAGGAGTGTGAGAGCACCTGCCACCCCTCAGCCTGAACTACCCCGAGCTCACGGGAACAGGGACCTCAGCTGCGCCTGGAAGGACGAAGGCTCCCAAGCCGTCCAGTGATGAGAACCACACGTCAGGTGTTGAGAGAGGGCACTAGCCTGGCCCTGAAGACCCAGCGCAGCAGAAGGAATGACCACACGGCCGCGTGGAGCAGAGCTACTGGCAGCTTTGGGGTCACCGGGAGCTGCTTGCAGAGGTGGCAGGGATGGAAAGCCTTTGATGAGGCTCCCAGGCACCTGTCCGTACCTTCAGGATCAGCGTAAGGTACACGATTACCTTACAGATGACACTGCTGAGTCCCAGACGATCGCAGAGATGTGATGAGGACACGCACCTGGCTTACACCGGGGCGCTATGGAGAAGGAGCCCTAAGGAGCACCAGGAAGGGAGCAGGCAGCCATCCCGGACGGCCCCAGACACAGAAGGTGAGCGTGAAGGATGGTGGCAGCAGGAACCAGGACTCCAGTTGGGGGCGGGGAGAGAGGACGTTCCTTGTGGGAAAAGCTGAGCGTCCAGGCTGAGGTCTCTCCGGCGGTCCAGGACAGAGGCTGGGAACGTAGGTGTCCGTAGACAGTGGAGGTGTCTGTGGACAGACGCAGTGACTGAAGGGTACCATTCGGGAGAGAACAGTAGGCATTGACAGCCGGTGCCCCAGGAGTACCTGCAGTGAGACTCACCTGAGGAGAGATGGGTACTGGTTCGCACGAAGAGATAAGGAGCGAGTGGTGGTTGTACGACCAAATGTCAGGTCGGTGAGCATTTCAAGTCATCCGCGGGCTCCCGAAGGCCAGGCTCCCGAAGGCTGTGCTCGGGGTGCGTCTCCAGAGAGCCAGGGGCAGCACGGAGGACGTGGCAGCCTACGCCATCAGCCAGCCGTCCCCAAGTGGAAGAGAAGTCGGTTTTATGTTGCAACATGAGTTAAGAATAGGCAAATCCCCAGCAATTTTGTCTGGCAAAATTATACTTTTAGGCTTATGCCTATGCTTTATATTTTAAAAGCTCAAATTATTTTATGACCTGAAAATATATCATCTTGCTATTTGTTTTCAATGCCACATCTGTAACCTCTCATACTATTTAAAAAAATGTTCCCCTTTGGATAAGTGAAGAAAGAAATGTTACTCAGTTAAGACCATTTCCTGAATGATTTTTATGTATCTCCTTGATAAACAGTTTGTGGTGGGGAGGACTGAGCACTGCTTGGCTCTATGGATGCCCCATACTCGGCAGGTGCCGTCACTCGACGCTGGGGATGTGGGGCATCCGGAAGGTAAGGGGGGAGCTGAGGATGGTACAAAGAGTGAATGACAGGTCAGTATTGAAACGGAAGTCTCCTACCTCCAAACCATGTGGTCTCCACCCTACGGAGGCTCTTGGGTCCCTTTTTATTTCAAGTATTCATGATAGCAGCAGGTATGGACCCCAGGCACGGGGCGTCCAGCCCATGACCAAGTACAATCGTGGTGAATAGTCCTGATGGTAGAAATATGCGATCATCTTTCTTGATCTATATCAAGACACATCCTAAGGAAGTTACTAGATTTCCAGAAAGAAGAAAGAATGCTGGAGGAATGCAGGTGCGTTTCCTGCTCCATGGCATCCATCCACGCTGCACCCACCCACCCCGCTCCCCTCTGGGACTGGCCCCTCTCCCCTGTCCTGTCCACCTCCTAAGATTGCTGCTGGTGAGAGCACCTAGTGGGGCCCTAATTCAAATAGGAGAGGGACAGACCTGAAACCAAATATTGAACAACTTTGAAAGCACAGGTAGACATGGAGTAACTTATATAAACGAGTGGGTGAAAGAACAAATAAGTAGAACTTAGAAGTAAGTCTCTCTACTAGTGGATACCACAATATGTATTTTATAATTTCATCTTTTCTGCTTCTAATTATTTTCATATTTCAATAGCCATTGTGTTGTATTGCATACAACAGTTACTGGACAGGGTCCTCCCACAGGGCTAAAGGAAAGAGTCAAACCAATACATCAACGAACATTGATAAGGAGCAGACGTGGACGGCCAGCTCATTTCCCACAGAGACCTTCCTCCTGGCCCTGAGGTTGAACGACCATTTGCTTATTTATTGGATATTTCTCTTCCTTGCCAATGAGGAAGATGAACATAAACAGGATGCCATAATTAGGAGCAGCCTCACGAGTTAAGATCATGTGAGTTTTCAGAGACACTGGCTCCATTTTAACCTAATTAATGCAGAAATGCAAACTCGAACATTTGAGAATCCTTAAAATCCTATTTTAGCCAAAAGATTTATCTCATGGGAGATAATGCCCAACCGAGCCAAAAGCAGCGAATGCTTGCTCATTCTATCGAGAATGTGCCCTGTGTGGAGATAGGGCATCCGGCGTATTTCCAGCACACGTTTGTTTGCCCTGCAGTCGAGTGGGATGGGACCCACAGCCGAGGGGGTGGGACGTCCGGGACTCCAAGTGACCACCCCCCACGAGAGTGCTGATACCCAGCGAGAAGTGGATGGCTTTTCCTCGCGTTGCCGGAAGCCTCTAGGCGATCCCATCCACTGACGAGGGTCTCTTGCTGACGTTTGCTCTTCCTGGCAAAGTGCGCCAGGTCACCTCCACGACGGGGAGGGCGTCGTGCTCGCGGGATGGTAACGTGACCGTGCAAACGTGCGTGCAGGTGGGAGGGTGAACGCCGTGCCTGGAGTCACAGCTGTCCCTCCTGCAGGGTCGCTCATTAACACGCCCACTCTCCAACATGTGTTCATCACCACTGTGTGAGGCTCTTCACCGGGATGGCAGCACCGGGTGCTCTCCGCGAGCGCGCCCGCTGGTAGCTGCTTAAAATTCTCTTAAAGCCACAGCACGTGGGTCCTAGTACTTCAGTCCCCTGAAGTGCTCTCGGACCCCCCTTCACTCACCAGCGGGACAAAAGCTTTGTTCTGCTGGAAGCAAAAATATTTAAAAATCTCATTTGCTGTCAGTCTTACTCAGTGGCTCCTTTTCGTCGGTTCAAACAGTATAATAGCATTTTGAGTTTTGCTTGAAAGGGGCTGGTCGTGATTTGAAACTACCAATTTTGTGTTTGCAAAATAAGAAAGGTTGTAGCTAATCATAGCCACCAGAAGAAAAGGGCTCTAGCAGATCATGGACACAAGATGTCCCCACCTGGTCTCGGGGGGTTGGGAGTTTTCATTCAGGGTCATTCCACCGGACAGAAAGAAATGGCCTCATGCTGACCCATCTCTCACCCAAAGCTTGACCAGGTTCTGGAGGGCACTTTTAGAGTAATTCCTTAAGTGGTTAGTTATGGAAGGTGTCCCTTCCTTCCTTCCTTCCTTCTTTCCTTTCCTTCTTTCTTTCTTTCCTACTTCCTTCCTTCCTTTCTTCCTTCCTTCTTTCCTTCCTTCCTTCCCTCCTTCCTTCCTTCATTCCTTCCCTCCTTCCTTCATTTTCTTCCTTCCTTTCCTTCCTCAATTCTTTCCGTCCTTCCTTCCTTCCTTCTTTCCTTTCCTTCTTTCTGTCTTTCCTACTTCCTTCCTTCCTTTCTTCCTTCCTTCTTTCCTTCCTTCCTTCCTTCCTTCCTTCCTTCCTTCCTTCCTTCCTTCCTTCCTTCCTTCCTCCCTTTCTTCCTTCCTTTGCATTTGGTCGATGAGGATGACCCCCAATGGCATTTTTATTAGACCAGTCTCAGAGTTTACAAGTCTGTAGGCTGAATCTCATGCTGAGGGCTTCAGTTAGGTGTTTGGTGGGAAACACTGTGAAGAAACACAGATTTGAAGGCAGAAGATCCATGTGTCCTGCACTGGCTTCTCATATGGGCGTGGATCTGAGTGAGTTTCAGCCTGCCTCTGAGCATCCATTATGAGGCCATAAAATATACTTTCTTATTGGATAAAATTAACAAAACTGCATCACAAAGTTTTGAGCAAGTACAATAATATATGGGAAGATAGTTAAAATCATCCTGGTGTGACTAATTATTAGGATTTTGTTATCAATATCCTGACATTGATGTTCTTGCCCGTGGTGCTTACACTTAAGAACTGCCTGGGGGCACCTGGGCAGCTCAGTTGGTTGAGCACCAGACTCTTGGTTTCAGCTCAGGTCATGATCTCAGGGTCTTGGGATTGAGCCCCGTGTTGGGCTCTGTGCTCAGTGCAGAGTCAGTTTGAGATTCTCTCTCTCCCTCTGCCTCTGCCCCCTCCCACTCCTGCTTGCTCTCTCCCTCTTTGAAATAAATAAATCTTAAAAAAAAAAAAAAAGAACCGCCTCATTCCAGCAGCCCAGCTCAAACCAGAGGGGAGGAAATGTGGGCAAGACTGCCCCCGCCTTCCCACAAGGAAATCTGTGGTGACGATGGCCGTCACCACTACGTGAGGACAAGGAATGAGGGGACCCTCTTCCAAGGCTCCTGAAGCCTGAGGACAGCAAATGGCAGTATTGATCTTGTCTTATCCCATAAGAGTAAGAGTCACAAATACTAAATGTAATATCGATCAATAATCAATAACTTCCTACCAAAGAATCACAGGATTCAGTTGAAAGAATCCATCTTTGGAAATGCCGGTGATAACATGTTCTTTCGTTTAGACCAATCTTTTTATTTCCTCCAACGCTAACCCTTCCCAAGGGTGCTGCAGTCGCCTGTGAGGAGCAGCTTGGCATTCATGAGCTCCCGAGTTTGTTACTGGTCCCTTGCCCTCCCCGCCAGTGCCAGGACGGCCAATGTAGACTCCGGGAGCTCCTGTTGGTAGAGGAGAGGGCAGGGTGTCCTCCTCGCCCTGCACCGAGACTCTGGAGCTTCTGCCAAGTCTTTGTGAATCTCTTCTATTGGATTCGTTTTATGCACAGATCTTGTGATTAGGTTTATTTCCCCAGGAAGATTTACAGAGATTCACAACAAACTTTTGAGGTAAAGCTTCATAAGGAATCTCAGAGAAGTTGAAATACCCCACTGACCCTATTCATCATCCTTCCCTCTGGGAAGCCGTAAAGCGTTACTTCTCAGCCAATTCTGCCTGAGATGCAAATACTTCTCGGTAACAGGGTAGAGTCATGTGTGAATGTGACCCAGATTGTTCCTGCCAATACAAGCCCTTGAATTATGCTGAAGATGTTCTGTAAGCAGTTTTCAAGCTGAGTTCATAGTTCTGGGAGCTCATTCAATAGAAACAGCTTCTAATGAAGGATCAGGACCCAGAGCCCTGCATCTCTCCAACCCCTTCAGGGACCCAAGGGACAGAAACTCCATCCCCAGCAGCCCAGCCAGGCACCTTGCCAGCTGGTCACTCTTATTTCCCCTTTGCCCCCTTGTCAAACGCGAGGGTGAGATATTCCATGAGGACGGGCCGGCAGCTGTGTGAGCCCCGTCCTGACCTCCTGCAGCTGTACCCCATTTGCCCTGAGCCTCCTCTGTGCCTACTGGTGTCCTCGTGAGGTCCCTTCTGCTGTTAGGATGCCTCTCAAGCATGGCTTCCCAAGACATCCCAGTCACCCCACCTCACCCCGTAAACCAGAGCCACCCACCTCTCTCCTCGCCATGATTGTCTTTTCTGAAACTCCCTAATTAGCCCGGACCTGGTCACCGTCCCTCTTGGAAGCAGGTGAGCTTACTGTGGGGTGCAGGTGCTTCTGCAAGTGTGGTCACGGTGCTCTCGAGTGGACGGGCCACTGGCCACCTGGGGAGACCCCTGGCAGACAGGACCCAGCCTCTGGTCTCAAGGGTCATGCTGGGAAGGCTTCGGATGCCAGAGAGCCAGCTTGAGATTGGGGAGTATGGAGGGTTGCACTTCAGGGAGAGGGAGACACGGCCACTCCCAACCAGAATCAGAACGTCTGTCTCCCAGGGAGTGGCGACTTCCACCCTGGCTTCACGGCAGAGCAGGGTAACTGTGAGGCGTCCCAGCTCCTCGGTCCCCACTTCAGCCAGCCCAATTGTCAGCTGGGCTCGATGTTGTGGTGCTGGACCCGGGACTGTGCAAGCCACACCTGCCCCACCGGCCGGGCCTGAGGGGCTCTGGGGGGAGCAGGCTGCAGCGGGAGGAAGGACCCTGTTTCCCCCAGGTGGCTCCAGGTCCCACCGTGTCCCCCCACAGTGAGGTTCCTCGTGCAGGGTCGCTGCCTCAGGGACACCAGCCCAGGAAGGCCCCCACCCTGCCCTCTCCCCAAGGACTGAGCTCGGCACCACGGCCGCCTCCCGGTCTCCCCATTTGAGCAGACCCAAGCTCGTCCCACAGCTTCTTCAGTGTTGTCTCATATCAAGGTTTGGAACTGAGCTGAAACAACAGTCACCAAAGGGTTTTAAGCAAGTAAGAAACATCTTCAGAGTTCAGTTTTCAAGAGGTCGTCCAGTTGTTAGGTGGAAACGGGAGGACCCGGGGAAGGAACCCCTGGGTCTACAGGGGAGGCAGGACCCCGGCCCAGTGGTGGGCAGACTCGGGAGGTGAGGCACGGGGCGGTGGGCACGACGGTGAGGTCTGCAGGAGGCCTAAATTACAAGACACGGCGCCAAGGGAGGCCACCGTTTGAGACTTTTCCTTATAAAGAGTGATGCCACGTGGAGTCTGGCAAGGGCACATTTCACAAGAAGCCTCGGCTTTTCAGCAGGAGGCTTGGATGGCTCAGGGTAAGCATTCACTCACCCTTAGAGATGATCTGTTAAAATCGAGCCGAGATGAAGAAGGAAGGGTGCAGAGATGAGCCCCTGCTCAGGGTCCTCTGCACGCACATGCTGTTCCGCAGAAGGACACATGCTGTTCCACAGCAGGACGGAGCGTGTGTCCTATCGCCAGATGAAGGAAAGCTCTGTTTCCCAGGGTGTTTGGCCCTTGGAAATGTTACACCAGACACACTTCGCCATGATTAAGGAGACATAAAAACTCTGTAAGCTCCTGGAACAAGGATCCTTTTTCCATTCTGGATGGTCAGGAGCAGATATTTATGGGTTTTCCTAAGTTTACCTCTCCCAGAAAGTCTATTTGTGCTTTAGCGTCCCTCATACAGAAAGGCAGACGCTCCGTTTTTACCACTGAGGACAAGGAGGCATGGACAAGACCAGATTACCAGCGGCCCGTGACCTGTGGAGCGGGTTCAGAACCTCTCAGACCTGCGCTGCCTGCGAGCGGTCACCGCGTGTTCCGGCGAAGAGCGGGCGGCCGCTGAGCGTGATAGACCATTCCGCAGCTTGTTGACTGCTGACGGAGCTCATTCCGTTTTATTGCTCTGGTTTTTACAGCTTTCTTGCTCAGCAGATTGTGTTACATGACCCACTGCCGTGCGGGAGGGTTTACAGGCGTTCCAGAAGTGAGGGCTGACGTCGGGGCGTCTGCGTGCATGGTGCTGGTTGGACAGTGCCTGGCCTTCCCTGACCAGGGCGTCTCTGGGTTCCCCCAGCCTCTGAGGGTGGGTGTGAATATGGCAGAGACCCTTCAGACTCTGCATTCAAGCCAGACATCTCTGCCTTCAGAGGCAAAATCTATGGGATTTGGTAAACTTGTCGCTACCCCTTGATGCCTCCTTATTCCAACACGTGTCTGCATCAGACTGTCATTGGTGACATAGCATTGAGCGGAGCTGACTGCCAAAATATTTCACTCTTTGTGCCCAAATTCTGCCCGAGCAGGTGCCGGGGAAGCTTGAGACCATGTGTTCGGCTCAAGCCCACGTCCGTAAGCATGCCGAGCACAGCAGCCCCTGGGAGCTCCTCCCGCTTCTCAGAGAAGCTTCCTGAGCACAGCCCCCGAAGGACAGGCGTGCATACCCCACGGGCCTGCCTCCAGCCCGAGGCACAGAGGGCCCAAGGGCAGCCAAGCCTAGGTGATACGTTCATGCTCTCTCTCCCGGCCTCCTCTTCCCCACCTGCTCATCTCTCAGGGATGTTTGGGGCTTCATAACCAGGAAAAAACACTTGTATGTACAGAGTCTGCATTTCAGCATCAGTGATTTCCATCATGCATCTAATGATCTGAGTAAAAAGCCAAGAGGTTTAGTCTTCCCTCGTGCTTTATGGAAAACACTGGCCCACATGCCATGGTGACAGCCTTTCAGAGCTTCTGCTGGAAGGGTATTCTATTCACAGCAGGCTGGGAAGGCCCGACTCTCCCCTGCACACCCCCTGGAACACACGGCACTTTACAGCCAAACCTGCTTTCTCACGGTAACTGGGGCAGTTTTCACTTCTGACCTCTGTCCACACACTAATACGTGAAATAGGTCCCTGTTCCTGATGAACTTCTATCTAGTGAAGGAGAGATTCACGACAGATCCTTTCAATGCAGTGTAGTAAACATCCCGTTGCATTTGAAATTACAGCACATGCTTTGCCTGTAGAAACCATAAGCCCATCTCGGTGGGCCCATGACTGATAGAACCATTGTACTGATAACCTTTGTGCTCCAGTCTGTCAGCAAAATGGTAGGTGGTATGGATGGACAGATCACATGCATCGCTTTTCCTGCCAATGAAATCTGGAATTATTGGTTTCTTATCACCACAGCAGTAAGAAAACATGGCACATGAACGCAAATACGTAGCAATGTGATGTTATTTTTGCACACTGACTTCTTTGGTACGATGTTCCAACTTCGTTCTGCAATCTTGCAACTCTGTCACTGTGTATAATTTAGCTATACAAGAAATCAGAGAGGAAATGAAGAAGGTATTTTTCAAGTTTTCAAAATCCAAATATTGGCAGTCACATTAATTCTAGACAAAAAGTTTTGTGCATAATAACCCAGCCCCCAGGAGAACTCTTCTCTGGGCTATGCCCCAGGTCCTTGGTCAACTTTGGAAACACACCTAGGGACCGAAGAACCTGTTGAGTTTTTTGGTTCTTACTTTCAACAGCTAGAAAATATAATCCCTTTCCATGTATAGTTCAGCAATTCTGCACCCTCAGAAATGCCAGACTCATTTCCCTTTTGCCACTTACCCATGTGGGTAGAGACACTCTCCTGAGATGTGAAGACACCCTTTCCTACTTCCACATGGCCACAGTCTGAAAGCTGGTGTGTGTGTAAATGTGTGCATTTGTGTGCTTTTGGAGTGGGTGAGGAAACAATTTATATCTGTAAATATTGCACCCACATCCAGAAAATATGTTAGCTTACAGATAGTTTATCAAGACGCCGTCCTCTATTCCAAAGCATATGTTTGAAAGGAAAACCAAATTTACTTAAGTCTCAAATGACTTGTAGAAACTTCTATATATGGCATTAAATCTATAGTTATTTGAAACAAAGCACAGCATGTTTGGAATCATAAGTAGAAAAAATTGTTTTGCTGCCTAAAATTTAGTTTGTTTTCAGGAAAATAATGATGAGGGGCACCTGGGTGGCTCAGTCGTTAAGCGTCTGCCTTCGGCTCAGGTCATGATCCCAGGGTCCTGGTATCGAGCCCCGCATCGGGTCCCTGCTCAGCGGGGAGCCTGCTTCTCCCTCTCCCACTCCCCCTGCTTGTGTTCCCTCTCTCGCTGTGTTTCTCCCTGTCAAAAAAATAAATAAAATCTTTTTTTTAAAAAAAAAAAGGAAAATAATGATAAATACAGCTTAATGTGATAACATAAAGAGAACTGGCTCATATTTAGACAATGTGATATACATATATATATATATATATATATATATATATATATATATATATATATATGAAAAAACACATGGGTCCAAGGAGAAGTCTTGATCATGAAGAAATCAGGTTTTGTTTAATATTTGCTTTATTTTATGTTGTGTACTTATGTTTGTCTACTTCATTATCAAAAGGACTTTCATCATACACTTGCTGTTGTGGGACAAACATCGGGTGGGGGATGCTGCAGCTGGACAGAAGCTCCTCATGTCCTCTTCCGTTCAAGGTCCCAGCTGTGAAGTGAAGGAAATCGTCCGGAAGCTTCTGTCATCCTGATGTGCCATCTCCACCTGCAGGTAGTGAGCAGCTGGGGTCTGGTCCCGGGTCCCCAGGAGCAGGATGGAAGGCCCCCGGGTCCGGGGGGTTACAGGTGGAGTGACAGGTGTTGGGACAGTGGGATGGCATTCAGGGAGGGGCAAGCTCTCAACACGGAGCCAGTGCGTTGGCCTCTGGGGAAGCCTGATTGGATGCGGGGCAGAGGGAGACCGGATCAGACACAGGCCTGCAGCCATGTCTAGGCTGAGGAGAGCACGGCGCCAGGTCTGTTTGGCAATCACACAACGTGACAGTGAAATACTCAATGAACTGCAAAGTGCAACCACTTGTAAGGTACAATCAGTGGACTGTTTGTTTTCTGTGTATCAGGAGCCAAATTTCTACCTAAGATCAAAATATGCATTTAATATCTATCCAGCATGGAGACTTTCCTGTGGTTGCCATGGACAAACACCGAGGCATGACCGGGTCCACCATTCACAGCAGCAGGCTTGCAGGACACGCATCCGAGGCCAGCCACCCGAGGCCAGCCACAGCATCATCCCACGGCTTTTCCCTGTAGTGCCGACTGTTGGGATCTACTCACATGAACAGGTCCGCTCCGCTAGGTTCTCTTCTCTCTGGTCCAAAGAGTGTAAGACCCACAAAGACCCAGGTTCCCAGGCCACTGCTGGATGGAGGAGTGAATGGATAACCATGTCCCTTTATGACTTGAGACCCAAAGGTTTTCCAAGACCGCGTGTGGTTGCTTCTCCTCTGCTGGACCTGCTTACCTTCCTAATTCTGTGTCCCCCAGGCTCACACACAGGCAGTAAGCCTTCCTCGGGGCAAGCTGGACGTGGAACCCTGAGTCACCCCCCGCCCCGCTCCACAAGCCTGGAGCGCAGCCACATGCGTTTCTGGGGAGTTGGGCAAGCCCTGGCCCCGGCCAGTCCCTCCGGCCCCGCGTCTGCACCAACGCTGACCACAGGCACGCACGTCTGCTGGCCCAGCCCCGACGGGTCGGCTCTCTCCCACATCAGCAGACCCAGAAGAGGCAAGTGTCTGGGTATGTGTGTGCAGAGCTTTGTGTGCGGCCAGAATCAATCAGCCCCAGGAGTCTGGGTTCTTCCTGCCTTGGGTCATCACAATTGCTCTTTTCTGGGAAACGTGGGATCTTGGTGTTTGACGAAATTCATATTACTTATTTAAGGTAAATGTTGAAGCTTTCCATTTCATGATAAAGTAAAAGCTAGATGTATTCTCCTTAGCCATTAAGGGAGCCACAAATGACTTGCTGATTTTTTTTTTAAAGAAATGTTTTTCAAGTCATGTTTTGGCAAGTAATGTAATAGCTATTTCTGGGTTTTGAGCTTTTCTTGACTAAGATTTCTTCAGTTTAAAAATAAGAAGATAGGGGTGCCTGGGTGGCTCAGTCGTTAAGCGTCTGCCTTCGGCTCAGGTCATGATCCCAGGGTCCTGGGATCGAGCCCCGCATCGGGCTCCCTGCTCGGCGGGAAGCCTGCTTCTCCCTCTCCCACTCCCCCTGCTTATGTTCCCTCTCTCGCTGTGTCTCTCTCTGTCAAATAAATAAATAGAATCTTAAAAAAATAAAAATAAAAATAGAAGATATATGAAACACCATGATGAGATTAATGCCCCGTAATTTAGTGTTATTAAAATACATAAAACTTGTATTTTATTAAACTACCAGGGGAAACCAAACACGAAATCAACTCCAAACAGTGTCTGTAATAACTGAAGTGGGTCTCAAACAGGAAAACAAACAAACACACACACAAAGAAAGAACAGGACTTAAAACTTCCAAATCCTGGTGGAAGAAAGACAGGTGGGGGTCTCTGAACCACAGGAGGCCGCCGACAATGTGAATTCCGGTTGTGCTCCAAGGAACTCAGCGACGGGGAGGGAAAGCAATGTACTGAGACCCTGGGGGCCCCATGAGACGCTCGGAGAGTCTCTGTGCACCTGCAGGGTCCCCATTCTACCGATGAGACAACTGGGTGTCCGGCAAGCTCAGAAATGACAGGCCTGGAGTTCGTGTCCAAAGCTTATGCTTCCTGTTACAAAGCAGCGCCTGCTTCCACAAAAGGAAACTTGTGTTCACACACAGGTAAAATAATATCCCAAGAGTCACAGGATCAAGACTAGGGATCCTGATTCCTTCACATTTTGCTTTAAGATCATACACGGCCTTTCGGTGCCTCCACTGAGGCGCCCATTTGCAGAAAGGATCACTCTGTCTTCCTGGACGAGCTCATTTGTTATTAAAACCAAGTGAGTAATCAGGTATCAAATTTCTAGTTTTCCTTTTTATAACTGCATGGTATTTTAAGTTTAATTTTACCGCATCCAGAATATATTTTGGTAGCAATTTCTCTTTCATCACCTTGCCACTGAGCGTGACGAGCAACAGGAGGGTGGGGAGGGCGGCAGAAGAGCAGGCAGAGAACTCACAGAGACCCCATGCCTCCTCCAACCTCCAGCATCATCCTCTCACTTGGCCAGAGACCCGCCTGGAACCTGCTCTGCCTTCCGGCCCCCTCACTAGGTCGGGAAGACGCTGCACGAGGATGCCCTCTCCCACGGGCAGGTAGGACTGAGGGCCTGCGTCCCTGCTTGGGGACAGCGTGTCTGCGAGCGCCTCGCGTGGCCCTCCTCTGCCTCAGCACGCTTGCTCCCGTGGGCCCAGGCTCTCCCTCGTCCTCACGCTCCATCTCCACAAACCTGACCCCGTGACCGGACCCTCGGTCCCACCCTCTGAATCCGAGAGGTCCCCGCCCATTTTCTGCTCCTTCAGACCCGCAGGGAAGCTGCTACCAGCTCAGGGCCACTCGCATCCCCACCCCTGATGCCGGGGTGACTGGCCTCCTCCGCTCTGCCTCATCGCCTCGGGGATCCGAGGGCTCAGGTGAAGCTGGACAGACGCTGCCGCAGGACAGACGGGACCTGCCGAGGGGACGGTGGCCACAGCAACGGGACTCCAGCCCCAGGCCCCGAGCCGAGTCCCACTCAGCTTTCAAAGGTCCTGAACTCTTTGCATTAGTCAGATCTGTTGAAACAAAACCTCATATCCTGATGCTACAAAGGCAGCCGTGCCCACACAGGGGTTCAGGTAGGGGTTCGGCATGAGATGGGGAAGGAAGACAAAAACGGCATGGTGCCCCTTCCTGCACCAGCCTGCCCTCGTCCTCTGCTGCCAGCACCCCACAACAAGAGACGGGGGCCCCTCCAGGAGCAGGAATCTCCCAGACACAGGCTCTGCCTCAGGAGTCCCAGCACACAGCGCAAAGTGCTGTTTTGAACTCAAAATGGTGACCTCTAAGCTGGGCCCGTGGGATGCCTGCCTTTGGGATGAACGCAGCAGAAACCCAGCTTGGACCCGAGGGCACGCCGTCAGGGCTGAGCATGCCCTGGAGGTCGTGCCGCGGGCAGGCTCTGGGTGAAGGCCTGAGTGCGGGGGGGACGGCTGCTCTGCCAGGATGTCAGTGCCCAGACGTGTGCCCTGTCCTGCCCGGGACGGACCTTCAGGGGCAGAGCTGTCTCCACCGCAGGAACACCTGCTCTGCGGGGGCTGCCGCCCCCATGGCACCTCCGTCCCTCCGGCCTCGTGCAAAGAGACAGGCTCTGGCGCTGAGCCCCTTGCAGCCCCTTCCTCCTGCTCAGCCCACAGTGAGTGCAGCTCGGGCCGAGGGGCAGGGGGAGCCCCGGGGCTAGGGGAGGACAAACGCCAGATCCCTTTCTTTCACAGGGACCCTCTGGTTCCTCCAACAGCCTGGGGAGACCTGCGCTGGGTTGTGCACAGCGATTCACACTCTGGGTGTGTGTATTAATCCTCTCCCTTCCCAGCTCCTGGTCCAGCTTCCCAGAACCACCTCCAAACTAAATGACCTAATCCCACACCCGTGGCCGTGCTCTGCTTTAAGGGAACCGAGCTAAGACAAAGCCCAATTACAAACTTTCCTTGGTTATTAGAGAATCAACCCAAGGAAACTAATCTTTTGTTATCATAAAAGCTGTAACCACCAAACTCTGGTAAGCATCGCAGCATGACTGCCCGGTCCTCTGAGGATGGAGCCGTCTGGGCGTCCGCATGCTTCCTGGGAAGCCCGCTGGCTGGCCCTGCGGCCGGCCCTCCCTCCCCGCCACCCCTTTGTCTGGGGTCCATGGCTCACCATCCTTTTTCCAACAGCACAATCGTCTCTTAGCAAATCGACCTACAGAGGAACACACTGAAGCTTTTACAAATGCATTCCTCTGGAAGGTTACACCCAGGACGTTTTGATTAGGTTTTGGGTGTTTCTGAGATGCTTCTGCGTCTCCTTCGGCGGTTGCTGCTTGGGGAGGTTGCCCTCTGTGCCGGGGCCTCACCCATCCCAGGCTCGCTGCTCCCAGCTTCGTCCTCCCACACACAGGGTGCCCCCGGCTTGCTCCCATTTCTCACACCTGCCCGGGTCTGGCCAGGGCGGGTGGTATCACGTCACCCTACTCTAAGATGCGGGGAGGAACCTTGAGCCCGGCTGAGTCCTCAATGTGCTCCACTTTCCTCTCCAGGCTTCCTCGGCCTCCTTTTGTTCCTGCCGAGACCTAACGGAAGTTCTTCTTGGAAAGAGGTTCCCTTATAGAAGCCTGCTGATGCAGCCCGTCCTTCCACCCGCGAGTGGTGCCCAGCAGGTGCACACCTGCGTCAAGTCACCTGTCACAGCGCGAGGGCTGGAGAGCTTTCATCCAGACCCCCCTCACATGCTTTCAGTTCCTTTAGGAATTTTGTCCTAAGTATTTTTAATGGGAGCTTGTACTTTTTCTCATAAGACAGACAGTAATGTGAGCGTCAAGAAAAAGGTGAAGGCTCACTCCTTGCTACGGGCATCTTTGCTTCAGGACCCCTTCTGTGGATGCATCCTCACCCGCTCAGGATCTTCCAGGTCAGGCCCAAATCCCAAGCTCTCTGTGCAGCTGATGGCCTTCCTGTGGGGTTAGGAGGAGCAGAAGGACCAGGTGAGCTCGCCCGCCCGGGCCCCCATCCTTCCTGCAGAACCTCTGCAGGGAGCATTTCCAAGTTCCCTGAGCCCAGCTCAGGCTCCCCACGCCAGCTCTGTCCTCAGGAGCTTTGTTAGCCCAGCTGCTCTTCCTCCAGAATCTCCCGTGGCTCCCAGAGCCCCTGTCCTCCACCTGCAGTGTGCACGCCTCTCTCCTGCCCGCAGGCTCCCTCTCGTTCTCATCTTCTACCTTCTCCAAATCACCTCAAGTCCAGTTTCAGTCATTGCTACTGCTTTTAATATCCTTTAATTCTCACAGTAACCCCGTAAGGAATGTGTTACCTCTGCTGTATAATAGATGGGGAAACAAGCTCAGGATAGTTGAGTCACTGTCCCAGAGACACACAGCCAGCCGGTTCATGGCTGAGCCCACAGGGCTGCAGAACCACGTGCCTGCCCAACATGAGACACGACACTCAAAATGTCCAGATGTCTTCCAGGCTGAGTCTAGTAACTTCCATGCAAATAACAATGGTCATGGCTTTCCAGGGGCTGCCTACTGTCGGCGGGCGCCTCCGCTCAGAGCCTTACCTCCACAGGTCTCTGAAGGTTCAAACCACACGCTGAGGGTGTTGGGACGGGCCCCTCGATTCCTACATGGCCAGCCCGACGTGCACAAGGCCTGAAGGACTTACTCAAGCCCCAGCTGAGTTCAGGGTCCACACAACTGCGTCACAGGCTCCCGGACCCACAGTCGTCTGCAACAATCACTTATTCGTTTAACCCAATAGTCCCCTTGACTGTTGAGTTCAGCCACACTCTTGTAGCTGTGTAGACAGGCTCGGGCTCCGGGTGAGAAAGACCCATCGCCCACAGGCTGGATGCACTCCCGGACTCGCTCCCGTGAGTGACGGAGCCCTGCTGACGACTCGGAAGGCCCCCGCCCGCAGGACCGCCAACCCCAAAGTCCAGTCAGGCAGTTAACACCCCCTTCTGCTCTGATGGAATCCATCAGAAGGCAGCAGCAACCCCAAATCCAGACTCTCAAAAAGATGGAGTTCCTCACAAGAAAGCTCGGGCGCCCCACTCTCCATCCGGCGGCCGGGCCTCAGAGAAGCCGCTCGCTGTCCCGAGCCTCTGTTTCCTCACGGGGAGGACGGAAACCAACAGGAAACACAAGCTGCTTAGAAAACAGTGTGATGCGTGCACAGTGTCTGTCCCAGCCTTCACTCAGGAAACACGTGTGCACACGCACCCACATGCGTGCTCTCCCACGGCGTCTGAACAAACTGCCCAGTGTAGGAGTTTTCGACCCTTCAAGATCAAGGAGGTCTTTGAGAAACAAGGAAAGACTGGTGGTCAGAGAAGCGCCCAGGTGCACGTGCTCCTCATTCTTCGTGGCGGCTTCGAGGGGTCCAGGGTCTCTGTCTGAGCGAGACCCGTGGCTCGCGTCACACGGCCGGCTTCTGCGGAAGAGACAGGGCTGCATGGGGTGGAGGCCAGGCCGCGGAGGCTCAGCAGGTGAGGTCACAGCGGCTTCTCCAAATACCGCGTCTGCCGAGCGGTCTCTCCTGAAGCAGAGTTAAACCTCTGTGACCGCCTCACTCTCTGGATCCACCTCCCGGACACCCCAGCTTGCCTGCACCCACAGGGACGAGCAGGGGTCACCCCGAGTCACTCTGAGCCCGACACACCTCACCTCACTTTCTCTCAGGGAAGCTCGGGGTGGATACGACTGTTCCATCTCCCGGCAGGAAGAGCGAGGCTCTGAGGATGTAAGTCAAGGTCTGAAGTCAGGTCACAGACACCGACTCCTGGGTCTGTTCTCACCTCTCAGCCTGTTTTCTTTCCTCCCAGGTCAGGATCCCACCAAGTTTAAAGGGAAAGAGGAGGCCTGGCAGGAATAAGGGCCAGAGAGAAAAAGCAGAACCACAAGAGAAGGGTGAAGGGTTGGGGGCGTCCTCACGGCCCCGTGCTGACCTGTCCCTGTTCACCAGAAACCTGCATGTTCACAAAGCAAACGTCCTGAAATCAGTTGGAGTGGCTCGTTCACAGAGCAGGTACCACAGACCTGTGTTCCTCACGGTCCTTTTTCTCATCAAGGTGAAGTTCATGGAAACATAAAATTAGCTATTTTAACGGGTACAACCTGGTGGGGTTTCATGCATTCACGACGTGGTAAAACCATCCTTTCTGTCTAGTTCCAAATCATGTGATCACCCCAAAAGAAACTTCTGTGCCCACTGAGCAATCATCCCGTGGCCCCCAGAGACCACCTGTGTGCTCTGTCTCTTCTTAGCTGCTCTGGAAACTTCAGATAAATGGAATCATACAATATGTAACCTGTAGCTGGCTTCTTTCTGCACTTCCTCCTATTATGGCTGAATGATACTCCACTATGCGGATAAGCCTCATTTTGTCTACCTATTCATCTGCTGCAGGAAGTTTAAACCGTTTCCACCTTCTCACTGTTGTGGATAATGTGTTAAGAACATTTGGGGACAGGTTTTTTTTTTTTTAATTTTATTATGTTATGTTAATCACCATACAGTACATCATTAGTTTTGATGTAGTGATCCACGATTCATTGTTTTCGTGTAACACCCAGTGCTCCATGCAGAACGTGTCCTCTTTAATACCCATCACCAGGCTAACCCATCCCCCACCCCCCTCTAATAACCCTCAGTTTGTTTCTCAGAGTTCATAGCCTCTCATGGTTCATTTCCCCCTTCAATTTCTCCCCTTTTTTCCCTTCCTTCCCCTAATGTCCTCCATGCTATTCCTAATGTTCCACAAATAAGTGAAACCATGTGATAATTGACTTTCTCTGCTTGACTTATTTCACTTAGCATAATCTCCTCCAGTCCCATCCATGTTGATGTAAAAGTTGGGTATTCATCTCTTTTGATGGCTGAGTAATATTTCATTGTATATATGGACCACATCTTCTTTATCCATTCATCCGTTGAAGGGCATCTCGGCTCTTTCCACAGTTTGGCTATTGCGGACATTGCTGCTGTGAACATCAACATCATCCCGTTCAAAATTCCAATGACTTTTTTCAAAGTGCTGGAACAAACAATCCTAAAATTTGTATGGAATCAGAAAAGACCCTGAATCACCAAGGAAATGTTGAAAAGAAAAACAAAGTTGGGGGCATCACGTTGCCTGATTTCAAGCTATATTACAAAGCAGTGATCACCAAGACAGCATGGTCCTGGCACAAAAACAGACATACAGACCAATGGAACAGAATAGAGAACCCAGATATGGACCCTTAACTCTCTGGTCAAATAATCTTCGACAAAGCAGCAACAAATATGCAATGGAAAAAAGACAGTCTCTTCAATAAATGGTGCTGGGAAAAACAAGTATTTTTTTAAAGATTTTATGTATTTATTTGAGAGAGAGAGAGACAAAGCACGAGCAGAGGGGAGGGTCATTGGGAGAGGGAGAAGCAGGCTCCCTGCTGAGCAGGGGTCCCCTGGGGATAAGTATTTGTCTGAGTTTCTGTTTCTAGGTCGTTGGGGTGTGTGTCTAGGAGTGGACTTGTGGGGTCACATGGTAACTCTGTGTTTAACTTTTTAAAGAACCGCCATACTGTTTTCCACAGCAACTGATCTTTTAATTAAACAATAAATATCATAGGAGTGCCTGGGTGGCTCAGTCGTTAAGCAACTGCCTTCGGCTCAGGTCATGATCCCGGGGTCCTGGGATCGAGTCCCCCATCGGGCTCCCTGCTCAGTGGGGAGCCTGCTTCTCCCTCTGCCGCCCCCCCGCCCCCGCTCATGCTCTGTCTCTTTCTCTCAAATAAATAAAAATTTAAGGTGTACTCCCACTTTTTTAATCTCTGAAAAATATACCACTAGAAAAGAAAGATCCTGGGAATCTAAAACAAAAGAAATTATTTAAGAAGTCCTTTAAATGAGATATCGTGGCATTCTAGCAATAGATTTCAGGATGGCAGGTATCGTATCCTTTAACAAATGACATGCCACAGCCCAAACTCGGTCAGCTGTCTAGGTGCCAGGATAGGCCGCTGGAGCATGCTTCCTTGTTCCCTTGTGCGGGAGTCTCCCCAAACACAGAAAGAAACTCCAGAATCTGATGGAATCCTCCTGATGTGAATCTCCTGCCTCCACCTTCCAGAGTAGCTGAAACTCTCTTCCTGAATGCAGTGATTCTTATCTGCAGGGTAGCGACTTCTGAGGAGATCATCCGTGACGGAGAGGCTGTGTCTTCATGAGGTGGTGTGAAGTGGCTGCATAATATTAAGTACAACCTTAAATACATGGCTTTAAATATTCCACATTAAACATATAGTAACATATTTAATGTATGTCTTGTTTAGCCATGTATTTTGTTCCTGAAACCATATTAAAAAGAACAATAATTCCATTTTTAAGTGGGAAAGATTACATGCATTCTGTCCCAACCCAGAATAACTAAGCAATTTTCACAAATAGAAAAATAAATCCACGGAACAACAAAACTAATTTATATAAATAATAAACAACAATCTGAAGGTAAATAAATACCATAGAAAATAAAGTGTAACCAAGTTTTTTCATGTGAACAATTTTTCTTTTTACTCAATTTTTTTTTTTTTCAAAACCCTTTGGATGCTCACAGTTAACTTGCAGTCAGGCTGTCCTTTTAACATAAAGTTACGGCAGAGAGAAAACTCGCCGGGGCAGAGGGAAGGCTGAGTCCCAGTGTGTCCCGGGGGCCGTGGGGACCGGCGGGCAGACACGGCTGGGGCTGGGGGGAGCCGTCCTCCTCCTCACTCCTCCTGGGCAGCTGGTCCCAACACTGACTGTCCCGCGTCCACCCACACGCGGGCACTTGACCTAACTGCTCCAGGCGCCGAGGTGTGTGCCCAGGGTGTCTGCTGGACTGGGGTGTCAAAATGTCACTTCTCACAATGCATTTGGTGTGTTTGGGGTGAAACAGCCGTTCCTTGGAGAAAGCAACGTCTGAAAAGTGGTAAGAGTTTTCAGGCGGTCTCGTGTCAGGAGACGTGAGAGGAAGCTGGGCCGTGAGGCCGGCCTGCAGCTACCAGGCCCCCTGAGCGCCCAGGGCCGGGCCGCCCACGTAGTGCAAGGACAGTGAGGGTCAGCCGGGGGCTGTGGGCTGACACTTGGCAGCTCAGGGCCCAGACTTCTTGGCAGGAGTGCCCACCGGCTTCCCCTCGCTGTGCTGACACTGGCTGAACGCAGCCCGGACCTCACTGCCTCCCCGCCCCCTGCGTCCCTACGCTGGGAAGAGGCTCGGCCAGGCTCGGCCTTCCCCAGAAGTCCAGGTTCTTCCCTCCCCGACTGGGATTCCAGGCTGTGGCCCAGTCCGATCGGTTGGAGGGTGTTTCCCCGGCCTTCCCAGAACCTGCTCGGCAGATACTGGGTTTCTGCTTCACGGTCGGCCACTGGGCCAGGGCCGCGGTGGTATGGGTTTCTCTGCAGGCCCCGGTCCCATCCTGCTACCAGGGCCAAAACTCGACTTTGTGGAACTCAGACTAACTGAGCAAAACCTGCCTGAGATGTCACAACCCACAGGAATCCTGGGGAGGGACCCCCACTAAACCCACGGTGGGAGCGGCTGGTGATGGTTCAGGGCCGGGACTCTGTCCCAGAACCGACTCCCCCTGGTGATTATGGAGCCCATTCCGGATCCTTGGGAATCAGGATGTCGACTACCTCATCAACTGGCGGCCCGCGGCAGGGGTGTGCTCGCGGTGTGCCCAGCTCTTAGCGCTCACTGCGCCTGGGGAACGTGTCCCGTTCCAGCAATGCCTCATTCCTGTCGGTCACAGACACAGTCAGTCCTGGAGGGGCCGGCCCCAGGGACCACGGGCAGGGAGCCCCCAGCCCGTCACAGACTTCTACCATAAATCACAAAAAAATTAACGTGTGGAGAAACATATCTCAGCCTCATGCCTGCCTCCTAAGCATCAGTACAAAACGTGTCGCTTTTATTTCTCGAGTAAAATGTACATTAAGCTCCCTCCAACATCACCTACAACCAAAATCACTTCCCTCGTTGATTTCTTTCTATATTGTTCAAAGGCTTCCTGCTTGGTGTACAGAGACCCGGTCTCTCCCTCCACATTTATGTCGCCATTTCACCCCCCAGATCAAAGCAGGGCTTCGTCCCGTCCCGTCTCCCCAGACGGCCTGTCCTGCACCTTCTTGCTCCAACGTGCGTGTTGCCCCGTCTTTCCCCCTCTGTTTGACTCAACCATAATGCTCGGAAACCCCACACCTCCTGCTACGGGGCGCGGCGTGTGTGTGTGCGGATTTGATGTGCACTCCTCTGTCTCTGTTTGGATTGGGGACAGCTCAGAGAAATACAGCTGCATCGGTGGGGGGTCTCCCGTGTGGTAACGTGCCCCTGATTCACCTCAGTCACGCTAGCCAAAACCCACTGTGCGCCTCTTCTCCCGTGCTTGCTGGAGGAGCCGCAGGAGGAAGGGGCGCCTGATGACCACGTCACGCTCAGCTCTGGTGGCCGACGGAACCCAGGAGGTCGGCCCTAAACGGAGCTGTTTTCTCCACGAGGACCCCAAACCTACACCTTCACCACATGAAAGGCAGCAGGACGACCTGCAACCAAACGAGCTCAATGCTCCCCTATTGGGGTTTGTCTCCCTTCCCCCCAAGAGAAACCCTGCTACTTCTTTTTAAAAAAGGGAGAGAGATTCATTTATAGAAAACCTTTGTACAATTTATTTCCTGTTATTAATCCTTAAAGTATAAAAATGAGGCTCTAGCTAAATGCAGGGTTTCAGCGGTGAAATGTTGACCATGTGAACAAATAAATAAATATTTACAGTCTTTGGCAGAACAAATGAAGTTTCATCAATCTGGAAGAGAAGTTTGTTCAAAAAAACATAAATAATTTACCAAAAAAACTATGGTACATTCTAAATATTCACATCATCATCCCACAGAACTGTGCTGCTTGGCTAAGGGACGCCAACACAGAAACCTCCGTGGTCTCCACGACCGTTACATTTAGTCCGGTCTCCCACACCCTGCTGTCCTGGGGACGCGGTTCTACAGAAAAGTGCAGCAAAACAAAAAATCACCCTCGAAGGAAGCAACAAACATAACTTTATCGAATGAAATGTGCAAGTTAAGACAAAAGTTATGGATCCTCTGTACTTTACATAGACATGAGATCGCCATCGACAGAAAGGGGAGAAAGATTTGCCCGCCTCCGACAAGACAAACTTCTCTTCTTAAACCCCTTATGCGGAGCGAGATTAATATTTCCTGTAGGAAGATCATGCAATTTAAGGCAGGAAACAAACACACACAAACTTGTGTCTATTGTTGTATGACTGCTTAATGGGTGTGTCTGGCAAGGCTTATGCTGATTTTCCTTCAGCATTCCAAGTCTTAAATCCTACGTACAGCAGACAGGCAACGGGAAAGAAGACCGACTTACAGCTGCGGACAACAGTATCCGTTAAGGTTCCATTACGAACTCTTCACTCTCACTGACCTGTTCCCCTCCATTTTCAGCATGCTTTATCATGACAACATATTGCTATAAAGCTTGTATCTTGACAGGAAGGTATTTTGTTGTAACTGTACCTTTATATTATCATATATGCATTATATGTTTATTCCGAGTAATTGTGCGACATGTGTAACTTGACATATTTAAAATAAGTTACTGGTGAATGAAGCTGCATCTAGTCATTTAATAAATATTAGCAAAACAGTTTTAACTGGAGCCTTGGTGGAAAGTGCTGCCAGATTAGGTAAAAGCCACTTTGGCATCGTTTCGAAGCCTAGAATAAGCAGTAGATGTTAGGCGCGTTTGTGGATATGTCCGTCTGCTGGTCCGCTCTCCGGTAGCAGAGATCGGCAAGGCAGCTCGAGCAGGAAGCCGGCGATGAGAAGGCAAAATCAGGGGACAGCAGCGGCGTTCCCTCCAGCCTGTGGGTGGGAGTGGTCAGCCGCCCTACAGGAGGCTTTGCTGGGCCCACATCGGGACCCACGCTAGCCCCGCTTTGCAGGCGGGCCCCTCTCAGGCACAGCTGCACCTCTGCCAAGCACGTGGGCTTCCGCGGGGGGCAGGGGCGTGCGGGGAGGGGCTTCCGTTTGTTCTCGTCATTAGTGCTAGTGTGCCGATTAGAGGGCTGGCTCCCCACGCGTGCGACCGGTCTCCTGCCCTCTCTGCCCCCACGGCACTTCATACTCCAGCGGCCCCGTCTCGGGGTCGACCGAACGGGACCACCGGCTACCGCAGAGCAGCTCTAACCCAGGAACGGAAATGGCTTCGAGCACTGAACATCACGGAGCAATATTTTTCCTGCTTAATTTATGACAATGGCTTGCGCACAATATTCCCTTCAACTCCATATACACATAAATACAATAAGTAATTACATTTTATGCAAACGTCATTCTTTTTAAACAAACAAGAAAGAAACGACGTAATGCCATGCTCAAGTGTCACTGCACAGAAAGCCTCGCGCGTCATCAGGCTGCCTTCTTGTAGCGGGCTGGATGTCCACCAACACTGATCCTCTGAAGGCGCTTGGGCTCGGGGTCGATGATGGTGAACGACCCTCGACGTCAAGATCAAGGACAGGAGCTGCTGCTAAAGACAGAGAAGCTGAAGCACCAGCACACGGTGGGGTCTAGGTAACAGCATCTACAGTTCATGTCTGGAAGTACAGCAAGTCTTGCTTAGACGTCTACAAAAAGAAAACACAACGAGCGGAATTAGGACGGCTGGACCATGGGTTTCGTTTTCTTTTATTTTGTTCTGCCTGTAACCTAAAACATCATCTTAAGTTTTTAAAAATCCACAATATGGACGGGTGGATGAATGGTTGGATGCATGCATGGAAAGAAGGAAGGGAACGTGTCATGTCTTGAAAGACAACCCAACCGACGGAAAAAAAAAACACATCACCAGAAGCAACGTTCTCATGTTCCCTTTCTCGCTTTATGTGTAATTTTCAGTGTGTGATTGTTGAGAGGTACCTCGGAGCCTCACTGACCTTATGAGTAGGAGGGGTTATTTTCACGCACTTATGAAGGTATGGGGAGCAGCCTTCCAGGTCTGCAATATTGTGATTCAAATACATTCCTCGAGAGATAACTGCAGAGATCCCCCTTCCTGCTTGCTTCTTTCCTCCCTCCCCTCCCTCCTCCTTCTTCCTTCCTTCCTTCCTCCCTTCCATCCTCCATTCCTTCCTTCCTTCCTTCCTTCCTCCCTTCCATCCTCCATTCCTTCCTTCCTTCCTTCCTCCCTTCCTTCCTCCATTCCTTCCTTCCATCCTTCCTTCCTCCTTTCCTCCCTTCCTCCCCTCCTTCTTTCCCTTTTTTTAGCAAAGGTAACAATCTAAAATGCCATTAGAGGTCCAGAAGGTATACAAAATGTACACAGCTAAAGGATAGAGCACAATGTGAATAGGCAGAGCCTGTGAATAATTGGAAAGTGTTTGTTCTACCAAAGGAATTCACATTCAATTTAAAACAAACAGATAATGAAACAAACAAACAAAAAAGCTGACCAAACAAAACAGTTGCTTATTGCCCTAATGTGCTGTGTTTATAAAAGGAAAGTTAAAATGCATGTCCCTTCCCCATTCTCTGTGCCTCCCACCCAATGGTGTTCTCACCCACCTCTGCATTCATATTTGAGGTCGGAGAAATAGACCATTTCTTGAGAGAAGACAAACAGACCCAGCCGCCCGCCAGCGTAGGTTTGGTCGTAGACTGGTCCTGAGTCCGCCATGACCTGCTTTCCTTCATGCACTAAGACTCTGGAAACAGGGCGCAGGAGAAAGAAAGAGGGCGTGAATGCCGGAGGGTGGGAGGTCAGCTCTCTCTTCACGTAGCCAGCCAGCAGCAACAGGTCACGGGTCCACGACCCCCCACTCGCTGCAACTGGCCCCTCAGCCACAGTCAGAGAGCTCTTGGTCCCGAGCTCCGAGAGCCAGACAGCCGCCCGGCGGAGGGAGGATCATTTCCAAGCCCCTCTGCCTGGGCACCAGGTCCCCACCACCCGGGCCACCCTCCCCGTGGCCTGCACATGGTGTCGAAGCCACGCACTCACCTGCACCGGCCCCCTAGGCTGGGACTGCCTGGTGACAAGGACGGGCTCAACCCTAGTGCCCGAAGCAGGACTACGTGCGCTAAGCCCCCGCCCCCCCCGACAGGAGGGCGGCACGTGGGCGAGGAAAGTCCACGCCCAGACAGCGCGTCTGTGCTTTCCCTGCCCTGGTCTGCTCGTTCACGCTGCAGACACACAGTCCTGGCCTCCGTGAAGAATCCAACCCAGCCCTGCCCTTTCTAGCCAAGCTTAACTTTGCAAAAAAAAAAAAAAAAAAAAAATTTTAAATCATTCACATTTGTTTTCATCAAAATCAATTACAAAAGCTGCCATGCCAAAAGAGCAAAATACTGTTAGCTTGATATCTGTGAAAGTTTTATTTGAAGATGTGTTTTAAATTCAGCCATTCACATACCAGAAATAACTATGAATCTGTTCTCTGAATGAAGAACATGTTAATTTTGCAAAGATGCAGTTAATTTGCACTTTCTGGGGACGTCTGTGTGGCTCAGTTGGTTAAGCATCTGCCTTCGGCTCAGGTCACGATCCCAGGGTCCTGGGATCGAGTCCCACATCGGGCTCCCTGCTCGGCTGGAAGCCTGCTTCTCCCTCTCCCACTCCCCCTGCTGTGTTCCCTCTCTCACTGTCTCTCTCTAACAGATAAATAAATAAAATCTTTTAAAAAATAATGTGTACTTTCTGTCCCTTGCCCAGAACATTCATTAGGAGGAAAGATGCTCATCATCCTCCGAGTTACATGAATAAGACAAGTTTGATTTTCTCCTCTTCTGTAGATTTTTTTAATAAGTGATGTGCAGTAGAAGATGCAGGATAGAAAGCGTGAAGCGGAAGAGACCAGAGGACAGCATATGACTTAGAGTTCCCACTGGCTGATATGTCTTTAATGTTCAGACTTGCCTCCCAATGGAAAGACTCCTGCAGCGGGAAGTCACTTGGGGGAAGGAGCCGGCGCTAAGCTACTCTCACCTTATGTAGCCCGTCTTGGGTCTGTGGGTCAGATGCCACCTATAAGCAGTGTAGTCTTTCCAGCCGATGTTTTTGGGGTCGTGCCATAACGTACGGACCTGCGGAAACACATCCGTCTTGAGTCCAGTTGGCGCCTGGGTGTTGACCACGCCTCGCAGCGCCGGATGGGAAACAAAGACGTTACTTTGCAATCCGTCCCTGCGGCTCTGGCAGCCCTGAGCCTGACGGATGGGTTTCAAGGCCTAAATCCCTCGTGTGGCTCGAATCCACTGACAGGGAGCAGTGTGGTCCCGAGCTAAGAGCCACGGATTCAGAGTCTCCATCCTCTGCTGCCCCAACACGGGGCCTTCAGCAAAACACCTAACCTTAAAACCCAGTTCTCCCTACCTCTAGAAATGTGTTTAACCTACGAGAGAATCATCAATTGCGTTTATAAAAGCACCAGGCCTGGCATCTTTAGTCAGGTAGATTCTCCATAAAAGAGGGTTAAAACCAGCGTAACTTGAGTTAAAATTGATGACAACACGGAGGGGGCATCTTTGGTTGGAGCGTAGCCTGCTCTCTTGAGAACCCATGGTGGCTGCCGGGCCAACTCCAAGGGCCCGGCGCCCGGCTGCCTGGGCGTCCTCACCTGACCCTCGGTGTTCCCAGTATGCCACAGGGCGTTCCTCAGGTGCTCGCCGGTCCCCGTGGTGGAGTTCACCACCTTGAGGGACACGCCAGAGTAGCCGTAGGCCCGGGTGGGCTGGTCCTCCCAGTAGGTCTGCGTGACCTGCTTCCACATCACCACATAGAAGCGGCTGCTGGACTGGTAGCCGAACACGAAGCCGGCGTAGTCATCGTCCCGGTCGGTGTTCACGTAAAACGTGCCGCTGAAGTCGACAGACCCAAATTCATCAAAACCTGGGTGCCAGAGAAACATTCAGTGGTAGGATTCAGTCGGAAACGGCCTTCAGGGAAAGGCCGGGATTAGCCCGGGGTCAGTGGGTGCAGATATTACGGTTCACCTCGGGGTCTGAGACCCGGACGTGACTGACAAGTGTGGGATTTGATATGTTCAGACCCCACATACAGTGTTAGCTGAGCTTTACTGTATCATGGAACATTTCATGGACCAAATCCATAAAATAAAGGGCGTACCGGACATGAAATTCCAAATGGGTGACTCCCCAGTCCCTCGTCGAGACCGTTTAGGCAGATGTGGAAGGACAGGGACTCCCGAGAGACCCCCCCTAATCCGCCCCACGAGCCTCCCGCGTGCTCCCTGGGCACCTTGTCCCCAGGAACCGAGGACGGCGCGGGTCTCCAAGGCTCACCAACAGCAATGCCAGGGTCCGAGTTGGCCGTCTGCACCAGCTCCTTGCCTTGGTGGCGAATGACCCAGTTGGGGTCGATCTGAGTGGTGCCCTTGGGATCCAGGTGGACCATCTGGAAGTTCCTGAAGTCAGTCTCGCTGATGGCACTGTTTTCGGGACACACGTCATCGATGTCTGGGATGCTGTCATTGTCAAAGTCGTCCTTGCAAGCGTCCCCACGCCCGTCCCCTGCCGCCAGGACAAGCAGGAGAACGAGGAAACAGTAGATGGTTTGGCATCGGCCTTTCTGGAGCGTCCTCACACGCTCGCTGGGATGCCCCGAGGGTCCCCACTCGACACTGGTCCGTGGGGCCTGGGGGCTGTCAGCTAGAATGCCAAGCTGAACTTGCAGCTTTGCTTTCTGGTAGTTTTCGGAACTTCTATCACGACCTTTCTTCATCATCCTGCCCCAGATGTTCGGATTTAAAGCAGAGTTCTTACTCTATAAATGACTTGCCCTGGGGAGGTTCTTTTTTCTGGAAGCTTCTATCGACTTGTCAGTGAGGTGGTAGAAGGGGTGGGGGTGCGCGGCAGGCCCAGACCACCGGCTGCATGCGGGGGACTGCGGCCCCCACAGCGGCCCGTGTGCAGTAAGCATGACCACCCCCAGGCCGATGGAGGCTTCCTACACTAGCTCGTTTGGGAGCCGACTGCTTCAGAAGGAGAAAAAGGTACCAAGTTCAGCTAATTTCCTGTCACATTCTGGGAACCAGTAACATGCGTCCACCAAGGGGGACACAGGCGCACACACCCGCATGCATGAGGACACGGGAAAGCCCTGCGCGCTCTGGGCGAGCCGGCCCCTCCCCCCCACACGTCCCACAGGGCAGCTTGAGCGGAGCACCGTGGGTCCAGACAGGCTTCCTGTGTCCCGCTGAAGACATCCGCGTGGCTCGGGGGGGACCCACACCCCGTCTCCACTCCTGGAGGCCAGGCAGGGCCACACGCACCTGCCGCCAGTTTCTCACGCTCCCCCAGAAGCCCCGAGCACGGCCTGCTCCTCATTATCTACTGGAGACCCTCCCTGGGGCCCCAATCCTGTGGCGGCCCCCTGGGTGGGGTCAGCTGCCTGGAAAACCAGTCCCTTTTCCTGATAGTTCACACCCACCTTTTTTTGCTTGCTTTGCCCTCAAAAGACTAAGTCCCAACCCTCACTGTCATGACACCAGGTCCCCACCTCATCCCGTCTGTAACGGGCGCCTCTCTGCAGAGACGGCCAGTAGCTGTGGCCCCTGCCCCCCAGACTTGGGCCATGGGCTCCCCGCGTGGCACCTACCATCTGAGTCCTCCTGGCCCGGGTTGGACACCAGCCGGCAGTTGTCCCTGTCGTCGGGGACCCCATCATTGTCATCGTCCGAGTCACAGGCGTCGCCCTGGCCATCGTGGTCGTGGTCGGCCTGGTTGGCGTTGGATATGTAGGGGCAGTTGTCCTGATTGTTCTGGTGGCCATCCTCATCGATGTCCTCGTTGTTGTCACACTGGTCTCCCACGAGGTCATTGTCCACGTCGGTCTGGGGGACAGAGCAGGACCCATGCTGAGTGCTCACCCAGGGTGCAGGCCTGGGCCGCCTCGTGCATGTGAGCGGCTGAGCCCCGGGGAGGGCTGTCGGCGTCAAGGGGCGGCTTCGGGACGCTCCACCCTCCACGACTGCTCTCCACAGGCTCACGTCACAAAAAGAAGACCAGAAAGAATGAACGCCACAGAACCAAGTGCCTTTCTGACGTCGTCTGCGATGGGATATCCCAGGCACGACCGCGATGCATTTCGTTCGGTGTCTTCCGAAGGCAAACCTGGAGAAGCCCGTTCCCATGTCTGCTTCAGGGAAACGGGAAGATAAGTGGAAGGAGGCACAGTCTCTTCAGGAAGGGCGGCGAAGGCACCCACGCATTTGGCCCTCGGCCACCGAGATACGAGAGTGAAGCGCTGAGTTCAGAATGTTTTCAATTAAAATTACTGAAAAGTCTCTGCTGTCACTCGTTGGCAGAGCTAACGGATAAGCCACGAAGACACATCTATCTACGGCTGATAAGGTCCCCGGGCCCCCTTCTGCCCGTGGACACAGCCAATCGAGCACGTGGTCGGTTACCTGGTCGGGATTGTGCACCAGGGGGCAGTTGTCACAGTGATCGCCCACACCGTCCCCGTCCGTGTCTCTCTGGTCAGTGTTGTAGACGTAGGGACAGTTGTCCCGCTCATTGAAGACATCTGTGGGTATTCCAGGGGAAAACGGAAAAGGCACAGGGCTTTTCCTACTGCACTAAGCAACTTCCAGCCAAACTTTTATTTCACACAAAAGGACCTAAGATTATGGTGAAGTGTAAATATTATCGGATTCGTGGAAGAACATATGTCAGACTCCCCATTAAAGTTCAAATCCCCTGAGCTTAAACTAGAGCCCCCTTCCAGGGCACCAGCCTCTCGGGCGGAACGTGACCTGGGGGACCCTGTGGGCAGCTTTGCCACGGCCAACTCATGAGTTGTTAGAAGTAAGGGCATGGGGGGAATATCCTCGGACAGGGAGGCAGGCGCTGCCTTCAGACATGTCTCAGAGGTGCGATCTCGTGAGGAGATGGGACTGCACTCTTGGGGCTCTGACAGGGGTAAGCGCGAAGGACACAGGGCGTGGGACTAGGGCCCTGGGTCACGAGAAGGAAGATGCCACGTCTGCAGCTCTATGAAGGGAGGTCCTGAGGCGGGCGACCCCCCGCAGGCCCCAAGAAGGACGGGTCGGGTGAGGTTGGGCTCCCGCGGGAACAGCTAAGCACCGTTTAATCTCGCGCCTGCCGCACGTGCGGCCAGCTCACACCACGCCCACGGGAGGACGATGCCATGCCCGGTCGCGAACCCGCGTCTACAGCCAGGAGCAGGACTGACCGTCCCCGTCGATGTCCACGGAGCACGCGTCCCCCTCGCCGTTGTTGTCCGTGTCGATCTGCGCAGGGTTGTGCACATACGGGCAGTTGTCACAGCGGTCCCCAACCTCATCCTTGTCGTAGTCGAATTGGCGGGGGTTGAAGAGAAGCTGACAGTTGTCCTACGGAAACGCAAGGGAAGGAGTCGGGACGCGCGTGGGAGCTGCGCTGGGCTGCAAGTCACGCCGTCCAGACGGAGCCCGTCAGCCAGCCCAGCGCATCTGCCTCCCTGTGACAAGGACGGCATGCCGTGTGCTTCGTGGTGAGAGCAGGTACATCGCAGCGTGAGTGCGCTGGTGCATGAGGACCCAGCCGGGGGCGCGGGGGTCGGGTGGGGGCGGCCATGATCAGGAACCGGTGGCCTGTCCCGCTGGGCTGCACGGGACGTCACGCACGTCCAGCAACACCCTCCTCAGAGAGCGCTAATGAGTACGCGTTGCGTTAAAGGCAAGCGCATGCCGCCTGGTGGGCCAGCCGCGCTCCTCCCCGGCCCCCACAGGAGCGGGCCGGCCCTGTGAGCAGAGCAAGACGCTGGACTACTGCAGCCATCCCAGCAGAGCGCCCACGGCCCGACGCACTGCTGGTCACCGCGTGTCGCCCACAGCCCGCACCCTGCCATGCGGCGTCGCGTGGGGGGAATGTGGGCCACAGACGTGTATGGGGCCCGGGGCGGGGCTGTCCCCCCGGCCGCCCGCCCCGGAGGCCAGAGTGGCCCCGCGGGCCCCACCTTCTCATCATCCACACCGTCATTGTCATCATCTTCATCACAGGCGTCCCCGGTGCCATCCTTGTCGAAGTCTTCCTGCCCAGAATTAGGCAGCAGTGGGCAGTTGTCCTGCGAGCACAGGATGCACACGAGTTACAGAACGCTCAGGGGGCACCACTGGTGCCATCCGGGTCGGGAGCCGTCCTCAGCAGGGACGCCGTCCTGCTGCCACTGCCGCCAGACAGGGAAGCTTGCGTCCTTCGCCCAGGACCCCCGGGAAGCTGCCCCATGAGAGCAGGAACCCGAGGAGCGGGAGGGTCCGCCGCTCGGGAAGCCTGGAGCAGGGCCGAGCCCGCGGGCCCCTTCCTCCCTGCGACCCGGCTCACAGAGCCGCACTCACGCGCCCTCCCCAGCCCACAGGCGCCAGGAGTCGGGTGTGGACACCCGCTCAGAAACTGAGGCTAGAGTCCAAATCATCTCCCCGGTGAGCTCTTCACAGATGTGCATAACTGACCTAATTAGAGAAGTCATTTTGTTTGACTCCAACAATGCTCTAATTCAAACCTGAGCTGCATTTCAGGTCTGTTCCCCTGTGTACCACAGAAGTCCCCGGGTGGCCTCCAAGCAGACCAGACCCACCCGGGCCACGCCTGGAGCCAGCCAAGGGCTCCCCGGTGCCATCACACCCAGACCCCCCCAGTCCCACAAATGTGACGGAACACAAGCGCTCTCCAGCAAGTCACCACCTCAAGAAAGGGAGCCATGTGGAGCTGAGGATGCAGCTGGAACCACCAGAGCTCCCAGTTGTTTAGACCCATAAGTTATGTCCAAACGGCCACAACCGCCCCAACTGGGAATGCCTGGATGGGTGGGGGGCAGGAGGCACCTGCAGGATGAACACCTGCAGGATCAGGCCCCGGGGGTCAGCATCTGCTGGGTCAGCACCTGCGGGGTCAGCCCCCGGTGGTCAGCACCTGCGGGAGGCTCTCAGGGTCAGCAGCTGCGGGGTCAGCCCCTGGAGGTCAGCACCTGCAGGGTCAGCCCCCGGGGGTCAGCACCTGGGGGTCAGCACCTGTGGGGTCAGCCCCTGGAGGTCAGCACCTGCAGGGTCAGCCCCTGCGAGAGCTCCTGGGGGTCAGCACCTGCAGGGTCAGCCCCCAGGGGTCAGCACCTGCGGGGTCAGCACCTGCAGGGTCAGCACCTGCTGGGTCAGCCCCTGGGGGTCAGCTCCTGGGGGTCAGCCCCCGGGGGTCAGCCCCTGCGGGGTCAGCACCTGTAGGGTCAGCCCCTGGG